>NC_133974.1:109061164-109370937 GCF_047716275.1 Strix uralensis
TGCACTAATGAAAAAGACACTTCTCTACCATTTTTCTTAGTTACAGTACTTCATAGAAGCAGTACTTAAGAGCACACACTTGAAACTTACTGTTTTTTTTTATATTCCCCCCAACTGCTGATGAAAGTTCCTGTGAAGAAATTTACTGCTGAAATTATGTTCTAGAAAAACTTGGGTTTAATTTTTCACCTGAAACTTCTGATGGCCCAGTCTGGAGATGAGTTATGTGGTGTACTTTTTGATAGCTCTTGCAGATAATGAAATGAATTACACAGAAGAAAATATGTAGGTAGTGAACAGATTTCACCTCTATACTAAGACTCCTACAGAGCTTATTTGCTGCTAACTTCTTTCAAGAGGTTCCAAGTGAGCTCTAATCACACGAGTGAATTTGTCTGAAGATTTCCAAAGAGGATTAATAGAGATGTATTATCTGCTTTGGTATCTTGAACAGAGCCAAAAACTACAGAATAAATCACATTATTCATAACTTGCTCGGCTCTAGTAATGAATGCTGTCTGCCAGGGTTGTGTGGAGTAAAGTATTTAAATGGAGTAGCTTGTCACAGAGAAAACTAATGCTAGACAAAATGTGATCACATCCTTTTGATGCCAGGCAGTTCATAGCTATCAACTGAAAATTAAGGAAGACTTGTCTTGGAGCATCCAGAGCGACAGAAATATAAACTTAGCGATTTAAGATGTCACTTCTGTCTACTTGATAACAACCCTGTTAAACTTGCTATAAATGCATTTCAATACAATTAACTACTTGTTTTGTCCTGTACTTCAGAACTCTGCTTTATGCATCAGTCAACAATGCTGCAACCACCTACACAAAAAGGTAATCAGGCTGAATTATTTTTTGTTGTTTAATAACTTGGAATTGAAGCATTGATAACTTAATTTTTTCTTTCTTAGGTATACTAGAAAACCAAATCTAGAGATCTTGGTACTGAAATGAAATACCGAGTTCTTTCTCTTAAAGAGGAATATCCCAGTTTAACTGACAATGCAGTTAAATTGTTCAAGGCACAAGAATTCATAATGGAAGATGAGGGGGATCTGGAATCTATGCAGTTGGCAACATGGAAGTGTGCAATGCTGCACGTGCAGCTTAGGGATAAAGTTTGCCTTTTTGACAGTGTTGGTTATGACGGTTGTGGCCCTGGAGATGCCCTGTGAATCCTGTCAGTGATTAGCTGTCTTTGTCTATATTGATACCAAGTGTAGTCTTGGTTTTATTCCTGAGGAATCTTAGGGTACTACTTCTCTGCTCCTCATTTGTTTTTTTGAGGATGATGGATTTTCATTCTTCAGACTTTTCCACTGTTTCGGTGAACAAATTAATCTCTTATCTTTTCCACCACCTGCCCTGAGTACACTGTTTTTGTCTTTACTGTGTGGCAGCATAAAAATAAGAATAATTAAATTGTCAGCTTTCATTAAGAACTGCAGTTTTTTAAGTTTTCCAGAATGGTCAGGTGTCAGTCCAATTTTGGATGGATCTTCTAGTTGATGCTGTTTAATGTTAATGGAGGAAGGGGAGTACAAAAGGTGACATTGCTGGGGGTTTTATGCTGGGAGTTTAGTTACTTGGGTGTTTTTTTTTTTTTTCCAGCAGATTTTGGAAGCTATCTGTCTAAGTATTGTTGACATAACTCATCCAGAGTTGACAATTCACTTGCACCTGGGAGTCTATCAAAGACAAGTTCTGCAGTACAGAAACAGCAGCACAAAAAGGGGGGATTGGTGTTAATAAAAAAGCTACAGAGGAGGAGGAACAAGACCATCTACGGTTCCTGTTTAATCAACTTTTTTTCCTTGTGTAGTAGCACTCCTACAAAATCGTTTTTAGGAAGTGGTGGGGGGACAGGAGGACTACGTAGCACTGGAGATCTGCAGTTAGGGCATGCAGGGATTGGTAGAGAAGGTAGGATACAGCTTGTTATTTAGAGTTAAGTTTTCGGCTGCTGATGTTGTGTGGCACTCCCTTCCTTCTGTCATTTCAGGATTACAGGTTCCTGCTCCCTGGGGTGAAGAAGGAGGGCAGACAAAATAGTTCTGATCCAGTTACATGCAATGGTGTGGTTTAAAAATAACTGAAGAGTTGTGGTTTGATCAATGCAGTTTCCTCATTTCACACGTTGGCACGTGTCTGTCGTGCTGTTTGGAGTGAGCAGTAGCTGTTGGTGGCCCTGTTAGCTGTCTGCATATGCAGGTTTGGGCATCAGCTAAAAAGAAAATCAGCCTGTAGTACAAAGTCTGTGGGCGTTTACCAAATAGGTATTGCAGCTTGTCGTCTTTGTCTCCTGGGCTGCTTCCTCTGGAACTGACAGGTGTGGAAATGAGTCACAGGGGGAGTTAGCTGACCTACAGCATGGCAATCCACTAAAACATTTTATTGCTCTTGGGTGTCCTAAGTGTTCTTTTGATAAAACCAGAGATGGTCCTCTTGGAACTGTATATGCCTGCTTGTTGGGTGAGATAATTTTTGAGAAAACCATTGACAAACAAAATCTAATGGATTTAAAATAACTTAAAGGTTTGGGGGGTTTTTTGTTTTGTTTTCGGAGAAGCACTGTTTTCTTCAGCCAGTTTTGAAAACACCGTTTAAAGTCTTGCAAGATTCTTAGTATCTACAGTTGCCATATGTTGAAGAAATTGTAGTATTTAAAAATGTAAATTCCTATTAACTTGTGTTTGGGAGTTGTGGGGAAAGAGAATACCATCAAAGTTGAATGCGGGCTAATTTAACAGTGACAGAAAAAGAAATCTGCTGAAGTCACACGTGCTGCATTCTCTGCAAAAAGAAATTATGGTTTACATGTGAGAGAGATGTAATGCTGATTTAAAGCATTCCCATTCTGTGGAATAAGTGGTTTCAGGTTCCCCTTTCACATCTGAAGAAGTAGGCTGAACTTCGGTTCCTAAAATAGTTTACCTCTTTTACCCCCATAGCAGTTCTGCTATTTCCTGGGCAATTCAGTTGCAGCTGAGATTCTAAATACTATAAACAAGTTGTGGTCATGTGGACATCCTCCTGGGGAGGACTTTAAGTGTACTGGGTGGAGGGATAGACATGATGTGGCTCCTTACTTGTTAGAGACAAACATATTCACAGGTTGAACATCTGTTTAACGCATATTGTTGCATGTATGTCCACATTTCAATTCCTGAATTATTTTGTGAAGTCCTGTATAATGTGTATGTGATAAGCTTTTTTAGGTTTTAGATCTAGGGATGTCAATAGCTGCATTTACTTGCTATTTTTTTATATACAAACCCTTATTTTTTCTGAAGTTGGATGCTTTGTATTAGCAAAATTGAAAAGCAAGCTTGCCTACCAGAGCCAAAAATTAATGTACTGGGAAGTAACTTCAGACACAAGATTAGTCTCTCATGTGGCTGTATCAAACTCAACTGGTAGCTCTTGAGAGCTTGACTAGCATGGAGCTTAAACCCAGCATTTCAGTTTTTCTTTAGGAAAGTAACTTGCTGAATATAAAGTAACTAATATGAGTGTATCTGTGTTTAAGTGATTCATCACTGAGCTGGGTTCAGCCAGCCCTTTATCCCATCTGGCAGTAGCTACTAGGTGATGCCACTGCCCAGGGACCAGATTCATTAGTGCCTGCTCTATGACAAGTGGTAGCACCTACTTGAAATTCACAATGCCATCTTGCTCAGGAAGGAGAGTAAATGCAACTATTTCTCTTAAAACAACTGTTCACCAACAATCTCTTACACTGGTGAATTTTTGGGATGTGTTTTGTAATTTGGGATTACTGTCCTGGGACATACATTCTTGTCCTCTGACTTTCACTGGGTTTTGTGACCACGTGGTGATTTGATTCCACTTTTTGATGTGACTGAAAGCAGTGTGTCTCTCACACATGCTTCCCATGCCACCGTTTTTGGTCAAGTAGCCAAATAATTTGACTCAGCATATCCGCTTGATCTAAGCGATAGAGCAGGCAGGAGAGTAGGACTATCCATTTCCCTAGCAGTATACAGTTTAGGTTCAGTTTCACAATGCATTTAATCCAAACTTATGCCTGTACTACTATTCTAATACCAGCTTCTGCCACACTTGCCTCTCTTAGGACGCCATGGTGGGTTGGTTGAGTTTATCTTCTGGAGCTTAATTTTAAATACAAGGTTTAATGAAGTACAGGCAGTGTTCAGATCAAAAGATGATGATTGCATTATTTACTGCAATTTTGTTTTTCACTATAGCAAACACATGCCACTTTTCTTGGTCTTCATAATGAGTAAGGAATTAAAAACACTTTTCATATAACTTGGCTTCTTCAAAGGCTTGAATTCAGAGAAGGAATTCTAGAGTCAGGAAAGTTTCTCCCTGGTCCAGATCACCCTGCTGATACTGGGGAGCTGTTTTATCAGCTTTTACTTGTGTATTATTCCCATCAGCATGTATAATGAGTCAGCAGCAGCAATGAGAATTTTTTTGCACTAAGTGAATGTTGTAGACTTTTTAATGGCAGGTTTGCCTACAAACAGACAAGTATTTTGCTGAACAAAAAGCCACTGTTTACGTATTTATTTTTTTTTAATCTGAGGAGGCTTTGTTATCTTCTGACCTGGATAATACGATGTCAAAAAAACAAGCTCAGTGTGTGAAAAACACTACATCTATCAATAGTAGAATTAAAAAGGGACTGTTACGACTGCTTAGGCTGATTGGCTTAATGTAAGCTACTGAATTTCATCAGATAGTACCTAATCCAGTTCATATTGTCTTTTTGAATTTAAAACATATGAAGCTTAGCAGCACATATAGCAGAGGCTGAAGACTTGCTACAGAAGTGTGTGCACCAAAAACATCTCTAGGGAATGTGAAGGGACTATCTGGTTTCTGTTAGGGAGAGCTACTGTCACATAGTTGATTAAGGCAAGAAATGGCTCTCAGAAAAACCCCACAAACTATAAGAATTTATTACTTTTTAGATATGTTTTCAAAGGGTGCCTCAGCATAGCATGAGCCCTCTCTTGAGGGTTATATTTCAAGCAGTGATGGCCTGGTTGTGGGGGAGCAGACCCCCCCCTTATTGCCTGGTCTCATTGTTAGACAGCTATTACTCAAAATACATCCCTCCCCTGCTACCTGCATGAGAATAAAGTAAGTTGGGCCAGAAGAGTTCTGGTGTATGGCCAAGTATCTACTCCAGATGAGATGAGTTGGTCACAATTCAGGGCCATGAATGGAGAAGTAGGATCGAGGCGGGACACGCAGGTAAGGACGTGTCTTTTTCTTCTCTTGCCCTTGTGGCTGACTTTCTCCCTTCTTGCTGGACTGAAGTTGTGACCTATGTCAGAGGGACTTTCTGCCCAGAAAGTTGGTTTCTGGGTGTTGTCCCAGAGGCAGCTGTTATATCTGGGTTTTTTCTGATTCATAGCCTTCCCCTTCCTCGCCCATGCATGGGGACTTTAATAAAATTAAAAATAATAGTTTAAGAAAACCCCACCCCCCCAACAACAACAAATCTGATTCTTGTAGGAGATAGCTACCACCTTTTCTTTATCCAAGAATTTTCTGTGTATGCCTGACAGTGGTGGAATGCTTCAGAATAAATGGGGAAGGACAGCATGAATTGTAGCTGTAAGTGTGAGGGGCTTTTTGGCTGCCTCCTGCCTGTCATCCCTGGGAATATTGCCTGTTACATGATCACAACTAAATAAATATACAAGAAATTATTTATTTAAAATGAAGATTATTGTTGAATTGTGAGAAATGGCTGCAAAATGCTGAGGCTTAGGAATGCTCTCGGTTGGAGCATACCTAGACAGAAGCTTTCTGCATTTTCCTTCATGGTGATGCCTACTGTCCTTCATAGCAGTAACACTGAAGATCCAGACACTTGAGTAAAATCCCACAAAAGATGAGGTTGAGGTCAAAGGCAGATGCAGCATGTGCTCTCCAAGTAGGTGTCATAGTCACTCTTGAGTGGGAAATAAGCCTAGATTCCTGTCCATCTTTCTTGATAACACGTTTGTAGGCTTATATGTAGCTTGCAGTTTGAGACGTGCGCACGTATTCTCTGCTGTATTGTCCCCTGCCAACAGCATCCCCCTCATCTCCTTGTGTAGGCATGCCATTACACACAGCAGGATCTCTAACAGCAGGGGTGCTTTATGTTACTAGAAGCTCGTGTGAATTCAGAAAGATTTAAGGAGAAGAAAAAAAAAAAAAAAAGCCTGTGGGAAAAAAAAAAATCATCCCTATGGCTCTGGAAACCACTTGTGTCTCCTGATGGTGTTAGGACTGAGCATTCTTGTCCCCCTACCTTGACAGGAGTCTGTCCTCACCTCCTCATTGCATGATGTTGGCGTTTATGTATATGCTGTTTCGTGGAAGCATCCCAAATAAAACTCAACTGGAAAATGTCTATTGCATATACATCCTGCAGTGACTGTGAGCTAATTCCATATGCCTCGGTGATAAATGCTAACCCTTGGTTTTGCCCCCGCCATCTTCTGTTCATGAATAATTAGGCTAGTTGATCCCCTCTCCTGTCAATCTAGATTTGTGAGAGATTTTGCAAGTTAAACTATTTTTGAGTTTTCCTTAGCGTCTGTTGAAGTTGGTGAGCAATGTAAATATCTCTTCTGCCTTTACCTTCTGGATTGCTTTGAGGAGAGGACAGGCTGAGATGACATAGCAGTCATCAGGTGATAGATGCTCCATTCTTTCCCCTGTACTGGAGGAGGAGGAAGGCCGAAGAAATGGTATTTACAGTCCTGCTCAGGCCTCCTGTTTAAATGCATCATTGCCTGGCAGCTGAGCCCCTGTCCAGCAGCCTGAGGGTGGGAAGGCTGCCAGGTGAACACATGGGCATGGATGCCGGCCGCGAGGAGCACGACAGGAATTGTGGATGGCAGGATGGGCGTCCCAGCTGGGTGCATCCCTGGGACCGGTTACCGCTGAGGAGCTGCATGTCCCTGCATCTAAAGGCTGGAGTGACTTCAAACAGTCTCTGTGCCTGCTAATTTGGGGCATGGGATTGTTGCCAGGCTGAGGCACGTGTAGCCCTGAGACCTCAGGCTTCAGCTTAGCCACAGAGCGGGTAGGAAACTGGCAGCAGCGGCGCAAGCTTCCGTGTGCTGGCTTGCCGATGTGCTTTGCCCAGAGGGGCTGTCTCCACGTGGCTTTTCCTTTGTGCCTTCTTGCATCTGCACCCCGCTGGGGCTGAGGGTGTGGGCCAGAGAAGATGCGCAGGGGCGGGCAGGGGGGGGACCTCTACAGCAGGTCCTGGGTGTGTGGGCAGGCACAGGGAGCACAGGGCTTGCCAGGCTGATGCCAGCACTAACTCTCCCAGGAGGACAGGGTGAAAGCTGGGACCTCAGCAGGCAGACGTGAGCAACGGGGGAAGTCCAGGGTGTTGGTTTGAGGGATACTGCTGTGGATACACGCACTGCCTTCCAGGAGATGACTGGCATGGTTGAGGTCATTTGTGTCAGGAGGGCTTTGCCGTATTCCCAGGGTGTGATCTTAGCAGTGCTAACCCTTACAGTAGTCACTGAACTGGCACCAGGGAGCTGTGCATGGCTGCTGACTTGACCTGGGACTGGGCTGGGAGCTCAGGTGCTGAGCGCCTAGCCCCAACCAAGGGGAAGTGTTACATGATGTGGGGATCTGCAATAGTTGTTGGCTCCCTCTAGGCCCCCCTCTTCAGGTTTATGTGTGCAAAAAATGAGCAAAAGCATTTGTCTTTGCCTGAGTTGTTGAGGAAGAGGGACTCATTTTCTTTTAGTGAATAGGTGGTAGGGTTTTTTTGGTGGTGCCAGCCCTATCCCCATGACAAAGGTGTCCTTCCTCCCTTCCATTTCCTGGTACGTGAAATGCTTTAAATTGATGGCTACTTGCCCTTGTTTTGAAGTTACGGAGACGGTTCTTTGATATAACCGCCAGCTCTGCTGCACAGCTCAGGCGTAGTGAAGTTAAGAGACGTTTTCTGCCTGGTGTCAGCTTGAAGCCTTGCAGACACTGAATCCCTCTAGAGGAGGGCACATCTGTTCAGGAATCTGATCTCATTTCTGCCTTATAGATTCTCCAACTAAATGGACCATTTGCTTTCATGAAAGTAATTGCTTTGAATGCTGTGGAAAAAAGAAGCCAAAGCCACAGACGGTATCTAACCTAGCTGGTGTTTATTCAATAAATTAATAAAATAAACACTAATAGGGTAGCATTCAAGTTCACAACGGTGCAGTAATCCATTTTTAAGCTGTTGTGGCTATTGCTAGCAGAGCACACCACACAGCAGTTGCTATCTGTAATGTGAAAAACCTGGCTACGGGTGCAGATAGCGGTTATAGTACACCCACGAGCATCGTGGAGCCAGGGCGTAACAGCTCCATAGAAACACATCTGTTCCCTGCCACACTGATGAGGAGCTGCTCTGGTTCCACTGCCTGATGCTGCCAGCACTGAATTCGTCCCCCTGGTCTTAGTTACCTGAGCTACAGGAGATCCTGTAAAATATGATGCTAATACTGGGAGGTTGTTGACCTTGGCACCTTGTTCCTGAAGCTGCTCTGACCTTCCTCGTGCCTGGCTGTTGTGCAGGCAGGCCACGCACTCCCTGCGTGGAAAGTAGCAAGCTTCTGTCTCTCAATATAGGGAAACCTGGGTCGCTCAAACTCTGTGTCAATATGACTTGTGTGCTCTTCCTACAAATAAGAAAGGCATAATGACATTCTTGCCATAAAGCTTCTTCCCTTCCCTGCTACATCACCCTGCCCCTCTCTGCCATTGCCGTAGCCTTCCTGCTCCCTACTCACCGTAAAACAGAAATACTGCTGCACGCCCTGTCTGAAAGGGGCAGTGGGTACATCTCGCCCCATGCACAGACTCCTTTTGTGCAGCAGGGAAGATATGTCTGATGTCTGCAGGTACCACAGCAGCTGCAGCGGCTTGGCTGGCTAAGGCCATGTCCTCTAAAGCTAGCAGCATCCTTCCCTCATGGTCCTTGAATCCCTTCACCTCCTGACTTTGGTATGAGGTTGGGCAGATGCCCTTTTATGTGCTTAAATAATAATGTACATTATTTACTACAAGTATATTATAATAAATAATGTATTAATAATTATAATAATACATCATGTAAGCATATATTTATTGTAATTATATTATTAATACATTAGTTTAATATAATTATATATATGCACACATAAAATATATTAATGTTGTTATTTTAACATATGAGGGTGGGTAGATGCTTTTTATATGCTTAAATAATATTATGTTTTGTAAATATATATTTAAGCATATTAAAAAGCATCTCCTCAACCTCATACCAAAGTCACAAGGTGAGAGGAATCAAGTACTACAACAGAAGGCTGCTGCTAGCTTTTTTTTTTTTTTTTTTTCCTGAAGAGCTGGTAAAGGTAGGTTGATTTAGGTTTACTTGTTAATATTGCCTTTTCTGACTTTTTTTTTTTAAGAAACAGCAAAAGTTAAGTGGATTCTTCAGAAAGAAGAGACATTTTTACAGACGTACAGCTATTAAAATGGTACTAACACAACCATGGAGCTCATCGCTATTACCCAGGCCACAGCCACCAAGGGCCAGCCCAGGCACTTTCTTTGGGGGGTGTGATGTGCTGCAACCAAGAACTGTGATTTCTCTCCCTCTCCTGCCCTCTCCTCACCTCCTCTGAGAGCTGCCTTTGCAGTTTTGTGGCAGATGCAACACAGATGACCTCTTTCCTGGGTATCTTTCATTAGATACTAGAAGACTCATTTTGTTTCTCTAACAGCCTGCCATCCTAGTGAGATTCCAGCACCTGCTCTGCAGAGCAGCTCAGAGTCAAGGTGTGTGCCTCAGGTTCCAGTTGCAGAGACGGTGTGCAAGGGAGGTGAGGCATGGGGTATGGCAAAGCTGGTGACAGAGCAAGTGTCCAGCTTCAGCAGGCTCCTGAGCTGATTTGACATTACGCAAAGATGTGGTTTTTCCTCATGGCAGCAAAGGTTTTGCTGGGTGGTTGTGGTTTTTACTGCTAGATGGATGAAGATGGCTCCAGCTGGGGACGAGGAGAACCACCTGAGCTTTGCTCTTCCAGCTTGAGGAAAATGCATATCCATCCCCAAGCTGGAGCTTGTGTGAGTAGATGTCATTTCTCCCTCTGACTCCCATGTCCCTGCTCAATACACCTGAGGGGAGGGTAGTGCTGTTAGTTTAAACTGTTAAACCTGCGCAAGGGGTCTTTGTCTCATGAAGAATGGTAAAAATGGGTAGGAAAAGTGGTGTTTAGTTCTGGGCTTCCAGAAGAGTACACCACCCAGATAAAACAACTTTCTCAGTACTTGAGCAGCAGAGGAGCCTCGTCCCCAGCCAGCCCGGCTGAGGTGGTACCAGTAAAACCTAGAGGTCCCCCTTGATGTAAGAGGTGAGGTCCAGCTGAACCTGGTCCTGCTCCTGTTCCTGCCTGCTGAGAGTGTGTCTGCAGTCAGCTTTGCCCAGGGCTCTGGGGTCACAGCAAATGGTCCCCCTAACCCTGCCAGTGCCCACCCTGTCACCCTCTCGCCAAGCAACTGGGTGATGGCTGCTCCTGCGGGCCAGGAGGTTTTGCGTCTGCAACAACGGCAGGTGACCAAGGCAAGCCCACCTGCAGCGTGCACAGTGTCAAAGCATCACCTACCGGGTACTGGGAAATAGTGTGGAAGGGATGGTGCGGGCTGTGTTTGTGATTTCTGAGCTCTGAAACCCTGTTTTACATCAGTGTTTCTCCACTCATTTTTCTTTGTATCTCTTTTCCCACCACATCCATACTGCTCTTCTTCCCGAGAACAGCTCAGGCAGGCTCTGCCAGGAGGGAGAAATATTGGACACCGTCTGGAGCTTGCTTTTAAGCAAGGTAAACAGGGAGCAGACAAGGTCTGCAGTAAGCTCTTTGGCACCACGTAGAACTGCCTTTATTTAGCACCACGGTGCTGCTGTCATCCTCAGGATGTAGCCTGGCACTAATTGCTTCTTCAGTTGGTTTAGTTATGATATGTTGGTCCCAATATGCTGCTGCTTTTATATCAGTAATGTGAAGATTCACACAGTACCTGTTGCTACATCCCATGGGTGCTGGGAGCTGCTGAACCAAGGTGCCAAATCTCAGCTCCTGAGTGAAACTTAGTAAGATGCTGAGCTATAGCTTTGGGGTGGAGGCAGCCAAAATAAAATTAAACAAGCCTCTACCCATCAGTACTTATACAATGCCGCAGTTGTGACTAGTGCTTCATGGGTTGAGGAAGAGTGTGTTGGAAGTGTTTTTATATCAAATAAACCCAGAACCAAGTACAACAAACCACAGGGTGGAGCAGAATGTGGCGGAGACACAAACAAGCAGAAGATGAGGATTGGGGAAAAGCTGCCTTGAGATGCAGTCAGTGATGGGGAGACAGACACCCAAACTCACCCCGTGAGCCCAGGAACAGGCTTTCCCTTCTGGTCTTGCCCTGAGAATGACTTTCTCAGCAGCTTTGGGCAAGTTGTATCACTTCTGGACTTCCCTTTTCTCTCCTAAAACCGAGGTTGCTGCTTTTATGCCTTTGCAGTGGTGCTGGGAGGACTGTTACTGTTTGCAGCACCCTAGACATGAGGGATTTAGCCCCCAAAATGCACCCTCTTCCTATTACAGGTCCTGTGAAAGCTGGAATAGGTGCTCCACTGTTCGCAGAGCAGGAATTCAGGTAGGACCATAGGGGAGGTCTCTCCTGGGCAGCTTGGAGAGGAGTGCACTCTTGCTGATGGAAATCTGCTTTCAGCAACGTTGCTGAACTCCCTGCTGCTTTAAATGCTAGCCTAGATGTTAATAGTGATATTATTACATTGCTGAAGAGATTCAAACAGCAGGAAATACACCCATGTTATTTAAAGGCAGCTAAATAAGCATATTTTATTTAATAAAGTGTTATAATGCTCTTTCGGCATTAGACCTGTCCTTGGTGTCACCAACGTCAGTTCCTGTGTCTCTGTTGGGTACAGAGCTGTGTGGTGCCGACGTCGGCAGCCAAAATGTTTTTTTTGATGAGGAACCAACATCTTTGGCTGAGGATTTTGGCTCCACTTTGTGATTGCAATCAGCCAGTGACAGTTGAAGATTATGACATTAAAAATATATTTTTTAACTACACTTAATTGATTCTCATGGGAAATCAGCATGCAGTGGGCCATTTACTCTCTATTTATCACTCTACTTTGCTAAATGAACAGCCCTGCTGTCTGCTACTGTATCTCCACTGTGATGGGTGAATCTCCTTGTACCTCAGTGATGCCGGCCTTTGATTTCAGGAGACAGAGGCTAACCCCAGCTGGGACAGTCAGCAGCCACCTGGTTCTTGCAGATGCCACTGGAGGACAAACACTGCTGGATGGTTTCAGTTATTCTGTGGATGCTGTGCTGTACCCTGCATCCCCATATTTCTTACTGCTGCTTTCCTTCTCCTGCCCCACTGCAGCTCTGTCTCGGAAGCCAGAGCCATGTGCGTGTCTCCAGGCTATACATTAAACTAGGCTTTCTGCGACTGTGGCTCTGCAATAAAGAAGGAGGAAAGCATGTCCCTGCTTGACTGATATGTAAAGCAGATGTTCAGTATCTAGACCTCATTTCAGGCAGGCAGAAAAGAGAAGGAAGGAGAAGAGGATGATTTTCTTTCCTCCCTAGCAGCCAATGATGCCCTTGCAAACCTGTGTTTGCGATGCCAGCCTGCAAATTCGGTGTTAACAGCTGTTCTTGATCTGCTGGCTGGATTGCAGGGATGCTACCTCCCAGGATATCTGAGCGTGTGTGAAGCTGGCTCCAGCTGCAGAGATGGAAAGGACTAAAAGGATGCTTTAAAGCCACTGAAGAAATGCTGAAAGAATATGCTGGAAGTTTGGGGGTTATTGGGCTGTGTCACATCTGAGCTGACCGCTTTAACTCCTTCAAGCTAGTCTCCTTTATATTTATTTCTTACAGAAGCAGCTCAGTTTTTCATAACTTTCCTGTCTGAAAGGCTTATTATTATCTGTTGTTGTTATTATTCTCCAAGGTTACACAGCATCTCTGCGGTAGAAATGCAGCCCTAAGAATGAGCTGACCCATCGTGGCTCTTGGTCCCATTTTTGCATCCATCCAGATACCTTTGCCCTCACCCACAGGCAGTAGCAACAGGGAAATGTCTCATTGACAGAGGGATGCAATAAGTGTTATTAATATAACAGGGATTTCTAGGCAGAAAGCAAGAGCTAGTTAATGTGGAAATGTGATCTAGTTAAATGGGGAGGCTAAAAATACCACTCTACCTGGGCTGGACACAGTTAAGATGATGTAGCTTGCTCTGCTTCATCTGAGGGGTGAGGAACAGAGCAGGAAGTTCTCAGCCCTGTGCTTCAGCTAAGAGGTCAGCCTTCCCCTTGCCAGGTTAATCACCCCTTTCCCGCCTTCATCTATGCAAACAGCTGTTAAAATAACCCCTCATGTTCCTATTTAAGTTGTCTTAACTGCACAAATTACTTCTATGTAGGTACAAGAAAGACAGCAGTCAAAATTATAGCCGATGGCTATTTGGAGAGCAGAGCATCCGTGCAGAGGGCTGGTAAATTCTGAGTATTCTGTGGAAGAAAATGGAAGGGCAGTGGTGCTCTTTTCAAGCTGTTCCAGAATAAATCCATCACTGAGAACTGCTTTAATCCGCACGCTTCATAAGGAAAAATTTCCTTTCAGCAGCAGCACAATGGTCACCACAATGGGATGTTAATAGTAAAAACCATCTCAGGGCTGTGCCAGACAGAGTCTGAATTTCACAGGATGCTGCAGGAGTGACAATCACCGGGCTGGTTTCCTCTGCTCGGCCACTGGGAAAATCAAAGAGCATCAGTTGTGGTGGCAATGGTGGAATCTGTTTTAGGTGAATGCTTCAACTTCCCATCATAATAAAAGGTTTCTCCCATACTAAGGTTTCTTCTTAGTCCTATATCCATGTGGAGGAGTGCCACTGGAGCCACGCTGGAAGCACAGCCATGGTGAGAAAAAAAAATCTCTGCTGGTTAATGCAGCAGCTGTTCCTCTTACCAGCAAGGCAAGGATGCGGCAGCACGCTGGTGGGGACCTGGCCAAGTCCTGCTCTCCAGCCAGCACTCCCTTTGCCTCACCTTCAGTGGGACTTACAAGAAAATAAAAGGTTATAATCATCTGGTGAGGGAAGGGCAGGTATTGAAGGGCCATACTTTCTACACATGATTGATGGCTCCAGTCAGTAAGGCTATGCAGCTTCACTGGGCATAAGGGACTGAACTGGATCCCATCAAAGGTGACAAGGGCTCTCTCAGCTTCGGTTTGTTCCCCCATCTCTGCATTTCAGAAAAGAGTAAACATTTTACAAGTTGAAGAAGATGGAAAAGAAAAAAAAAAACCCAAACCCTCTTTGATCAATTACTTTGCTAAAGTAGTTGAAAATTGCTCCTGCCCATTATGCATCTATTCTGGGAGCAGTGATACTGAGGAATGAGGAGTTGGGGTCTGCTATTTGGTGTGCACAGGGGCAGTTTGGGCAGCTTTCCCTTCTTTCAGCAATAAGGCAAAAAGAATTGGGGGTAAAGGACTCATCTGGAAGGAAAGGTGCCCGGGGCGCAGAGTCAATTCAGAGAGGTAATAGAGTGCCTGCACACAGGAAAAAAAGTGATTTAACAGAACACAGGTCTCCATTTCCAAAAGCGCAGAATGCCTCGAGCCTGGGGGGAGGTTTTCACAGGAGCTTGCCCCTTTAGCAGTGCTTCTGAGGGGAGCAGCCATCCCAGCACCTGCCTGGCTGGGCTCTGGCCACCGTGGTGCCAGGCACCGAGTGACAGCAAAGGCTGTGGCAGCTTTGCCACAGCACCCAGTGCTGATGACTCACCTGGAGAAACCAGCAGCTGGGGCTGAAAAGGAGGAGGTGAAGGGATGCGGAGGTGATTTTGGGTAGTGGGGGGAGAAACAGAGGGTGTTTGTTCAGCAGACGTGCTGAGGCTGCCCGGCACAGTTAAAGCTGGATCCCTTCCTTCCTCTGAGCCGGTCTCATCAAATGAAAACAAGAGGCCAGAGGCTGAGGTTTATGGCTGGTATGTCTGAAACAAATCAAAGGAAAGAATATTTGGCTTGTCCCAGTGTGGCAGGGAACATGCCAAGTCTTCTGTGTGGGAGCACGGCTGAGGTGTTGCTGCACACTGGGTTGGGGGTGGCAGGTCCTGGTGGGCAGGGACTGATGGCAACAGCAAAGGACGGGCCAGGAATCACAGGACCAGAGTTTAAAAAACCCCCACAGAATAGGCTACATAGCTCAGTGAGACAGGGTTGGGAAAGCAAAGCTGGATGTCACCCCAGGGGTCTGTGGTCCCGTTTAGGGACCTCCAGTTGCACTGTGCTGCTTATCTCCTGCCTTCCCAGCCCCTTCCCTGTCCTACCTCCCTCCTGCAGCAGAAGTTGGCTTTTCAAAAGGACAGAATTTTGGAGATGAGATGAAAACGGTCTTTCATTTCCTTCCATCTATGTGTGCTCACTCAGTTGTCTGCCTGACTTCCTAAGTCAGAATTTAGAACCTATCACCTCCTCCTCCTACCCCCCCAAATTTCCCTGCCTTGTAATTTGGGTTTTCCCTGGGGATTTTCCTACCTCTTGGCCTGTGAAATTTCCTGCTACGGGCATCACTTGAATTTACACACGCACTGCAAAGGCTGACAAGGGGGGATGAGAAGTGTGGCAGCCATGCAAGGGGGATATTGTTTGTATAAAGCTTCCAGAAATGGCAGCAGAGAGCTGAGCTGGATGGCAGGGATAGCTCTGCAGCCTGATCCCACCACGCTGGGACAGCTTTGAGATGGAGACAGGTACCAGGCTGGGGGAAAACATCTCTCCTCAGGCAAGTTGCTGGAGGAGCAGCAGAAACTCCTGTGCGAGCTGAACCGGACAGAAAGAAGCATTGTCGTGTCTATTTTAGGATTTTTGTGTTGCTGTTCCTCACCATCCTGTCCAAATACATCCCTTTAATGGATGTTGCCCGAGAGGAAGCACATACATTCTCCTGCAAGAGGGTGCCTGTGCCCGTAAGCCTGTTTTCCCAACACTATAAATTGGTCCTATAAAAGATGTTACCTCTCCTTGCCTCTCCTTAATAACTAGGTGCTGTGGCTGTAACAACACTTCACTGCCATCGTATTTTTCACCAGGGCTGCAGTCCCCCCTCTTTTTTCCTCCTGGGTACTGAACAGCTCTCAACAAAACCAGGCAGTTCAGCATCCCAGCACCCCAGTGCTGGTGGCAGCCGCTGGGTAGGGCAGGAGTGGTTGGGCACATGGATGTGCACAGAGGGGTCTGGTGAGCATGCTTTGGGAGGAGGTAGGACGCTGGGCATGGAGGGGAGGGCAGCAGCTGTGGGGCCACATAAGAACTTGAGAGATGGTGGGGTGGCTCAGGTGCTTGCTGTAAGGTCTTGGGCAGCCTTCCTGAGACCCGGCTCCACAGTCACGTGGGTAAAAACACTGTTTTTTCAGACTCACTCCCCTGTGATGATCTGTCACCATGTCACGGTGCTTCGTGGGGAGCCCAGCACTGAGGCAGAGCTGCACTGGAGGTTATGGGTTTGTCCTCAACTCAGCGTTCCTTGTGTGTGAAGAGCATCTTCGCCACCCTCACCAAGCAAAGGCAGTCAGCACATGCCTGGGGGATGGTGCTGCCCCGTGTCAAACAACTTGAATCTTGAGGTGACACAGAGCAGCGAGGGCAACCGGCTGGCACTGAGGCAGCCCATCTCCTTCCTGTTCCAGCCCCAGCATGCTCGTGGAGAGCACCAGAGACCCTGCTGATGGCCCTTGCAACTTGGAAGGGGAGTAGAAAGGGTGATGTTAAGTTTTATTTAAAAATGGTAAATGCCTGTTTCGCCGCCTCAAGTGACCAAGTGGGGAAGTGCTCATCTGCACCCAGTTCCCCCCCACCCACTGCCACTGGGACTACTAGCAAAGTTAGGTCCTCTCTGCATGACAGACATCCAAGTTGTGTCACCTGCTGGATCTTCACGTAGCTGCTACTTGGGGCTGCTCCTCTTCCTCGCACGCAAATCGTGTCTGGAAGTTCACATTTCCAGATTTCTTTTCTCTGAGGACCTCAGAGCCCTTTCACCGAACACTAAAGATGTGCTGTGTGCTCCTTCAAAATAAATGTATTCCTTCGGTGCACAGTGTGTAAGCAGAGTGCAGTATGGTTGCTGAAAATCTGTGCAAATCCAGTATCAGGGCATTGTATATTACAATAATAAAAGTTTAAAATAGACCCTTAGAGGTTATTCTTACAGCAGAAACTTTGAGGTATCCTTCAGTTGCTGGGTAAAGCCTTGGGGGGGACTTTCAGTCGTGGTTCACCTCTTCTTGTCTCACTTGTATGCATGGCCAAGTGCCTTGGAGTAATGTGGGGAGGCTATAAGCTAGTGAGGATTCATACATCTGGGGTCAATTGCATCTTTATACTCAGAAACGAGACTTAAACATGCTGATCCTCTTTGCCGTTCATTGTGTGAAGGAAAAAGGGAACATTTAAAAGGCAACAAATCCTGTCAGCTCACAGATGAAACATCCTGGCCAATAGGTTGAGCAAAACCAAGCAGCTGAAATGTTGTCTCTCTCTCACTTGAGTGTAGATTTTTTTTACAGAAGATACCACCCCCTTCTGATATGTTCATTCCCTCTCAGCTAAGCAGTGACCCTCCTGCTGCAACACTGCAGTAAGCTGCTGTCGACATCAGCCCCCTTGCTTTGTGCTATTACAGTAAAGCATGGCCAAGTATTTGCATGACGGCAGCTTTAATTAGCTAGTTTTCTGACGATGCATATAATCTTGTCATCTTCCTGAAAACTTAATTCTTTAACCCTCCACCCCTTTGTAACTAGCTAAAATGTTAACCATTAGTGCTCTAGGACTTATAAATATTTCTGTGTACAGTAGTGACACTGGGAAAACGCGACGTAGTTGTAGGTATTAGTGCTTCTTTGCCTGTCAGGGTATTTAAGTCTTAGGTGTGGGACGTGGGTGATTTAAATAATTCCCATAGATTCATCAGCTTCCCTTGTCACATGTATGGGGACAGGAGAAATCACATGTACAAGCATGCTTAACTAATGAGCTGTCTAACGAAGCGCCTTCGTCTACGGGCATTAATTGTCTACTGTCAAACAGATCAGGAAAAAAAAAAAGGTATAATCCCATGTCAAAGTTTCGTACTGTGTCCTGCCATCTCTGACGATGGCAGCTGGTCCCACCCCGCACGTGAGAGATGCTCCTAACATCATGTCAGTGTTCAGTGCATTTGTCCACCAGAGAAACGTAAGGGATCCGAGCAAAGCAAACCTGATTAGTAGGAAGCTGGTGAATAATAGGAATCAACTAAAAAACCCCTTTGTAGTCTGATAGGAAGAGGCTCATTTAACAAACCCCAATGAAAAGCTTTAATTCAGCAGCCTTGAGCAGGCGGTCGCCAGCCACACCAAAAAGAAGAAAACAAGGACAAATTTTATATAAGAAAAAAACAGTCACAATTTTTCATAGTTGCATGCACCAAACAGAGGCTTTCAAAAAAAAAAAAACGCTCTGACAACACACCTTTACAACACATAAGGGTCAAATATGTGTGATGCAGGGCCCTGCCTCTGCAGCAGGGCTGGCCAGCCACAGGCACTGCCTGAAGCAAACAGGGCTGCGGGGCCAGGAAACCAATGTGCCAGGCAGTGCTGCTTCCTAACAGCGTGGGTAAATCCAAAAATTTCTATGGAAGCAGGAAAAATGCTACCTACAATTTGCCCGAAACCTGTTCATCGGTCAGCAGCACTTTTGGGGCATGTGAAATGTCACCTGGTGCTGTTGGATGTGGGGAACCACGCTGGGGAGTCACACCAGCTCCTCCCGGCTTGCTGCAAGCAATTAAAAAGTATCTTCTGGGGCTCCAGCATTTTTGTCCCTTGGGTTGGGACCAAGTTATTAACCTGTGCATGATATTTCTCAACCCATAAGTAAGTAACCTGCCTCTCTGTTTTCCTCCTGGAGCAAAGGGGAGTGTTGAAATGAGGGTCCCCACAGGCTCAGAGGGGATGGATGGTGCTGGTGGCTGACTCCTCACCAGGCTGTTGGGAGGGGTTTTGCTGCTGGGGGTGGGGATGTAGCGACACCCGGAGAGCTTGGTCCATCTGTTTTCTAGGGTGTAGCACATATGTGTTTGGCATCCCCAAATCCAGGGCTCTTGACATGTCAGGTGGGATTTTTACTGTGCATTTGGACTGTGAGTTTCCATCTATTTCCCTGTGCTTTAATCGATTTCCATGGAGAATGTCTGGGGCCTCGGCCCTGCTCAGGCCAGGCTGGGCATCTCTCCCGTAAATGCTTCCTGACTCCCTGCGTGCGGGAAGTGGTTTTGGGGGATGTTGAGGAAATTCTTTGTCTCCGCTTCCTATTTCTCTTCCTGCTTGCTCCCTCCCAGCCAGGCGCGTGCGCTGCCGGCTCAGACAGCCTTGTGTTTCCTTGTTTTAGTCCACTTCTGGCCAGTTATACTTTATAACAGATGGAAAATGCTGGTTTTTTAATCGTTGTTGTTAGTCTGGGAGATACCCCGTGCGCTCAGGCATGTCCAGGCAAGGGTGAAGCGCTTCCCTGGCAAAGCATGGTGCCTTTTGGCCAGGCTGCTCCATCCTTCCCAGAGACCAGGGTGGCCCTTGCTCTGCAAAATGTCCTCCCCTTGGGGTGGTGGGGTACAGAGTGGGTTTGGGTGCAGGCTGAGGGCCTGACTCCTTCTACATGGCTAAATGGCTTTATTCCCACAAATAACGGGTGCTGGCAGGGTGCCAGCGCTGCCAAAATTCTGTCTGCTTCTGACACCATTGTGGCTTTTCCTCTGGTTTCCTTTGTTTGGGATTAAAAGGTCAATTACAAAAAAAAGAAATAAAATAACTTTCTGGACTAGCTGGTGCTCTAGAAACACCCCCAAGTGCCTGGGTACGTGTGGTGGGTCTGTAGCCACAAAGAAAAGGCTGTAGCTAACGTTTTCCCACCATGACCTGCTTTTGGCAGTGGCCTGCTCTGCTTGACCTGACTTGCATGATAAGCACTATGCCTTAGTGAGCCAAAAAATAAAAAGCCTTGAAAACTGGGATCCCTTGGTGTCTCAAATGAACCTTTAAAACCGCTGGGCACTTGTCAGGCTGTTGACTCGTGCATCGTGGGTGCAAGTCCAGGTCTCTGCACACCCCCACCAAGAGAAGAGGCTCACCCTGCAGCCCCAGGAGGGCCCCTCTTCCCCTCACCCCAGCTACAGCTGAGGCTGCTCCCAGTTTCCTTCTCCTGCTGTAAAAAGAAATGAAGGTTCAGCCTCGACGATATGTTTTTAGGGTTGGGATTTTTTTAAGCACAAAATTCCTGGGGAAACGTGCGTTTGTTTCCATGAGCTGCAGCACCAGCCACTGCTGAGAGGGCAGCAGCTTCCTGAGTTTGTTCAATAGTCACTTAAGCAGAGTAAGAGCAAGTTCCCCTGCTGCTAAGGCAGCTTTTAAAGAAAATTTCTTTCTTGTTGCTTAAGGTAAGGGAGGGACTTAATTTTCCTCCTGCAGATGCTCCCCCTTGCCTGTGCCCTGGGCCCCGGGCATCGCACTCACCATGTGCCTCTATTGCCTTAACAGAAGCTGCTGTGGCCAGCTCTGGCTCAGGGGTGGGATGGGATGGGGTGGGATGAGATGTGAAATCTATGGCTTCCCTGGTGTCAATTTTAATGAAAGAAAAGAATTTATTTTTCTTTCGACCAAAAGGAGCATCTGTGGGACCAGAAAGCCAGCAGCTATTCCTGGGTACTCGTGGCCTCAAAGGGAGAAAGGGCCAGAACTAAACTGCTTGTTAGGCAGTTATTTGCAGTGCTAGGATGTGGATTTGTGCTATGCAGAATGCATCTGTGCAGGGAGGAGGCTGGCGGCCGAGCTTGCATTGATGGCGATCAGGTAAGTGTGTGCAGCTCTGGGCTGGGAAAAAATGGGCATGTACATCAGTCCCATCCCATGGAGCCAGGAGCATGGCACCAAGCTGCAGCATTGGTGCAGCCCAGCGGGTGCAACCTGCTGCTTCCTTGTGGGCAAAATGTTACAATTCACTGGGAACCTGCTTGGGAATAAAATAAAATATTTATGAAGGGTAGGGAATAACAAGAGGGATGTGTTTGGCAGCCTGATGGCACAGAGCAGTTCGGTTTTATAGCTTATAATCCAGTAGTTACTGTATTGTGGTAGAAGAGATGCTAATGCTGCTGCTCCTCTGCCTCCAGCGCTGCTTCACGCACTGTGAAGCCACCTGAGCTTGTGTGGAAATAGAGCTGGGACGGCCCCATGGCAAAGGGGTCTTACTGTGGCTTGGCAAACCCTGGGCAAGCTCTGCTCCGTGTCTCATCCCCCCCATCAGCACCACAGGCATGCTGGTGACCCCAAGCATCACTAGGCTTGGTATCATTTTGGTGCTTCAACGTCTTCAGCTGAATTATTTTTTTTTCTAAGCATTTAGCCTGTACCTGCAGCTTTGATGATTAGCTGGTTTACATCAGAAATTGGTTAGGCTGAGTCTTTCCATGAGCCAAAAGGAGTCCACAGGAGGCTGATCACCAGGCATCTGCCTTTGCCAGGGGTCTTTTTCATTTCTATGCTCTATATATTGCCCCATGCAAAAATGGAGGATTACAGGGGAATTGGGATGGATAAACTGTGGAGCAACAGGAGGGAACACCAGCAATTTGGTAACTTCTCTCACCTACAGCTTCCCACGGGCTCTGTGGGTCTCCCGTCCATTCTGCCATGTCTCCACATCCCAGAAGCATTCACCTCCCTGCAGCAGACGGGGAGTCCAAGGCAGAGATGGCCAATACTTACTTGCTGGAGTCCAAAATATAATTTACAAATCCAAATTCTTTAACTACAGCCCCATCTAATGGTGCAATCCCAGCCGCTCCCTGTACAACGTTGGTGTCTGGTGGATGGGAAGCCTCCTCTGAGCTGGGGGTTTCTCGCTGGCGTGGCGTCGTGTGCCAGCAGTGCTGCTGGGCCAAATCCAGCCTGCCAAATATTTCTGGTCAGGAACACAGCAGCGGTGGGGGCTGCTGCTGTCACCACACGTGGACATGCTGGCAGCGCTGGCCGTGCCCCAGGCTGCTCCTTGCAACACCAGTATGGGGTTTCCCCCCCCTTTTTTTCCCCTTCCCTTCTCCCATTTTACTGGTGTGAAAAAGCATCATCGCCCACAGCTGCTTTGATGAGGCATGTTGGGCTCTGGGTCCTGTTGCCCGAGTGCGGCCGTGCCAGGCTGGACACTCTGGAGCCAGCCCAGGCGGCTGTTGGGAGCAGCAGGATTTGTGCTGTGGGAGCCTTGAGCTGGCTCTCCCCAAAGGCTCCCCCAAGGTTCTCTTCTGCACCCAGGCCGGCATCTGGCACATCTTTTGCTGGATGCCCATACCAGCACAGTGCCGAGCCAAGGGTACCAGCAGCCTGATGCCACCAGCGCTCCTGCAGAGGCCGTGGGGAAGGCGCAGGGGTGCTCCTCTGTGCATGTGAGCAGCACTGCAATTAAAGGAGAGCAATTAACAGACAGCCCTGTGATCCCTTGTCTGGGGGGTCCCTGCACGCACACAGGAGCACACGTGCACGTCAGCAGCAGCCCCATGGGACACGCCGTCCCGGCCACATGCCCTGACTGCCACGGGGATCGGGACGCTGCCTGCATCCCGGGCGGAGCCACGGGGGCTCAGCTGCCTCCCAGCCCTTTCCAGCAAGGAAAATGGGGAAAATTTCCAGCAATCTCATGGGGCGGTGGGGCTTGTTTTGCAAGGCTGGCTCAATTGGGCTGCTGCCTGGAGGACAGGGCCCTGCACCTGCCTTGTGCCTTGCTGGCTGAAGCATCCCTCTCCCTGCTTCTGCAGGCAGGGATGGGGTGGTGGTGGTACTGGTGCTGGGTATGGGGTTGCTGGTTGGGACAGTCCTGACCCCTAGGTGAGTGTTGCTGCTGCCTTTGGAGGACAGTTTCATGCCAGACAGGTTACCAGCTGGTTTATGGTGGGATTTTTTTTTTTTTTTTTTTAACTGCATCTGCACATGTCTTCAAATGGTGGTGATGGCTGAAACCCAACCCCTGGCGCCAGACACATCTGACCTTGTCATCCGGAGCCAAATCATGGTGTTGAGATGATCTAAAAGCAGGCTGGTAAGCCTGGTTCTGCTGTGTCCACCCCAGGGTGAAGAGAGGTGGGTGGGCAGGAGGCACCCTGCTGCCCTCTGTGATGGTGCGAGGATGCTTTAGCCATATTATCCTCCTTCCAGTGTGCTGGCCCGGTGTTTTACCCAGCCTGTCTGGGTAAGTTCATTAAGGACTTTTAGCTGCTAACAGTGTGGAGATGGAAAATAAAGAGGACGGATGCCCAGCAGGCACCCAGCCGCTGCGCTGCAGCTCCCCCGCCTTAAAAACAACTCCAGGGTTACAGCCAAGAGCGAGGTTTTTCCAGGTCTGGCTGAGAGAAATGCTTCTACCACTAGACAAAGCTGCTACTCCATGCAAGAGTTTTTTTACCCCACTTGCAGTTCTGGTGGGTATTCCCCTTTTCCCCCTCCACCCCATTTCTGCATGCATGAGGCTGTGCTCTGACTTCCCATGCGACACAGTCCCCAAGACCCTCATGCTGGTTGAGTCTGAGCAGGGATGGTGATGTTGGGCGTCTTGGAGAGGCCAGGGGGCATGTGGGCATTGGGAGATAGATGGCATCATCGGGCATCGTCCCTTTGGCTATGAACCGTGCACCATGGTGAGAGTGAGCCCCATCTCTCCCACAGCCCAACCCTAGCTTCAAGTTACACGCTAGCCCACAAAAGTACAGAAATCCAGCAAACCAACAGCGGAGCTTTCTGCTATTTCTCTTTTTTCCACTGTTTTTGGTCTTTGCCCTACCCTTGGTGCTGGGGAGGCGGGGGTTCTCCTACAGCCAGGGCCGGACCAGGCTGCTCTGGTGTGGCTGTGGCTTGTCGGGCTGGCACCTGCTGAGCCAGCCAGCCCCAGCCAGGCTGGGCATGCAGGCAGCTCCCTGCTCCCCTATGGTCTTCATTTGCTTCATGGCTGCTGCAAACCCCACCAGTGAGGCTGGGGAGAGAAACCCATCACACCTCCCTGTGGGCTGGCTGATTTCAGGGGAAGCAAAAAGCAGCTCTTTGTGGGGTCCCTGCTGTAGGGAGGGGAAGCTCGCTGCCCCAGCTCCCTGTTTATCCAGTACCGGCAGGCTGGCTACAAAAGACTACCTGTAAAAATTAGTTTTGGCACAAGCATCCCAGAGAGAGTCTTTGCCAAGGAAAAATATTGTCGATGGGCTCTAGGAAAACAGCATTACTCATCTGGGGGAAAATAACCCAGCCAGGTTGAGCAACCTGCACGGATTTATTTGGTGCAGCTTTATCTCCGACTGGCAGCAGCATGCCTGTGAAAGGATGGTGCTTTTCCTTGGTGTTACCCCATGCCACCCAGCTTGCCTCAGCTCGGGTTGGTGTAGGCTTGAGGTTCCCCACTCCCTGCCGAGGGACGCACTGGGCCAAAGGGGGAATTTGTGGGGCATAGCTGGCTGGGGCAGGGGGTGGTTTCTGTGCTGGGGCCATGCTGGGGTGCTGGAGGTGCTCCCAGTGCTCTGCTGTGCCAGGGCAAAGCCCAGCCCCGGGGCACTGGCTGGGGGAGGCTGAACTTGGCAATGAGCACAGCTGAAACCAGCACTAAAACATTTCCCACCTTGTTCTTCCCATCACTGGGCCTGCACTGAAGTCACTTCCTGTGCATATGAAGCAATCCAAGGCTTAATGAATAAATAATATTTTTTTTAGACATTAAAACCTCTGTTCTCTGCAAACCAGAACCAAATTTGACAAGCATCATGTAAAGCTCTGCTAGTTGCTCTGCACTTGTTCTTGACACAGACTGCAAATAACTTCCTGGTGTTTTACACCACATGTCAAAGACAAGAGCCTGAGAAATCAGATTCAAGTCAGTAAGTGACTGTTGAAGCCCTCCGATGCAAACTATGACAGCACTGCAGAGGGCAGAAAGACATTGCGTGGCTTATATTAGCTTGGAGACCCCTTCTTCTTCCCTGGCGTGGAGCCACACTTCGGCTCTGAGCACCCACAGAGTGCCAGCTGAGACACAAGGACTGTTTTGCTTCATCTGGTGTAAAAACCTGGCAATGAGGAACAGGGTTCATCTCCTGTAAAGCTGAAGTGCCCTTGTCTCGAAGGGGGATCAGGCCTGCAGGGCAGGGGTGCGTGGCCGGGGCAGGCCCGAGCCCTCGCTGCCCCTCGCCTGGGGCAGGGGGTGTAGCAAGTTGCACGGTCTCAGCCCCATGGCTCGGAGGCTGGGCTTGCAGGAAGGGGCATGAGCAGGGGCTTTTCTCAGTGTGATGCTGCAATATGCAATAAATATCAGAGTTTGTGTTAATTTTAATTTTAGTTTGTGGTTATTTCGAGAGTTACTTTTCCCTAGCAAGGTGGTGCATAAGGTCTATCCAGGCAGGTCTAGAAAGTAAGCCTGCGTCACAGCTGACTGCTCGTGGGGTGCAGGACGGGTTTGAAGGCCACAGCTGAGCCAGTTTCATAAGCAGCCGCAGCCAAACAGGCCCGTGCCCAGCTCCGCTGGGGCGGAGGAGGGTTTCACTGGGCTCCCTGCGGCTGTGTGGGCAGAGCTGCCCCTCAGTCTGTGCTGCAGAGTCCGTGGCAGGAGAGGAGCCGTGAGCTGGCCTGGTGGGGTGGCACAGGAGCTCCCATAGCCCTGGGGAAGGGGAGCTGTAAACTGACCAGGCCAAGGGAATCGGCTTTTTTCATCCAGACCATCTACTCTGTCAGGGGAGCAGAGCTGAGGGGCATTTCTGTTCAAATGCACTGTGAAGGGTAACACCAAACCTCCTCTTGGGCCCTGGCACAGACCAGCTGCCAGGTCAGGCGAGAACAGTGACTGTCACCAAGCTCTCTTCAAACAAAAAGGTTGTAACTTGAACACCGAGGAAAACGCTGAACTCAGAAGGAGATGTGGAGGCTGAAATAAGGGATTACTTCCCCAAATCTGACCACCAGTTCGGTGTGCCAGTGTCGAACACCCTAATTGAAAGGAGCAGGTTTCCCACTAGCTCCTTAAAGATGAAAATAGTAGAGGCCAGGAGGAGAAATTGTTATAGCAAACAAGTGTCACCTTGTTTTTCCTCATTCCTTGCAAGTTTCTTATGTTTAGGAAACCAAATGATGGCTGCATATGCAATATCTATATTGCATTGCAATATCTATATCAATACTAATCCAAATGTTTTAATATACTTATTTAAGCCAATCTGACGTTGTTCCAATGAAACACCTTTCAAAGGCCGTTGATGTGCAACTGGCAGATCTCGGATGAGCGGTATTCGGGGAAGGATTTGAGATACTGTTTCATGCTTTGCTTAATCTTCCAGTACGTGGTGCTGGATGTAGCTGAGGTGTGAGGTTAGAAGTTTTATTTTTTAAGCAATGGACCCAAAAGCACATAGCTCACATTTGTAACCTGCCTTATCAAACGGGCTGTCGGTGCAAACACCAGCCGCGTACCTAAGCTGAACACAAGCGAGCTGCTGTCGCAGAGCATGGGAGCAATATTACCGCAGGGACTTGTGCATCTCTACCACAAATTGCTTTCCACCGGCGCACAGTAAAGCAGAGACAAAAGTTTTCCCTTTTGTATGCTGCCTCCCCATGCAGCGAGCAGGAGTGAAAGCACAGACAGGCTGGCATGGAAGCTGAAAGCTCCTGCCACTGAGCTTAGTCTGCAAATGAACTAACAGCAGGAGCTGGGCTTATTAATTTCAACTGTATTGGGGGGCCAGGGGGGGAAGGTGGAATAGGGGAGGGGACATCAGAGCAGGAATAACTAGGAAGTAGCAGCTTGCAAGAGAGAAACTGTAATGTCCACGAATCCTGGGGGTACATGCATTTTAGCTGGGCTCTTGCTCTAGCTGGCACCTTTGAGCAGCACCACGTGTATGGGAGGTGCTGGCCCAGTCCCTGTGGTGTGTGGATGAGGCAGCCAAACGTGGCAGACGAGCTCAAGGAAGGGCAGGAGCTACAGGACCTGAACCCAGAGGCCAGGAACATGAGTCAAACAGGCTGGGAGGGATTAGATGTCTCGAGCAGGCATTTTCCAGCTTTCCCTTGCAGTCTTTTCACTGCAAGTGTAGCAGGGGATGGAAAGAAGAGGGTGGGGATCACAGGATCTGGTGCTAGAAAGAAGAGAGCAACAAGCTGTCAGAAAGCAGCCTTTACATTGCTCTTTTAGATTAATGAGGCTAAGAACTGCCCTGAGCTGTTACTCAGCCTGGAGAGGTGACTAGCACCTCGGTGAAGGACGGCTACTTCGCTTCTTTGTACTTCAACAGATCAATGCAGCCTACTCTGACAATTTCCAAAGCGACTGCATAAATAGGAGGAGGTAAAATGGCTAAACTATCCCTTAGACCTCCTTTGACAGGAAACAACTGATTCTTACAGTCCTGTCCATTACAGTTACTTTATCCATCAACTTCATGGTCGCATCCATCTGCGCTAAATCACACAGTGTTTAATCTGTGCCTTGCAAAGCAAAGTATAAGGCAGAGAGCACTAAAAGCCAAGGGGTGGGGAAAGACAGCAAAGGGGATAGGCAAGAATAATTTCACAGAGCAGCCAAGTGGCTTAATTAGCAAGTTGTTTCAATTGCACTGCTTATCCTTCAGGGACAGCAGAGTCAAGGAAGACCTTGCCTTGGCACCTCCCACGCAACTGCACCAGCAACACCCCTGTTGACAGGACTTCTGAAAGCGTCATTTCTAACAACGGTTTGTCCCTCAGATTATTTAGTTTTTCTCAAAGCACCAGTGTATTTGGAATTGAGCTTTGTCAACCTGTTAATGTTACATCACCTAGATTTATTGCCAGTGACTCGGCTCATTTCAGAAAGCGTTTACGATAACTCTCTTGTGGAAGAGCATTGCCTTAAGTGGGCTGCAAGGAGTACAGCCTGTCACTTTAATTAGAGAAAGGGGAATTTATACATGCATGAGACAGGTAAAATAGGCCCAGCTGGGGTAGGCTTGCTGCTGTAATTTGGTTTTCAATGCACTCGCACGCTCCAAGTGAAACTAGTTTGTAGCATACCCAGACTATATGGTACATTGAACTTCTCAGCGTCTCACTTCTAACCGTGCTGCGCTTGTTTTGTTCTCACTGAAGAGACTTCTGCTCCCCAGAGGAGATCTGGAAGCACGAGCTTGAGAGGCTGCTGTCTGCGGGGACAGATGGGGCCAATGGGACCTGGACCACAGATCAAACTAGTGCAAAACCCACTTCTGGTCTCAGCTCCAGGATAAGCTATGTAATAGTAACAGGTAAGCAGCAAAGGGTAATTTTGGTGAACAGAAGCCTTAGCATAACTTGTCTTTTTGCCTCTAGGTTCTTGCTTTTCTTGTTCGGTCTAAACCATGTGTGGTCCTGCCTGTCTCTTGTCCTTTGGGCCAAGGGCTTTTCAGGACAAGGCAGCCAGCCCCTACCGCCTCTTGGGGCTGGGTTCATTAAACCTCAGGGGGAAAGGTAGGCACTTTTCTCCTAGGCAGAAAAGAGCTTACAAGTTTTAGCTGCCCACATCCAACCCGTTCTCCTACCCTTTCAAAAATCCAACGCAACGATGCTGTTCAAGCTGGGCTCTTCTAATATTGACAGATGGTCTCATCCAGTGAGCTTGTGACATTTCTCATGCAGAGCCTCTGGCCCAAGTGATTTGGCTGCTAAGACCACAGAGTGTTAGCATGGTATTGAATTTTCAAAAATGAAAGGGAAGATGACAAGCTTATCTTAGCTGAATAGCCATACACAGCAATGCCAAGGTTTCCAAATTAATAAAAAGCCAACAGCATTACAGATAAATGTATTTTAATTAGGATTAAATACTATCTCAAGGTATCTTGAAATCGCACTTGTACTGTACTAATCAACAGCCAGAGGCAATAAAAAAAGTCTGAAAACGTAAAAGTTCTAACATCCAACACATGACAGTAAGTGCTGCCATTTAAAGCGACAAACACTGCTCCCAAGAACAGATATTCTTAGAGGAAAAAGTCGTAACATTTTTGTATGGACAAAAAAAAATTTAAATTGAAGACTGGAAGAAATATATTAGTGCCTGCCTTTTTAAAAGTTTTTTTTTTTTTACATTAAATACAGTTTTCTTTAAAAGCAAGGTACTTTCTAAATTCATGGTTTATATACTGTATGTACACAAGAGCAGAACATTTTACAGTTTTTGGATAAAGCAGCACTAACTAGCTATAAGCTGGTATGGTGTTGCTGAACCAAACGCAAGATGACAAGTTAAGCACTCTAGGAGAAGTATCTCCATGGTTGGTATGAGAAAAGTAAAGTATCATGTATGTACAAACTGATTATTCAAACAAACCCCACAAACTCAACATCATTTGCCATGGAACTGTACATGCTGCAGCTAATCAATGGAAGTCTTACTGCAAGAACTGATCTGACGGACTCAAAGTAACCATTTTTCTTTCAGTAACAAAGTGCAATACCCATGCAGAGAGCACTTACGCAAGTCGTCATTGCAACACATCACCCCTGGGGTGCAGGGCTCCAAGGAGAGCAGATTCTTACTGCAGCCTCAAGTCACTTTTCCACTATACAAAATATGAAATGCCCCAACCAAACCATATGAAACAGAGATTAAAGCTACATTATTAAGTATCTGTATGTGCACTCTGGCTTTCTGCAGACAGTTACAGATTAAAGCAGAAAGTTTGCACCCAAGTATCACCAGTTCAGACTAAAATGGACTGGCGGTGATTTCTATAATTAGTGCAACATTAACTCGTATACTTTATCAAAGTGATTTCCTGTTCTTCAGATGCACAATGTGCTTATTCAGGTTTTACAAAAACAGACAAACCAGAACATTGTGCAGAAAACTGGTTTCAGGTTTGTAGATATATATATATGTTTTTTTAAAGTCTACCCCATTAAAAACCCATCAAACTTAGAAATAGTTTGTGCCCTGGTTCAAAGTCAATTGCCCCCCAAAATGACTTCTTTTATTCTAGGGTTAGCAGCAGGGCAGAGAGATTAAGGTGGTTCTTGTTACATATACTTTTAATTATCATTCAGTTTACATCTTCAGAAGAGGTTATTTGCTGTACTTCCAGGATGCTGTTCATCCTTGTCTTAGTCACTACACTGGTTTAAGGAACTGAATGTTTCTTCTTTGAAGAGGACAGAAGCGAGACAACTTGTATCTAAACTGCATCAACGTAAAGTTTCAAGTTTTAATGGTGTAAAAATCTGACATTCAATTACAGTTAAGAGAAACTTGCTACACAGCAAACTGCATCCAAATCTACCAGTTATTGATGGGACCTTTAAATTAACCATTAACAAGTTATTCAAAGCATCCAGACCTGGAAACATCAGATCACCCAGTCAGTGAGCCAGCAACTCCCTCCCCCTTTTTCATGAGGCTTTACAAATGCAACTGATGTGACCTTAGCACTGGAGCCAATGACTTCCATTGGTTAACTCCAATACCCAAACGGGCTAGGGAGATCCTCTGTTAAGCCCAATGCAATATGCATTAGTGTCATGGAGCAGGAAGATCCCAGGGTCTACTTGTTAGAGTTCACACAAACCATACAGATACAGACAGGATAAAACACAGACTCAAAAGGATCCATTATGCTTGAAGAAAATTCCAAATAAAATGACATCTTCTGCACAGCCCAGCCTCAGACACAGCCACACCTTTATCTAGTATAATAAACTCTGTAGTAAACTGTTTTTGACCTCCATAGAGAGTAGGAGTTGTCAAATTTAAGAAGATAAACTCCTCTCCCTGGGTACTGGTGGCTGCCAGCATACACTTCTTCATGACAGTCTCGTCTGTACACAGGCACTATTTCATCTAGCTGAGGCTTGTTGGCATTCTTTTTGGCTTTTTCTTCACTGCTAGTATTTTCTGCAAGGAAAAAAAAAAAAAGGTGTCAGTTAACGAGAAAGTCAGACTGATCTGGAGTGGACAAGGCATTCTTTGTTAGTTTAGAAATCAGATGGGTCGAAGGGGTTCACACCAAGGCTGTGGCTAAAGCATTCAAAAGCAGGAGGAACAGTAAGCATGCTCATTTTATCATGGATTTTACAGTTTGATGTTAAAACTCACCACACCCATCTCCCCAGCACAGCTGGGTTAGTTTGTAGAGATGCCAAGCTCTAATTTTCATTAAGACATTACCCCACATTGACTGCTACTGATCTGACATCCTTACTACTACTGATCACTTAGTAGTAATATCCAGAAGGCTACTGCTTCCTATGTCAGAGCAGTTCCTTCTAAGCAAACCACATTCCAAACCAGTTTTTTCTGATAGTACACTAGACTCCCCTGTAGGTAAAGGCTGTGGCCCATGTCCTAGCCACTATCAGGAATTGCTCTTTTAAGCTGTTTTGCTGAAGACTCAAAGAATCTTCCTCCTTAGAAAAAGTTCATGAACAGCAGGGCAAGAGTTTTCTTAAGGTTTTCAGTGTGCAGATCCACTATGCCCTATTATGGCACAGCTTTCAATCTAGCTTACTGAAGAGCTGAACTGGACAAGAGGGCACACTAAGGAGTAAGTAAAACTTAGGAAAAGGATTTCTCCACTCTCAACTGCTTTAACCTGTGACCAAATGAGGTGACTGAAGTTACTTTCAGAATTACACTTCCTATTCAAAACTGAAGACAAGATTCCAGCTAGATGAAAGTTTGGAGAACTAGGAGTTTACAAAAAACAATCAGTTGGGTCTTCCCCCACGGCAAGCTCTGCAGGACTGGCAGTTTTACATAAATAAGCATGCTTACCTTCTTCTTCATCCTCATCATCACTGGATTCGCTGACATGCACACTGACTGCAGTATTAGGGGAGTCTGTCCATTCAAAATACACCCCAAAACCAATGTCATAATTGTCTGTAGCAAACTCCCAAAAGAGGTAAGACCCCTCTTCATGAGTTGGTACTCTAACTGTAACCACTTCTCCTCGGCCCACTGTGATCACAGAGTCTGCATCCTGCCGGATTTTTTCCTTGAAGTCTTTTATTTGGGGTCGTGTCCACATCGATGGGGCAGCTATCACTGGAACAGAATCTGGAGACAGGGGAGGAAATACTCCAGTTAAGCTTTGTTTCAGTTATTTATGCTGCATATCTAAGTGTGCCTTAGGGGCACTTGAGGACCACAAGCAGAGTTCCTTCCAAGTAGTTTATTTTATTTTTTAACTGAAGAAACATCTTTCACAGCTGAAACTTGCATGAAATGCGGTGCAAATTTAGATAAATCGCTGCACGCTTAAATCCTACCAGTTCACCCATCCACCACATTTAAACCAACAGTGCTTCTGCAGAAAAGACTCAGAAGACAGATGTACTGCTACAGGTGACAGGGTTACACTGGACAGAACTCTTCACTGAAAGGATCTTTAATGGGACAGAACCAGAGCTTGTGGATTTGTCTAGAAATTGTCAAGTATTGACTAAAATAACTGAACATCTCATTATGCAGACAGGGACTGTGCTAGTGGCAGTTCTATACTGGGATCCAAGCAAGTCTTTTGAGGACTACTGATTGCATACTGATGACTACTGAAAGCACAGAGGTAATACCCAGAAATACCAGGGATGAAAGAGCTGCTGGGAGGCTACGTTTCCTGCTCCACTACCACAGCTTCCCAGAAGCTGTCTGAGAAAGGTGGGAAATATAAGCAGACAGCAGTCCGGACTGCACATAGGACAGGGTTAAGCCACAGGTAGGACAGCAGAGTAAGAAGGATTTGGCTTTATTTTAATCTGCAAGGCTAAATCATTCAGTTTTGACCTGAGTTCAAATAAGATTGAACATACTTCTGCACAGAACAGCTTTCTGATAGAACTTTTATGCTCCTTTCCTTCAAGTCACGATTGAAAGGAGGTTCTGGATCCCAATCAATTTGCCTGAAATGCTTTTGCTGTTTCCTCTTTCCCTTCCCCCAAAGCTGGGTTTTGCCTGCACAATATTGTTCTCCGTTGAGAGAAACTGGGCCCAGGAATCAAACCTAGCTCTAGCATAGCCCAATGAAGCCAAACAAAGAGCCGCAGTAGCCATACTTAAGACATCTGACTCCTAAGAAAGGCTTTTGCTATTTATTTTTAATTAAGGCATCTAGCTAGTCCTACCTTTTGGTCCATTCTCCAGTGCTTCTTCCAAAGCCTCTGGATCCAGCTCTTTTTCAGGGCTGTCTGCATGTGCACTGGCCTGCCCATTAATAGATGGGGTGTCCCCTGGGGCAGGTGCATTCACCTTCGATGCAGTAGTCAGAGGTGTCCCTGTTGCTGCCACAACCGCCTCCTGCTGTTTTTGTAAGGCTGCCTAAAATGACAGAAATTAAGTCAAGTAAAACCAAAACCTCCCAAGATGTCTCCCTCTTCCAGCAGAAGGTACAAAGACACTTTAAAGAAAAAAATCTCTCCCTGCACTCCACAAAGAGGCTCGACACAAAAGGCCAGAAGCAGCACACATTAACCAGTGAGAATTACATGTACTTAGCAACAGGGGAAATGAAGTCACTTTGTTCTAGGCTGGTGGATACAACCAGAACAAAAGGATTCAACTTTCAAGTTAATCAGGGCACACACAAAATCTTGCACTTAACTGCAGAAATTCTGCATTTCAGTAATTCATATAATGTTTCTTTCAAAATTGAAAGTGACGACTTGTTTGCTGGTTTTTACCAGTGGGCTGAAAGGGTTCTAGCTCTAAAGAGAGCTGGAAGTATTTAAGGTCTATTAAGTACTTGCCAATTTGCGACTTATCTTGCTCAACAGGGTTCTCTATCAAATCCATGACGCCTGACAAAGGCAGTTATTTAATATGAAAGCAGGAAGTGTAAGAGCCACAAGGACTGCAAGTGGTCTGGGAGAAGAGTTATTAAAGCTCAGAGGTGCTGCTTTTAGAACATGACTTACGTACACTGAAACTCTTTAGATAGAATTTATCACTCTGTCCCTCTGCAAAGGATTAAATACACCTAAAAAGAGATTATACAAGGTAACAACCACCCTTTTGGATTTAAGCAGGATGCATTACCTGCTGAAGCCCCTTTAGCTTCAAGGCTTATTCCCCTGCCCCTAGTTATCAGTACAGAGATTACATAGGCTTTTTTGTTGGGACAGGAAAAAGGTATAATTGACAGAACCACTCTTTAAAGAATAACCGAATAAGCACATGATTTTGATGAATGAATGGGATATAGGTATCCTGAAGGAGTATGAAGACAATGTAGTCAAACGTTACTTAGATTTCAAATCTGAGCAATTGTACAGATGGTGCCCAGATCCACTTTGTACTACAGCAGTTCTATGCACTGAGACAACATAAAGTGGGAAGAACTTTCCTGGAAAACTATTGCATACATCCTTCTCAAAATTAATTGTATCACAAGCTGATCTGTAAGCAACCATGACAGAACAGCATTTTTTAACTACACTAATAGATCCCAAAGTGCCTGAGTTACAGGCATCTGAAAGGAAAGTATTCCTCAGAAGTTTTACAGAGGCTTCCTGAATGTTCAGGGAAGTCTGAAATAGGATTAGACAATTTTAGCTGTTACATGTTTCTTTTTCATCCTTTCCTCTACAAAAGTTGTCCAAACAGAGATTTGAAAGATAAGCTTCACTGTCTGGCAGACTTACTATTTTGTAAGCCACTATAAAGGAAAGGCTGTTTTGCCCAGATCTTGGAGGGCATTAGTCTTCTGTACGTAGAAAGCAGTCAGCCATGATTGAAAGGAGCAGTGCTGACAGCACTGAAGAAAACTGGCAGCAGCGTCTCTGACACCTGTCTCAAGGGAGTAGTATCAATTACAGAAGGCATCAAGGACAAGACTGATGAGGCTATAGCTTTTGCTTACCACTACGACACCAAAGCATTGGTACCAAGGTGGCACTAAGCTTCAAGAGTAACTATAACAGGGTAGGAAGCCTCTGACTTTCCTATAGCACTGCAACTCCATCCAATTGTGGTTTGGCTTGGATGGGACCTTTAAAGATCATCTAGTCCAACCCGCTTGCTGTGGGCAGGGACATTTTTCACCCGATCAGGCCACTCAAAGCTCCATCCAACCTGACCTTGAACACTTCCAATGATGGGGCATCCACAACTTCTCTAGGCAATGTGATCCAGTGTCTGACCATCCTCATTGCAAAACCATTTCTTCCTTATGTTCAATCTAAACCTACGCTCTCTCAGATTAAAACCATTGCTCTTCATCCTGTCACTATAGGCCCAGGTAAAAAGGTCTTTCGCTGTTTTTCTTATAAGCCCCCTTTAAGTACTGAAAGGCTGCAATAAGGTCTCCCTGGAGCCTTCTCTCCTCTGGGCTGAACAACCCCAACCTGCTCAACCTTTCCTCAGAGGAAAGGTGTTCCAGCCCTCTGACCATTTTTGTGGCCTCCACTGGACCTGCTCTAACAGGTCCATGTCTGTCTTGTACTGGGGACCCCAGAGCTGGATACAGGACTCCAGGTGGGGTCTCATGAGAGGGGAGTAGAGGGGGAGAATCACCTCCCTTCCTCAACCACGTGGCCACACTTTTTATGCAGCCCAGGATACAACTGGCTTTCTGGGCTGCAAGAGCCCACTGCCAGCTCATATCCAGTTTTTCATCCACCAGTATCCCCAAATCCATCTCCACAGAGGTGCTCCCAATCCATTCATCCCCCAGTCTGTACTGATATTGGGGACTGCCCCAACCCATGTGCAGGACCTTGCACTTGGCCTTGCTGAACTTCATGAGGCTCACATGGGTTCACATGGCTTCCTCCTTCCTTGGACAGTTCTTTGCTGAGGGCATCAGCCTCATCAAAATACAGATGATTTAACAGGAAATTGGTTACTGAATTTTAAATCTTTAGCTCAAGAACAACAGAACTCAAGCTGGGAGTTATAGGCCATTTAAGATTCAGGTCCTGCCCAGATAGGTCAGACGTACTAGAGTCTGAAGTCTGGCTTACATCTGTTTGAGACAGTTACAGATAGACATCCTTGAACTTTAAGATAGCTTGAGATGGGAATACAGCACATCTGTCAGAGATGCAAGACTCCCCTAAACTGACAAGTAGCCTTTCAAGCCCGAGCACAAAACCCTTGCAGAGGAGTAATGTACTACTGCCACCCATTGCTACCAGAAATATGAAAGTCTGTCCTCCCACCCAAATCACGAGCAGTCTATTGCAGGCAAGTAACTTAATTAGATACTGATGTCAGACAACAGATGCAAAAGGAGAAAAGTCAGTAGTCATCAGGTTGACTGGGAGGAGCAATCTCAAACCCAGTAGTGATGTGAGAGTGCTGCATGCGTGTTCAGCTGGAAATGCATGGCTGACCAAAGCCTGCTGCTCTGCACAGATCTTCAGGTGCCAGACCTACACGGAGAGTCGCTTGCATAGCTTGGTTTGTGCTCAGATGGACTGGTAGGTACTCCCATTAAATTACACATACAATAGATGCTGCAGCAGAGCGCTCCATATTTGGTCTCTCAAGAATAATATCAAACCAAGTAATTAGTAGAGGCTGCTTAGAATTTTCTTAGCTAAGAACTGCTTCAAGAAACTACTCAAAAAGATTAAATAAAGGGACTTTGGTGTTCGAATCTGAAGCCACATTAGTCACTAGGACACTATCCTTATAGCAATTATCTTTTCAAGGAGATAACAGCAGACAAGTTAACATCTCTCAGACAGCCTGGGACACAAAATCTAAGCTTCTCAGCTGGTCGGCCATACCTGTTGCTGTGCAAGCTGGACTTGATACAACTGCTGCATGTATTGTTGATAATGTTGTTCCTGGAGCTGCCGAATTAGGATCTGCTGCTGTTCATAGTTGCCCGGATACTGCTGGGCTGCATACTGCTGGAACTGAATGGCAGTCTGGGAGTTCAGCGCTGCCATTATCTGTTGCCTAGATTGGTGGGAGGAGAGTATGAAGATTACAAGCAGCTGAGGGTATTGGGGAAATCCCTGTACTTAAGTGATTTAAGTGGCCTCAAAGACAGTTAATTCAATTCCTGCAAAAACCAATTAAAACCAATCTACATAATAGAGCAGAACCCAGAGGTAATGCAAATGTGAATTTTGCCTAAAAAAATATGCTGAGAATATGAAGAAGGGAGCAACAATTTCTACCCAATGTTTGAAAACATCATATGGTAAAAAACCAAGAGCTCTTACATAATTCCCAATCTGTAGTCTGGTAAAGAGGTAGTGCTAGAAAAATGCATGACTAAATTTCTCAAACAACCAAGGGGAAAAAAAACCACATTTGGTTCCTCCGGAAAACATGCAGAGAGCACCCTTCTAGCAACCGTTCTACAAATATTGATAAGAACAAACCCTCTGTGGTACAGCACGCCAATGCTCTTTGGTAAATCTAAGAACAACACACCACATTACTATCTTAATTTCCCAGGACAGTATGCAAACTAATATGAAAATCCTGACTGACTGTGGCCTAATTCAGGAACGAAAAACAATGCTGCCAAATAGGGCATCTGTGCCTCCAATAAACACAACTGCTGAAACTTCAGGAGGAACACATGGGTTACTTACGCACAGACTCAGTTTTTCTCCTCTCTCCAAAGGACTAACAGAAGCTGTACAGTAAAATTACTAGCTAGATCCAGGGTTTGTCTCACATGTTATGTCCATCAGTGACCAGCTATTGATGCTTCAGAGGAAGAAAGAAGTATCACACATATGCAGGAGCAATTCTTTCCTTCCCACTCTTCCTTACCCAAAAATCATCCTCTAAAAGCTCCAGTATTAGACTGGTTTAGTATCCTAAAGGGCAGGACTTACTACTCTTCAGCAAACTATGACCAGTTTAGATGCACTTGGCCTGTATATACGTATTCACATTCCTTTTCTGACTAAACTCCTTATCTCTGTAACCTGCTACAAACACTCAGTACACAGCTGCTATTCATGTAAAAAATAATCTCTTAACTCCAAGGCATACCACGCTTCTTGTTACTTAGCACTGTGCAACGTTTTTTATTGTATTCTCTATATTTTACACTCCTCTGGCTCTCGTCATGTTAAACAGTAAAACTTGTGGATTAATTATTTTCTCCCTTCTCAAAACCACTACATAGCAAGCGCAGGATCTACTTCAGAGACATCCCCTGTGAAGACATTTTTATTATGGAAAATGGTTGCTGACTGATGTGGAACAACTCTGATGATTTACTATTCTCTTAAATATTATGTGTGCAAAGCTAGATCCATGTTTTCAGCACCTAGATGCTATGGGAACAATGAAATATAACTAGAGCTGTATATTCTAAGTAAACAATTTAATTCAGGCTACAAACAGAGGTTAAGTGCATTTGAACGTGAGTTTTAGAAATGTGGTAAGATCCAGTGATTGCCAGCATACAAATGAGATCTGCAGACACTTCACACTTCCTAGAAAGGGAGCACCGTCAAGGAGGTAGGGTTAGACTACCAAGTTAGGAAATTTCAGCCAAGCATTCAAAACACCCCACTGAACTGCAGTTATCCTTTTTTCAAGGCTCCATCTTCTGTGAAAGGATAGAAACGTTCAAGTCACAGTTCAAACAACACTTCCAGCTGGACACTTAGCTCTGCTCAGTTGAGTGCGGCATTAATCATTTAAGAAGCAGAGACACAAGTTTTTATGAGGTGCAGCCCTTGAACCCAACAATCTCCAGAGCTTCTCTTTAAAGAAAGCTTCTCTGGCACTTTCATTTGAGAAGGCCACATACAACAACACATTAGAATAATTACTCTCTGCAAACTGTGTCCATCTTAACTAAGGATGCATACATCATTGCCAGGCTCGAGTGCTCTGAACTTCAGGTATTCAATTTTAGCCTAACTTTTTAAACAGTTAGATACAATTGTCTCAAGTGCAAGTAATTTTCTTTGAAGTGTTGTTTCTGTTACTTACTTCTGTTGTTCCATCCGAAGTCGTTCCTCCTCTATTCTCCTCCTCTCTTCTTCTTCCCTTCTCAGTCTTTCCTCTTCTTCTCGCCTACGTTTTTCTTCTTCTTTTTGTAAACGCTCACGCTCCTCCTCTTCACGCCGCCTTCGTTCTTCCTCTTCTCTTCTGCAACATCCACTCAATAAGCTATTTCAGCATTCCTACAATCCTAGGACGAGTTATTTTCAACATGCTGTAACCTGACTTTTGCCTGCCCAATAAGGCTTTTTGTTTGGTATCATCTCCTCCCACTTAAATTGGCCTGGAGAAGTGTCTTATTGGACACAAGAAGAAAACATATTACTGTTTACTTTTACTGTACTCTGCAGTATGACAAGTGTAAACTCTGTATTATAATTTGATAATCATTCTAACCTGTTACTATACTATCTGTAGCAGAGAGCAGTAGAAAAAACTGCCTGGAAACCTTAAACACCTCTTTCAAGCTTCAACATATGTGCAATAATTACATGGATACTATAGTTTAATAATCACATGATATCATGCTATGTAAATGATAGTAGAAGACTGTCAAGTTGCTAACCGATACTAGAAGAGGAGTTTAAAGCACCTGACAGTTTCATGTTCTGCACACGTTTAGTCCACAGACATATTGGGGCAGACATTTTGTGAAGCATGTATTTCTTAAACATCTTAAGATGACAGCATTAGCAAAATTTAAAAAACTCCTTACATTCTAGGTGTCTTCACCTCAGAAACAATCATTCATTACTGGCAAAGTAAAAAGGCTTAGAGAGATCAAATGGTACCACAGCCTCCTAAACTTCAAGCACTTCTCTTCCCAAGACAACTTCAACCCAAGTTAGCTGTGACAAGAGTTATACTCTCAATATACTCCAACACCAAAGGACTCAAACATTACCTTTTCTTTTCTTGTTCTTCTTTCTCTATCTTGTGGGAAGTCACATACGTTGAAAACAAGTGGCAGCACCTATTCAGGAGCTTAACAAATTCTGTCATAGCTTTTTGTTTTGACATGTTTCCAAGGGCAGCCCATTCCTTCCTGAGAGAGAGAAATCAGCTGAAATAACAGAAGACTCAACTCTTTTCAAGTCAGTAGTGAACTCTGAGAACCCAGCAAAGAAAAAAAAGTTGGGACAGCAGGGATGAAACTTCATCATATGCAGTTTCAGAGAACCAACAACTTTTTCCCAAACAGTACAGTGCTCTCTTCTGCCTGCACCAGAACAACTCTTTCAGACATAACTGAGTGCTTCTATGAAATCTCATACATACCATCGACACTACTCAGAATTCTGAACTACGTCCAAAAATTTCCCAGCTACAAATGAACCTGAAATATTTTTTACCCTTCTTCCACTCTAGTTTGTGTAAAAAAAATGGATTCATTTTCCTGGATGAACAATCATGGTAACAACCATCGATTACAATGCTTCAGTTAGTTGAATGCAACAGCCTGGTTCTTCCTAAAGGAAAGCTATGTCCAGCTGGGCAAAAGCAGTGCACTGGGTCCAGCTCTGAGAAGCCAGTGCGGTGTTGCACATCGCCTTCAAACTAGAAATAGCAACAATGAACATCAGAAGTGCAGCCTGAACTACAAGGAATGCATGAGACATGCCAGAGACCGCTCAGATCTCATAAAAATTTACTCAGTTTGAATGCATCAAGTATCTGATTTCAGAAGTTATCTCTGGTATTAGCAAAAGCTACGGTGAATGCTGCTACCAATGGTAAAAGGCTTGGCCTGCTGTAACCCTGGTGTGGAGTTAGGATGAAACACAGGCCTGCCCATTAAGGCACAGCCAACCAAGTCTTAAACTGCTATGAGAAATTGGACTGTTGGCACAGCAGCTTTTCCTAATGTTGTTGAAAAAAACCAATAATCTTGTGTTAGCTCCTTTACTGAACCGTGACTCAGATTTCTAAGATGTATTTGAAGAGACCACTCTCACTTTCCAATACCATACACACATATTGAGGCAACCCACATATTTGTCGTCTTATTGCAGAAATTGGATGATGTTATCTTCAACAGGAAAAGCAGAGTTAAGACCAAGAAGAGCACCAGCCCTTTTACCTTCTATCATTCCCCAGCACATCAAAGAATCCAACTTCAGGGCAAGTGTCAGGGTTGTAAGGTCCTAGCAGAACCTGCTTATGCAGTGCCACAAGTTTGAGCTTTTCTTCATATGTTGGATGAAAGGCTTTGCCATCTTTTTCTGCAGAAAAAAAGAAAATTTCAATGTTGTGATTGAATGATTAAGCACAAGACAGCAAAGAGCATTTTGTATAACCACTACCATGATTTCCCCTGTAAAAAAGGAATAAGAAAGAGAAGTCACAACAGGTTACACAAATTAAGTCATTTCTGTTCAAATAGAAAATAGATCTGTCCAGAAGAAACACATCTACTTCAGCTGCTGAAATTTAATTGTGAAGTGTTTTCCATCATACCATCTAGAGTCATTCATTTATGTGATAACTTACTTAGCTAGTGAGTTATCACATAAATATTTATGTTAATTAGTTGAACATCATACCATATGGATCTATATCTCTGAAATATTTAAAAACCTTAACTTGAATTCAAATGTATCTGCCAAGTCTATTGTAGCGTGGATAGGAAGGATTTTCCACAAAGAAAGATGTGATGTTAACTTTATAAATTGCTCTCCTTTCACGCTCTTCACATTGATGAAAGCAGAAGAAACGTTTAAGGCAAGGAAAACTGCAGAGAGGAAAAATTAGAATTAAGGGAGAGTCTTCCTCGAGGGAATTCGATTGCTGCACTTTGCCAATGCAGCTGGAATAACGCCTCACAATGAAAGGTCTTAGAGGTGACTCCACCAGCACCAGCACGTACAAGAGCTCGGGACATAAGACGCAGGCAACATAAGCCTGAACATAATCAGAATTCCAATGGCTCCACACCAACACCTTCTGAAGTGGTCTCGGTTAGATCCTGCCACACATTTACTGGCAAGAAGAGACTTGCGTTGATTTAAAATTATATATGAATTAGTCAGCTAGGACTTACCTCAGCACATTTAAACTGTCAAAACAAATCAAAGAAACAGGCACTGCTATAAGTAATTACACTACTCATTAAGAAAAGACCTTTTTCTTGAACAGGAAAACAAATAAATAAGCGTCATCTCCTTTTGGAAGGACTGAAATGAGGAAGTTGTTGCCAGAGGTAAACAGTGATTTGGCATGACTGTACTACTAACTGCTCTCCATTTAGTCAGGAACTGCAGGCAGAGCTGCCACGAGTTTCCAGCTCTGCTTTGGAGCAAGTTGTTTACAGCCCCAATATGTACAGTGCAATTCACACCCAAATCTTAGGGCCGACATTTACATATTGTAAAATTGCTCGGCTGATGCTTGTGAACACAGTTATTAACAGGAAAAGAAGCAAATCTCAGAACAAAATGGGGGGGGAGTAAATACCTCTACTATGGCTTATTGAGAAACTCCAAGCAAAAACTTCGGAAACTTGGAAACAGCCCCAGAGGAAAAGTGTTTGCAGGTCACAGCAAGAAGCTGTATTTTTGACAGAGTAAGTTCGGTACATTACTGGACTTCGTTAAAACATCACAAGGAACCACTACATGCATGCCATTTGTTTTGAAGCCAGAATAAAAGAATTAGGAAGGTAAACATTTAATTACTTATTATCCCTTCCTAGACATCCACTTCACTCTTCCAGAATCTCAAGTATTTGCTCTTCTCCCAGTGTCACACAACCTTACAGCAAATATAGCTTCCAGCTTCAAAAACCAGAACCCTTTCTCCACAAAAATATTTATTTCCAAAAATACCTAGTGGGGTGGAGAAGGTGGGGGAATGTAAAGACTGAAGCAGAGTCTACTCAGTGGTATCCAGTGAAAGGACAAGAGGCAACAGACACAAATTGAAATACAGGAAATTCCACTCAAGCATAACAGGTGTCTTTTTTTTTTTTTAACCATGAGAGTGATCAAGCACTGGAACAGGTTGCCCAGAGAGATTCTGACGTCTCCATCCTTAGAGATATTCAAAACCCAAATGGACACAGTCCCAAGAAGCCTGCTGTGAACAGAAAGGCTAAACTTGACAATCCCCAGAGGTCCCTTCCCACCCCAACACGTCTGTGACCCTTAAAAGATGCAAACCACCATGTCCTGGTAAGGTCTCTCCCTGGGTCTCGGGTCTCTGCTCTCAGGCCACCCAAAGAGCCCTTTGGCTTTTCCTCAATTCTTCATACTTCACATTTAACTCAGAATTTGCTTATTTGGCAGCAAGCACTTTCATTAGCCTCAATAAACAGCATGCACTTTGAAATCATACTTAATATCCTGGGGCAGCATGCTTAAAAGCAAATCAATTGATAAGGGTACTACACTGAAATTCTGCCAGGCTTTTAAGTGAAGTACACTTCTCAAGGGGGTCCCTATGGCATAGTTTACCTTGCACAACCTGTATACCTACAGTTGTCTGCCAAAAACCATAACTATTTGCTGTACTAGACTGCAACCTAAGCCAGCTAACATCAACAGTATTTGAACTCATTTCTGAAGAGGGTTAAAGGGGAAAAAACCATCGTTTCCCATGCTATACACAGCACATCTGCATTTTCACAGAACGGAGAATTCAGACCTCAAGCCATAACTGTAGAGAGAAGCCAAAATCTGCATTTATGAAGAACGGTGACCCAAGGGATGAACAACAAACAAGCTAAGTAAGAGAGGAAAACAGACAGATGAGAAAAATATGAGACGGGCATTCAGTGACTTGTAGATAATGCAGATTAGAAGCAAACTCTCAGCAAAATATTTGGAGACAGTCAAGAGTGTGTAGTTGTATACTAGCTATTTTTCAGATGAATTCTTCAGCATGAGCCACACTGTATAATTATCCCAAAGGTTTGGAATTGTTGCCGTTAAACTGAACCAGAGGACCTGAAGCCATCTGCAGAGTCAAATATGCCAAAAAAGAACATTAGTGAGCCCAGACAAGTAGAAGTGCCAAATTTATTCAAGCATCCGTGAACGTACTATTTAAGCAGGTATTACCCACACATCTAATACTGCTGTCAGGAAGCTGAAGAACATCAAAGAGCTCTAGGGAACATATTGAGAAATCCAAAGGACGCACGCAGCAGTAGTACAGCAACTATACAACCCCTCCTATGCCCCTGGTATGCCTGACCCAACAGGGCCACTCAAAGCCTCAGCTTTCTTACAGAAGATTAGGAGGCTTTTTTCCTGACAACACATCAAACCATCGTTCACCCGAAATGGCAATTTCTCAAGTCAACTAAACTCTATGCTTAAGCAGCCACCACTAACAGATCAAAGTCAAGTGGTGATTAAAGGTAAGGTTACATGAACAAAGCAGGCTATGGACCTACGATGCTTTAGGCATTCTGCAGTAAGGGCCCATATATACACACACACATATATACACATGTACTTCACTAATGACATGAAGTAGCTCACCCAGACCACTGAGCAGGACCAGCTCCCACTTACTGCAAGCTCAGGCCTCACTGATGTGTGCCATGAAACCACAACACACCGTCACTGTGTTGTCAACCCTGAAAGGGAAATACCTGCACACCCAGTATCAGCTCTTCGTACTACAGTTCTCCTTGACAGTGGCTACTTTGTTTAGATGCCCACAAAACTGAGATCCACTGAGGGAAACTCAGCTGAATATTCCAGAAAACCAGTACTTAAAACACTAATAACCCTCCTTGCACTACAGGTAATTAACTGTATGCTTGCAGACCACTGTTTGTGTTGGCAGGCAAACACAGTGGGAAGATGAATCTATAACTAGTAATGAAAAGCAGGTAACAGAGGCTTATGTCACTATGTGGCACTGTACCATTGACGTGAATTGGTATAAAACCACAAATTTAGACTCAAGGGAGTTTAAGAAATATGTTCAAGAGACTGTATCATGCAAGATACTGTTAATCCTGTGTAACTTCAGACTTTCTTCCCCTGTAAGAAACATGGCACAATATGCTGCAGCTTCTACTCCAACTTCACCTACTGTGCTCACTCCAAACACTTAATTCCCATGGGATAGCATTCAGCAGTCATCTAGAAAAAGTCAGAAAACAGTTTGCGAAGTGTGATTTGTCACCTCATAGCTTTTAAAAGCAGAAGTCACATATGTTAATGCTATTCATTTGCAAAGTTTTAATGAGCGAGACCAAAACTGAGAAGTGCGAGAACTGAATCAGTGCCTGCAGATCCCAGTACACACTCTTAGACTCCTAATCCTTCTCTCCTGAAGATGTTCTGCATCAACAGACTTACCAACCAGCCCTTCCAATTAAACATGATCAAAGCTCAACTTCACATCAAACATAAGATATGTTATGGGGGTTTTCATATTCTTGAAAACAAGAACCTACTCAACTCGTGAATTACAATCATGCCATCAAATTAGCCCTCAAAAAAAAAAAAAAGATGAGGTTGAACAATTAATTTAGAATGATGTATTACTGAGGTTGAGGACACATTCTTGTTAGGATAAGAGGAAATAACTTCTGAGCAGTCAAACAAAATTAGAGTACTTAACATACCAGGAGAGCTTTTAGATACCAAAATTATATGGTTTGTATACGGTCTACTCAGATGCGCTACACTGCAAATCACTTTAGACCGTGAATGAACACTTCAGGGATGTCATATATTGAAGGCTGGGTGCAATGGTATTTCAATGACAGGATGTGGAAAACTGTAAAGCCAGGTTGATGCTGGAATAGAAATGCTGGCAGGGCTATGCAAGCCACCCCCTCCTCCTGCAGGACACTGCTTACACCTGAAACAAGTTACCTTCACTGGCATAGCTTGTGCCAGGCCAACAAGCAGAATAAGTCATCAGACACACTTCTATTCTACCAGCTGCCCCAGGGCACACAATTACAGATAGTCCAAGAGACAAAGAAACGCACCCATTTCAGTAACGTGACTGTTCCCCACTGTACACTGGATCCAGCACAGCAGAGCAGCTTCTTAATGGCAACCAAAATTCTGGTTGACCTGAGCTAGGCTCGACAGAGCAGTAAGGGAGGCTCTTGTTTCTCACAGAAAAATGGACTGGAACACTGTTAACTATCTGTTTTCTATGCCCCGTTATTCTGAAAAGCTCTCTTCACAAGCCATTATGGATGCTAAAAAAAGCTAGCGCACATCTCCTGCACAGCCCAAGGCCTGACAGTTGAAGTGACCCAGGGTCAAGCATTTTAGATCTGTTTCTGTCTTTATCAGAGACAGAATAAAGTAGCTTTTGAGTCTCTTTAATATCCTAGCCTAGTTTCAGTTGTGTTTTTTCACATTGTTTATACGCACTCCCACCCTGTCTTGTCTTTGAGCAATTCTGTTACATGCAATATGCCACCGCAGACAAGTGTTAGCAGTCACTGTAATAAGCAAATCTGAAGTATTTTGATCAGATTCGACTTTTCTAGGAATAAAGTACATCATGAGTTACAACCAGACAACTCAGTCTGCACACTGAAGCAGAAAGGAAGCTGCTTAACTAGCGACTGCTGCTTGCCCTTCGACCTCTCACACAGGGACTCCTCCAGCATCCCGACCCAAGCTCCTTCCCTCCCAATTGCCACAGTTAATCCCAACACCATCGTCCTCCCAAAAAAGTGCTGCCCTGAGTCACTTGTTTGTTCCACGGTAGCTGTGTGAGTACGTAATATCATACACCGAGGCATGGATATCAACTAGCTTTAAGACAGACAAAGTTTTCCAAAGCCACCCCTCATCTCCGAATCAGCATCGTTTAGAAGAATGATCAGAAACAAGATCTCAGCATTGACCTATTAACATGGATCAACCTTCAGTCCCTCATATATTGCTTCCTGAAGTAAAGGAAGAATCTGTGTTCGTTCCTTGGCATCTCCAAGGCTGCTAAACAAGCATGCCCGCTCCCACAGTTGTTTTGACAGTGGATGCATGAAAATCATTTGGAAACAAGACCAATTATTTTCGGAGCCACACAGATATAGAACAAGCTGACAGAATCAGTAATTCAAGTATTACCAGCTCCTGTAACTCACCATCACATCTATAAATAAAAATCCTCGTGTTATGCCACTTTCAGCAAGAAACTACAGATGAAAATATGGGCAATGCCTTCATGTGACTTATTCCAGCCATAAGGATAGAGGAACGAGGTCTTCATTTGGAAAGTCTGACAACTCCATACAATGCAGAAAATTTTCCTCTTATAAGCAAAACCATGCATTACAAGGAATTGCAGAACATGAAAAAAAGAGCAGCAGTAAGTTGAAACATGTTGAAATCAAGCTTTTAATAAAAGGAAGGCAAGAAAAACCCCACTGTTGAGACAACACAACACAAGGAACTAGAATGTAGACATAAGTAACACTTCCCTGACTTTTCCTCATCCAAGAGCAGATAAAGACAGAACATAAATTACATTAAAATACAAGATATAATAGACATAGCTTAGCAATAACGTAGATAATCTCAATCAGTGTGCAATCTTTACACTGTAAATGCAGGTTCCAGTAGAATATTAAGCCCAAGGCAAAATAAGACCACAGTTGAATGAGACAAGGAATTTGCTACTGAAGAGACATTTCTTTCTGCATCATGTTTTAAGAACAAATGTCATTAAACCAAACCAGAACTCTTTCAAGCAGCTTGTTTTACAGAAAGGAGAAAGAGACAAAAAGTTACAATGCTTCCACAACCTGATATCCAGTTGCAGCAGCTTCTGACACAGAAAAAAAGAAAAGAGAAAATCAAGTCCCTTATGGTTCTTACAGCTTAAAAAAAAAATAACCTCTATATTAACATCCTAACAAAAAAATTGCTTTGTGGAAGGGCATCTGAACAGGGTGAAAGAACGAGGGCTCAAGAAAACTGCTTAGAGCCTTACATGCTCCTAACGACTATTAGGGTGCAAAGCGAAGAAAACGGACAACTTTGTCCTTCCAGCACAGTTTTCATCTGCCAGTACGCTTGCCCTCAGAAGAGACAGCTTTCCTGGGGGGTAACCTAACAACTGACCACCACGAGACTGACCTTTGCCAGTACAGAGTGGTACCCTCCCTAGCGCAGGCACGTCGCCAGACTCCCTGCTCTGTGCCCCGCGTCAGGCAGCAGCCGCCCGAAAGCCAGCAGAGCGACACATCGCTGCGAGGTGCTCAAATGCTGTAGCACAACGTAACGCTACAGTGAACGCAGCTCTTCCTCCAAAACCACACAGTCGATTTCCTCCTCTCGAGGAAAGCAAGCGTGGCAAGGTACCGCCGGCTTCCTGCAGAAGCAAACCTGGCTACGGGGGATCCCAAGACAAACGCCCCAGGTCTGCAGCCTGGGTGTTTCCTGGCTCCCTCACGCAGCCGCCGGCCGGAGTCATGACAGCGCTCGAAGCGGCAAAGCCAGACTCGAAGTTCGCATCCTGTGGAGACGGCAGGACATCTCACACCAGCATCCGGGCTGTCAGCACACTCCACAACGCTCAAGGAGCGCATTCTTCGCCTACGCTTGCAAGGTTTTTCTTCGCGTACCACAAGCAAGAATTATTTTTTCTTTGCTCCGTTTTCAGGGCGGGTGGTGCAAACCCTCGGAAGTGCCTTCCCGGCCCCGCGGAGCGGGCACACGGCGGCCCGGGGCACCCTCCCGGCTCTTCTCCCGGTCCCCCAGCTCGGCTCATCTCTCGCACCGGGAAAAGCGCGTCCCCACAAGCCGCCTCCGACCGCCGTGACACGATGCTCGCCCCAGCTCGCCGCCGCGCCCGGCACACCGACCCCCGGCGGCCGCGGGCGGTGCCGGCGCCGCCCCCCGCGGCTCTCGGGAGATCCGGGGCTCCGCCTGCGCCCCGGAGCCCGGCTCGGCGGGGACGCGGGCGATGCCGGACGTCCAGAGTCTCCCGGGACGCGGCGGCTCTCGCCTCGCCGCCCCGGTCCCGGCGGGGAGGGGTGTGTGGGGGTGTGTGCAGGCCACGTCGCCGGGCGGCCTCACCTTTGAAGAAGCGCAGCGCCAGGCCGTACAGCTCCTCCAGCGCGAAGCCCCAGCGCCGCTCCGGGCTCAGCGCCGCCTCCTCCGCCGCCTCACCGCCGGCCTCCGCCTGGCCCGGGGAACCGGGGCCCGCTCGGCTCCGCCCCGCCGCGGACTCCCCCTGCCCCGGCCGCGCTTCGCAGTGCGGCGCCTCGGCGTTGGGGCTCAGCGTCAGCCCGTCCACCGAGACCTCGAGCCGGTCCGAGCTCAGCACCGCCGCCATCCTCCGCCTCCTGCTCCGCTGCGGCGGCCACGTCCCGACTTCCGCTCCCCTCCGACCCGGAACTTCCGGCCCCGCCCCATGGCCCCGCCCCGCCCCCGCCCGCGGCCGCCCCTCGGCCCCGCCCCCTCGCCCTCCGCCTGACGGCGGCGGCCGCCGGTGCCCTGTGGCCCCTCGGCGCCCCCATTTCCCGCCTCGCGTCCTCCCAGGGCACGGGTCACACCCGCCCGGGCCGGCCTGCCCCAGCCCCTCGCGATGGGGCTGAGGAGCGCCCCGGCCCCTGCCCCGGGCCGGAGGTGGGGCAGCCTCGGCCGGGGGGGAGCCGCCCCCGGGCAGCAGCGCCGCTCTCACCAGAACCGTGTGGGCCGCGTGGCCGGCCCGCGCATCCCAGGGTGCAGGAGGGTACGTCGGTGTTCGGGGGAACTGCCGCTGAGCTCTCCGTATGCGCCTTTTGATTCTCTTAGAGAAGGGAATAATGATTTTTCAACAGCTTTATGTCACAGATTGAAAGCCTTTTGCCCCAGCTGGAAGGTAGTGTGGGGTCTGCCACTGACCCCTGTTCTCTCTCAGGAAACATGCTTCAGGCCTCACGCAGGAAAGGAAAGAAATGAGCCAGAGAGAGAAGAAAGAGTACATTTTACTTCTCCAAGAAGGCAATTACTTCTCCAAGAGCTGTATCTGCAATTAGCTCACTCCCTTGTGACCATGCAACACAGTTCACAATAATACTGTTACCATGTGCTACGCAAGGGGAGAGAGTCGCTCTTGCGCACGGCGCAGGAGGTTTGTTCCCAGCGCAAGCAATCCTTCTCACGGGATTTCGGGAAAGGCTGCATTAGCATGAAATGCTTTTGGTCATGTTTCTCACCCAAACCGACATGCAGACCACACGCCTGGGGAACAGGGTGTCCGTGTCTGGTGGTTCATGAAGCTAATGCAAAAGAAGAGAAGCGCCCAGCTCTGCAAACTCCTGAAACTCAGGGGTGCGTGTGGGAGTCCCCCCTGTCCCCAGTGCTTCGCTCAAACCTGCCGCCCGTTTCTGAGGTTATCTGCAGAAATCGCTCACACCGCCTAGGAGTTTATCTGCTGTCCAAGGGAGTTTTAGATCCCTCTGCTGATCTCTCAGGAATGCTGAAGAGATTTTATTGTCACATTTATAAAGTGATTTGAAGCCTTTGGATGAAAGGGAGAGGAAATGTAAAGCTTAAATTTAAAGTACTTCATTTCCAGTTAGTATTTCTTGAGAGACTGAATGCCACACAGGGTACTGTTTACTACAATTGGGGCAGAATTTGATTCAGATGGTGAGTCATTTAAGCTTCAAAAGAAATTTTACAACCAGTTGGAAATCCTTTGTAGCGTCTTCACTAGTGTTTTTGGTTTTGTTTTTTTTTGATTGAGGATCAAACATAACACCGTATTGTTTACTTTTTCCTGCCAGGGACTGCAGAACAAGGGTGTACTGTCCTCCTGACAGTTGGAGCTCTCCACGGCATGCAGTTCTCCCTGCTGACTCTTTGGTGCTATCTCATGGACCACATTAACAGCAGAACAGATGATTTTATCTCCTCGTACAAGCCTGCACCGTGCTTTACAAGTCTGTCACTTCAGCATGAGATCCAACCTCACTTTATGATTTGTTAGTTCATTTATAAAATCACGTGTATTAAAACGTCTGTTTTCAAAGTTTTGATCTGACACATTTCCCACTTGGCTTGAGGAGTTTGTGCTTCATAAATATTTTCTTATGGCATCAATTCTACAGTTTAATCTATAGTGAGATTAATCTTAAAGTTCCTGTTTTAAGAAACTCTAAATTCTTTATCTTAAAATGCATCCTTAGAGTAAAAGAAACTGAAAGTTCTGACTGATCCCTACTGGATTTGCTGTTTCACCCAAACGGAAGGAAATACTTCATTTTATATACTAGCGAAACAAGAGATGTTTCTGCTTCATGGTAGGAGACTGGCCCGAAACCAGGCAGCCCTTAGTTTGTTTATGTGTTTGCAGGCCAAGCTAAATCTGAGATGCTCCACAAAGCATCTCGCTTGACAAGTTGATTTTGGGAATAATTACAGAAAAGTGGTTTGTCTTCTGACGAGCTCTCTCCCGTATATCATATGTTTGGTCTGTTTAGCAAATGTGAGACTATTCCTCTCTTCTCATGCCAGCTTTGCTTTACCATGCAACAGGCATGTGAGCTGACACCAGCGGGGCAGGTTTCTCCACGAAGTGCAGCATGGTCTCTTGAAGAGGTCCCAGCTGGAGAACCAAAGCAAGATGTCTCTGGTAGTGCTGCGTCTGACCGAGGCATGGCCAAGGCGTAGTGCCGCAGCCCGGTTTGCCTCTGTTTGGGGAGCCACCAGGCAGCTCTGAGCTGCCCTTAGTGGCTCTTCGCCCGCCTTCCCCATAGCACAGCTGTCTGGTGAGCACAGAATGGATGTGTTACATCAACTCTCCGCTGTTTCACGGTGCTTCCGAGTCAGATTTATAAATACAGAAACTTGCCGTTACACTGCGGCGTCAGTAAATGCTGTCATGGGCAACTGGTGGACAAGCTGAGGGCATGATCAGGTATAGGAAGGGGAATAGCTGGGAGATGCTATATTAGAAAAAAAATGGAGGTTCAAATTTCGAAGAGTCAGGAAGTCCTGGTCTGCGATGATGACAAATGACAAAATATTTTTCCAGAAGAGAATTTTGAATTTGCAGAGATGGTTATTTGAGCTACTGTGTAGAATGCTGGCTCACGTGCTACAAAATAAGAGATTCACCCAGAGCTACGTGTCCAGGCAGCCACGGAGCCCTGAGCACATCCTCCCGGCTGCTGGAGGTACAGCTTCTGGGGCTCAGGGCTCGCTCGGGGCCATGGGGAGCACTGCCGGGCAGCGCGGCGGGGAGGCCACCGCTGGCACCAAGCTCTGGCCCTTGGGAGCTGCTTCAGCTGAGGCTCTCACCCTTGACCCCGCCTGACCTATGGCCATGGGCCCCCAGATCCTTGCCTGCACCCCAACCCGCTGGCTGGCACTCCTGGCCCCCTTGGCTCCCTGGCCCTCGGGGAGCAGCCAGCCCTGGATGTTCCCTGGCATGCAGCCACTATGACTTCTAACATCGTCAGTGAATTGCTCATGAATCCTGTAAATGAAGAAATTTTTCCTAAATGATTATGACAAAGAGTTCGCAATAGTTTATGTATTTGAGAAAACCCTTAGCTTAATTCACAAATAAGAAGAAAATGCTAAATTCAGCCAGTAAATTATTCATTTATTTCTTGTAACGTCTGGGTCTGCATGGGAAAAGAAACACAGAAGAAATACAAGTCCCAGAGAGGCATTGTAGTCCAGCAACAGTGCCCTCCACTAAGAAATGTAGACCTAGAAACTTTATATAGAATAAATCAATTATTTAATTCAAGCTGGTGAATGTTTAACAGTTTAAAATACCAACCTACTCATTGCAATTATACAGTGAACCATTAAAGCGTTCATAGAGCACTAGTCTCACGTAAGCAAACGGCTCTTCTACTCTTCCTGGTGTTCGCAGGGACCAGACCTCCAGCCCTTCCTCCCAGGCACCCGTGGGTGCAGCCTTTGTGCTTCCTGCGGCGGGGGCTGTCCTGTGGAGGAGTTCCACTTGCGTGGTGGTGGCTAGCTGAGGAAGGAGCCCCGCTTTGTAAGGGGTGGCCTAATGTGGTGTTTGCTAGAGCAACAGCTGCTAAATATTTGATTGTCTCAAATTAACATCTCTGAGCAGCTGGGTCTGGCACTGTGCTATGGGCTCAGAAATGCAAATCATTCACTGAGAAAATACTGTTATCAGCTTCTCAGGAATGGCTACATTAAATAAACCAGGTGTGAACATCACTCCCAGCCCTAGTGTTACCATACCAGCCCAGAGCTCCTGGAGCTGGGAGGGAGGAGCGTGGACTGCCTGGAAGGAAAGGCTACGTGTATCTCCAGGAGGGTGACCAGGTTAACGGAAGAATTAAATTCCCCACGGTTTGGCGAATGAATTGCATTTGTGAGTAGTAACAGGATTTACCTTTTTCCAGAACTTGACAGTTCTGTTCCTCTTTTTTTACTATCTTCATTTTGCATTCATTAGAGTTGTACTGGCTGAAACAGACCGGGACCAGAAGGAAGAAAGTGTTCAAGTTCTTTTACTTTAAATTACAGTCTTTCTCTTTGTTTGTCTGCCTTTCCTTAAAGGACAGTTACACACTGTTTGGTTAGGAGCTGATCTTACACTGTAAAGCCACCATGGAGGCACTGTTACAGTGTAGTGGACTCCCAACTCTGCTAGCAGCACAAAGGAAAACACATTGGATTAGTGCTTATGTCCCTACATCGCTCTGGCTGATATAATCTACACTAAAGAGTATATATAAATATTTTTGTTTTCCCCTTATAGTTCTCTTGATCACAATAATTTTATAGAAATTGATTTTTATTTTTTTTGGAAGCCTGTTGGAAAATATCTTTGTCCCAGGAGCTACAGTGAATCTGCCAGTGTTGCCCATTTTGGTGACCACTCAACCTCATCCACCACCAAGCTGCTTTTTTGTGGCTGCTTATTGGTTTTCTTGAAGTTTAGGAGCCCAGGATGACCCTACTGTATGTGTGACAGACAGCGGATCTTCTCAGTAACTCTTTAGATGTTCAGGACATGTTAAACTCAAGGGTCACACTCCAACCATTTTTGCAGGCAGAGTGAATTGGGTCTGGACCTACTGGGATTGGCAGATCTGAAGTGCTAAGGCTTGGACCATAGGCCCAAGCCAGAGTTGACCTATAGATGAATCCTGTATATTTTATAACTGATAACCATTGTGCTAACAGGTGTTATACTAAATTATAACAAACCACCTACTCTGATGTAAAAGGTGGAAGTGTTGAAGCCTGAGCAACAGGCCCTGCACCGAAACTGTTAACTCAGTATGTAACCCCTAATGAAATCTGCATGGAGGATGCAGCTACCTTGAATGTATCTTTCTGTTCCTTGTATGTGAATAGAACAGCAGAGTCACGGAGGCAGGTGTCTGTCTCCGAGACCTGATGTGATGAATGTATCTTTCCCTTCCTTGTCATATGAATAGAGTAACAAAGTCATGGAGGCAGGTGCCTGTCTCCAAGACCTGATGTGAGACCTTGTGCATAATCCAATCAGATAAGCAGAGAAATTCCCTTCGTTTCTTCCTTGAGCCCTGGCCAGGCTCTGGGGGGAACCTAATGTGAAATTTAAACCAGATATTTCCGCTTAAAACAAAGGTGCCAGTTATTCTGGCTTGTCGATCTCTGGTATATAAGGCTGGACCCGCTCACAGCGACTTTGGAAGCCTCACCTACGGGTGGACGCACCGCGTAGGATTTCCCACTTGCCGGGAAAGGCTCTCCAAATCCTCGCTGTAACCGGGGCTGCCCAGCCACTGCGGATCCGGATGATGGTAAAGTATGCAAGTGGTGATGGATCTTTCTTAATCCCTGTTCTCTCTCTCAGGTAGTAATGATTTGATGCATTACCCTGTATTTTCCTATTTGTTTAAGTGCACTATTCTGTCTTTTCTTACTGTATGTTTTCTGTATTATTCTGTTATATTATTTTGTTATTTCTAGTAAAATACGCCTGCTCTTTTCACTCTGGTGTCTGAGTTTAATTGATATCCCTGATCAGCAAAACAAGATCTGGGACAACAAAGTGTATAACGGCACCAGAGGATTCACTGAGAAAATTCTCTAAAGACATTTAGATCTGTCCTTTTTCATTAGTACTTGTTTATTCAAATGTCATATGTCTGTGGAGAAAAATAAGCCAGCTCAAGTTTTTATGTTTCTGCTTTTCAGTGAAGCAAGAGAGCACTTTGAATCCACTTCTGCAAGACCTCCACCACGGTCTCCTCTGGATTGAATAGTTGAAGTTTTTCTAAGAACTAAGAGAGAGAAAAAAAAAAAGAGAACAGTAATTTTCCAAATAGAATATGTATGCAGTTAGGGTCGATGCCTGAAAATAACCACAATTCCATTTTCTTTTTCCTTCAAGAGGTCTCCTTTAAAGCATGGTCTAATCTTGCCTGGCACCCAAGAGCAAACAGTGCCGTGTGCTTCACGTCCTGTTGGACAACTCTGAAAGATGGCAGTAGGGTTGCAATTTTGCAAACACCTTGTGGTCCCTTCTGGGACCTCTCTACAGAGGCGTGGGTTAATAGTTGTCTCTGCTTTGAAGTGAACACTGTTCACTGCGCTGCTGCCTTGCATTTATGTAGTAATTTATGGTGACATTCACACTGACTTCTCTAAATTATTACACAGGGTGCAGAATAACAGTTAATCGGATGTAGGGTCTGGCAATACCTTTTTAGCCATGTCAGCAAACACTGCTGAAATCAGGTTTATTGACAGAGTGCTAGAGCGACTCCTGAGGAAACATACACGTGCTAAAGTCCATCTTCACTAAATATTCCCATTTTGACAGACAGCAAACATCCCATAGCATGGACGCAGTTATACCAGCTATACGTGGTCATAAAAGAACAGTTCAGTGTAATAAAATAAGTGATACTAGTTTAATTATCTTATACTGATACGATTGCATCTGCAGCAGCGTAACTGTGTAAACAGTCACACCTTTTACAGGCACACGAGCTGAGAGAAGCAGTACAGCACTGTTACCAAGAAGTCTTTGCTAAACAAGATACGGCTGGAAATTTGAGCACTTCCTGGATTTAACCAACTCCTCTAACAAAGTGATTTTACAGAAGAGAGAACATGGAAATTGATGCAATTAGCAATTGCATTTTTGGCTATCTGCCCAGAGAAAACTGTGAATCAACAGCCAGATGAATGATTTCTGTCCACGTAAATTCAGAGCACCTATGGACGCCCTTTTAAAACACCCCCAGAAGGGAGTGGTACCTCTGGGTCAGGGTCTGACCCCACCTAGCACATGTCCCCAAAGGGGACAGAGATGGTCCCTGAGCTCTGGTGTTCCAGACACATCCTCCTCTGTGCTGTGCTACATACCAGCTTCCTCCCTCCTGCGTCCTTTTGGCTTTATTTCCAAATGAACTGTATCTACCTTTGGGCCTCCAAGCTGCCCAATGGCATGGGAAAGGATAGGCAGCAAGGGGATTTCTTTGCAAAACTGTTTGCTGACCCTCCTGCCTGTCCTGCAGGAAGAGCAAGGCTATGTGTGCAATACGTGGCGCTATTCATCTCACTCCTTCCATTCAGCAAACAGAAGGATAACATACTTTTCAAAAGCATGTGTTAAACCTGTCCCTCTCCACCTAATTATCAGATGCACGCTTTTCAATGGAGAGCGTGCAGCTGGTTCCTATCTGCTCAGCTGTGGCTCTCTTTTTTATGTTGTTGTTTGGGGTTTTTTCTCCTGCTTTGGGTTAAATTGAGAATGAGGTTTCATGAAATGGCTGCTGTCGGAAGGAGCCACCCTGGTCTGCTCCCAGCCACACACCACACGCTGCCATCAGCATCCTTGCTGCCAGCTCTTCCGCTCATCGGACCTCTCAGCAATCCCCTTTACCAAGCAGGCAGAAAACTATTCGCTTCCCTAGGTTAGTTCTCTGCTGGCTTAGAGAGCAGGCCTGGTTCACCGAGGGGTCAGGAAAGCACTGGTGGCAGCAGGAAGGCGCTGCCAGGAGCAGGGAAGGGAGGATGGGAGCAGGTTGTCCTTTCTCGGGCAGCTTGCAGTTTGAGCCATGAGCTAACGCCAAGTAGCGGTGGTTGCACTCCACTGCTGCTCCCAGCTGCCTTCTCCTGCCCTTTCCCTTGCGCTGAATCTAGCGATGGAGTGGCTTCAGGGTGAGTTGATCCAGCTGGCTGATCTGGCTGAAAACTACTCATTTTTATGGCACGGTTAGTTTGCCACTGTTATCAGCCAGATGAACAGATTTGCCCTGTGGTCACACAGCCATTAGATGCAATATAAAGAAAGCAACGTGAACAGGAAACACGGAGAGCAGCTAGATTGTAGGCTGGCTCAGCTGTAATACCAAACTGCACCCTAAGAAGTAGCTACACCAATCCAGCCACCCCGCTGTTACTGGAATAGTCAGATCACTAGACAGTTTGCTTCCCTACCTGTGCTCTTCTGCTCTAATGAACATCTTTTCAGTGCAGGAAGTGTATTTTTATCTCCCTTATTCCATGCGAGTAGAATTACACTCCAGCAGGCAATTCCAACCTCCTCTGATTTGTGGACTGCTAGTGGAGAGGCAGATCCTGCACAGCGGGACTATATCTATTGACTTCCATTCCTTTGTGGCTTTTGTGGACCTTGGAACTTGTTCACAGTGGCAACAACCGTAGGCTGAAATCTATTGCGCAGCAGAACTGCTGAGAATCGCACGGGTCCCATCAGACTGGCAATAGTGTTTTGACATCATTTTCTTCTCTCTTTTTTTTTTTTTTCCTTCTCATCAAGGATAGTAAAATCAGAGCAGATTATGGTGTGTGAGGCTGGTGAACAAAGATGGAAACTTTGAGCTAAAGCCCCCCTACTCCAGTTTCCTAATGAACAGCATAGGACAAATTACTGAGACAGGACCTCCCATTCTCTTCATCTGTGAGCAGGCTGTCCTCAAGGGAGATAAGCAGTAACGTCTTTCCTTACAAAAGTAACGCAAGATCCTTTGTTGCAAGGCAGACTCACAAATCTAAGTTTGTGTATGGGCTGTACTAGTAACTGTGCCTTTTCTTGGCTTGCAGATGTTCCTCTTGGAGAGACTGTGGCTCCTTTCCCCATCACTGTAGAAGACTGTTTTGGTACGATGGGGTTGCAGTGGTAATACTATCTCACAGTGAAATGCAGCCTCCTTCCTTTTATCTCACCCTCTCTCTCTCTCTCTCTCTTTTTAAACTGGCTTGATTCCCAGATCTGGTCCACAGCCCAGCCCCATAAACAATTGAGTCAATACAATTGTCAGGGTGAAGGGCTGCAAGGAGAGGAGTGTGAACAAGGGAGATGGCAAAGGGAGTGGCAGGCAGGATCTCCTTAAGCTGCCAAACCCTCATTTTTCACCAAGCCAGAGTTCAAGACTGGCACGTTTAGCACATTCATAATCTGACCCAGTCCCTTTGGCTTAAAATGTTTATATACACACCTTCTGGTCCATATCTTGCTGATGCTTGAGAGGAATTGCTGCTGAACAGGTCATGTGTTTTTCCTCTTAAACAGGGAGACGGGAATCCTCTTCCTTTCACATGCTCTGCTGCAAGATAATGAAATCTTTGAATGAGGAGGGGAATGATATATTAACATAATTTAAAGTAGTTCTGGAGTAATCTGGAGTACTGGGGACCTCATCACGTATCTATCTCATGTAAAACTGGGTCCAGGATGGCTGCCATGTGAAAGAGTTTCATCAGGGACAAACAGCACAAGAAGTAGAAAAGAAGTTCTCAAAGGAAATGCTTAACCAAGGTGATTACATCTCACCAGCCAGATTTCTGAACCGTATTCCCAGGAAAGAAGTATCTGAATGCCTGATTCAGTGATGATGCTCTCCTACACACCAGTCCTAAAATAGCAGAGGTTAACAACACTCAGAATGTCAGCACTAGGCCCCTGAGATAAAACACTATCATGATGAAAGGAGCAATTCTCTTGTTTCCTTCCGTCTGCAGAATCTGTATAAGCTGGCCTCCACTTAAGGAGCCTCACCAGTGCAATTATGTGAGTTAAAAGCTGGGTCTTTTGCTGACATAGTTACGCTGATAAAAGCCCTCGTTTAGATGTAGCTATACAGACATAGGCAGGAAGAGCGCGTCTTTAACCTCACTGAGATACTTACAGCAAAAAAAAAGTAATAATCTCCAGTACAGACAAGCCCTTAGGCTCAGAAATATGTGAATGTAATATCTCCTTTTGTGTGTTGCTTTTATTACAGGCCTCCATAGAGTGCCCATCATTGTGATTGTCTAGTAGCCTTTATAGAACGGCAAAACAACAATATTTTCCAGCTAGAGGACAGGCTCTGATATTCACAACAGCAACTGACATTTCTTTCCAGATCAAAACCTGGGGAAGGAAATTCCTTGCCAGATGGAGTCCCAAACATCACTAGTAGTGTGCCCAACACCTCCCAGTAACCTGTTAGCCGCGACAGACAGCCGGTTCTTGCTAATTCTCTCTATTCAAAAAGAGGGCAGTAGCAATCTTTGCTGGTTGAACCTTATCGTTGTGGTGGGAAATGCTGCATTCAGGTCAGTGGGTATTCCTTCCAACCCCTCTCACTACATTTTGTGTGCAAAATGTAATTATCTCATGGTTGATCACTTTAACAGAATAATGCAGTCCCCAAGCTTTAGTGGTCATATCAGGAAGGGGCTGGTCCTCATTAGGACTCCCAAATCCCACAAAAATAAGTAAGAGCATCCAATAGGACTGGTTTGATGAAAATAATACTTATTTGAGGCAAGTAATTTAATGCACTACAAAATATCTAATATTTTTTATCTTTTTAAGAGTCACCTAGGAGTCAGGAGAAAAATCCTTCAGAAAGACTACTGGAAAGGCCTGAAGATCCGAAGAAGAAAATTTCTCTAACCACAAGTGAAAGAAATAAGATGTCAGCTTTAGCATCATGTTCATGCAAAAGGATCCAAGTTTTCAATTAATTTTCTTTTTTGAAAGAGATTGTTTTCCTCAACTTGTAAAATATATTAGAGGGAAAACATCTGTTTTGAAAGAAAAGTTCTTTTTTTTTTCCCCAGTGACACACTGCAAGATCTTGCCTTCTAATGCCTTGCAGGAGTTAGTTTGATGATTCCTTCTGACACCCTAAAGCTCCAAGACTCTACAAAGAGGTAGTGAAAGGATTAAATAAATTACTCGGTCACTGTGGAAAATCATAGCCAGGGAGTCAGAACACGAGGAGCCTGAGGTTTCTATGGCTATTGTACAAGAGACAGTTTCATCTTGTCACCCGTGTAGGATTGCAGTACTATTTTCTTTTCTTCTTTGAACAAATGGGCTCATGGCCAATGATTTACCACTCTCACTTCTAGAAGTGTGGAAGCCACTTAGTTGTCGCAAAGCCTCTGACAAAGGTAGACAAAAGCTTTGCAAAAAGTCTCAGCCGCCCCTATTTAGAATGGAGGCTGCTCAATATATAAAGACCTGAGCTCTTAGTTATCAAGGGATATAGTAAAATCCAAAATAATCTGCAGACTAGTAGAGGACAAATAAAGGCTCTGGCTGGGAAGTTACTGAATGGGCAAGGTTTTCCAGTACCCTGTTTCCTAGGTGCCATTAAAAACCCACAACCTTAAATTCCGCAGCAACTCAGCCTCCCCTGTGATACCATTATGTATACATGGCTGGACACAAAAAATGTGCCAGCTCTTACCCAACAGCATATTGCTACATGCTGTAGCATGTAAATTCATCTCTGTCTCTTGACAGAAGTCACCCTTCTTCAGCATCACTTTATTTAAACAACCATACGGTGGCCGTCTGCGTGTGCATTTGTACATACAAGAAACGGCTGCCCCGTCACCTCCTCACCCTGCTCACAATAAACGACCCAGCACCCGCCAAAGTGGGGGAGCCCGAGGGGTTTCCAGAGAGCCAGCAGGGAATGGTGGGCCTGCACTCCCAGCACCATGCCTGGGCCCCAAGGCTGCTCCCCAGCTCCCTCCCAAGCTTGCCATGGGACTGGAGGCCACTTGCTTTCATTTCTGGGTGCCTCCGATCTCCTCATGGATGACGCATCCCCGCTTGGGAGCTGGGTGCAGCCAGTGCTCACAGACACGGCCGAGCCCATCCCGTGGTGCACGCGTTTCTTGTCTGATGCCAAATCGTTCCTCCCATTGCCTAACCGTCCTGACACCTTTGGTAACAGCTGTGTTTGGCAGCCGACCATTTCCTCGCAGACTGGTGAGCTCACCGCTGCTTCAAACCTGTGTCAGAGAAGTTTACACGTCACTTAGGAACACACCGTTCTTCACCCACACTACAAAGGCCCTGTCTGCACTACAAAACAAACAAAATCAACCTGCCTGCAATGCTGCGGCTGCTTTGCACTGCTTAGTCTTGCCGAGGATGCAGAAGGGACCTGAAACTCTGGCTGATCCACTTGACTCTGCGAGGCAGGAGGGTGCTGTCCCTCAGCCTGGCTGGTCCCCACGATGAACCCTTCCGAGTCAGGGCTCAGCCCAGTTCTTCCAGGAACGACTACAGTAAACTGGGCATTTCTGAGACTTTTTCTGAAACTTTTCCTTGTCCTTTTTATGTAGCTGTTGCTTCCTGGACTTGTGTTGTTCAAACTGTCTCATTTGGTTCATTGGATGGACCCCTGGTAATGTCAGCTCACCAGACAGCAGGCCCAGTGACTAAAGGGAAGGGACGGGAAGGGGGAAAGCAAAACCAGAACAGCCAGGCTCCCCTTCTTGCTCTGCCACCCATTGGCTTTCGCATAACTGTAGGCAGGTTCCTCAGCCTTCCCATGTATTAGTAAAACAGAGACACATCCCTGGAAAATGTATCAAGGTCCTCAACGGAAGGAAGTCCACCAAGTGAAATGTGGGATTACTCCTAAATGTTTACTGTTCAGATTTTAGAAAAGAATTGGCTTTACTACAGCATCCACAGTTTCAGGGCTGTCCTTAAGAGAGACCCAGCCGAGACCCCATCTGCAGCACTGTGACGGTGCGTAGCGCTAGCACAATTCCACAGTCGTCCACTTCTCTCTGTTTGCTCTAGATTAATAAATCACTTTTTCTTAAACAGTCCTGCTTTTACGGGAAATTTTGGCCTCGTTAGTGTGTTTTCAAATATATGTTGCCACATGCAGTTAAGGACAAAATTAGGTTTCATATGTTGGACGATATATTGCTGGACATGCCCCGTTGCCAGAGCTCAGTTTATAACTGTATGTGAACAGGATCCAGGAAGACTGCCCAAAGGAAAGGTTTGCTGCTCTGGTGTCACTGTGTAGGGACCGCTGAGAGCACATAGTCAAGTGCTAGGTAGAAGTCAGGCTACATTGCAAAGCCAGATAAAATTACCTTTCTGTTAACAAACTGTGTAAAATTACCCAGTTTGTCTAACCTTGAATTCCTCCAGGTTTCTGGGGAGTTTATGTCCCAAATTACTTGAACTATATAATCAGATGATTGCTATAATACTTTATTTTGGTTGTGTGCACATGAAATAGGGCGGACTGGTAATACACCAGAGACCGTGTAGAGCAGCAGCTGTTACACTTTCAAAGAGCATTACTGAGCTTTTTATAGTTGGCTGCAGTTGACATCACAGCTAAATAGAGTCTCGCTCTAAAATATATTCCACCCAGCCTATGCAACCTTAAAGCCATGCATTGCTGGGAGGAGAGAGGGTCACAGGAAGCAATGCAATACCAGCATGGAAGCAAAAGCCTGGGGATGTGTTGTCTTCTTTTTCCTGTGTCCATTAGAAATGCTCTTGAAAGACTTCCTCAGGAAGAGCAGCTGCCTCTGGAGAAGCATGGCAGGGTGAAATCTCTCATCTCGGGACCCAGCATTCAAATCTGGCCCAGGTCAGTGGTGACTGACAGCCGTAGTGACCTAGGGAGTAGGTAGCTCTCTTAGTGCCTCACAGATGACTGTCCAGACCAGAAGAGGCCAAGTGCTTTTACGCTGTTACCACTGGTGCCACCATGATGCTGCTGGAACCTGGGTAAAAGCAGCTGTGCAGTAAAAACCATTGTTGAGAAGCATCACACAGCCAAGCTCCTTTATGGACCAGACCAGCAGCTTCCAGAGCTTTCAGGAGAGTGCTTTGCACCATACTCACTATTAAGAAAATAACAAAGCTGAATCTGGGGGAAGCTTACCCAGAACTTGAAGGTATGGAGGATAATGAACCCTGTGGATGACATCTGCTGCAGCACAGACCTCTGCATTGCTTGAAATCCTCGCAGCACGGCACACCGCTGCCCTGAGGACCTTCTGCAGTAGCACAAGGGAGAACAGTTTGGGAACAAGTCCCCAAAACCTGAGGATGGGGACTCACCACAGTGATTCAGAGCAACTCCTGCCTGTACTCTGCAATCTCTGTAGCTAACACAAGGGGATTAGGGACTAAGGAAAGAGTTTGGGCTAAGACGGCCCTCCACACTGCAGTGGTCCATGAACTCACCTGGGCTACTATGGCATGTAAAATGCCACATACTTACTTCCCCTGCCTGCTAGAGAGGTACAGGATGAGATACATGATGTGCTTCTTCCCTATGCCTGCCTGGCATTTCCGTCCAGCTAGCAATGATGCCAGCCTGTGGAGCTGAAACCACACATACTAATCAAGTATTTTGCCCCAAAGTATTCAAACTGTTGTGAATTTTTCTGTTTCCATCACCACATCTGTCGGCTGACAACAGATGTAATGATACAAAAATAGGAGCAGCCGCTGTAACTGCTGTATGTAACTGGTTCTCTTCCACATGGGATATTCAGAAGACACTTTTGGTTCAGTTTCTTTCATGGGTGCTGCTCAGGGGACTGCCTGTGTGACACAAGACATGAGAACTAGGGTACAATAAAATAGGGGAGCCTGAAATGCTGATGAATAAAGGTTTAGTGCAGATGTTTCACCAGTGCTGCTTGTATAAGGTCTAGCCCCCCAAACTTCTAAATCCACCCTGTGCTTGCATGTGTCTGAATATACTACTATATTGCTGGACATACTCCCTGTGAATGGCCTGGGTTTCCTGAGGTATCTCTCACAGCTTCACATGCACTGCACCTCTCCTCTGAGTCTGTGACTGAAGATCATTTGGTTTTCAGCTATGGTTTCTTCTGAGATCCTAAAAGACCTCATCAGGAAATATCAGTGTCTTACTCCTTCCCTGACCTGCTCTGTTTCATCTTGCAGGTACCCACTGTCTTGGCAAGAAGTCCATTTAAAAGGCCAAGCCAGGGACGTCCAGCCTACCTTCACGAGGAAAGGCTGAAAAATGTGAGGAGACGGTGCATCACCACCGTCTGAGAGCCCTCCCTGGGGGTTGGTCAGATGGCGTGCCAAAAATGTCACGGGTAGGAGTTACTGGTACAGCCCCTTTCACAATCTGCCACTGTTTACTGTCTCAAGGGTGTGATGGCACAAGCTGACCTTAACATGGACACAAGACTCCTCTATGCTGGAAAATGCATCATCCTCGAGCCAAGTGCATCGGCACGTACCCAGCGCAGCAGCCAGGAATGATCAACGCTGCCTTCCCCCTTCCAAAATGTCAGATGAATTTCTGCTTAAACATGTGACACCGGCAACCACAGAAGTTCTCTCCAGCCTCACCCCAAAGTTGCTGCTGCCTTCTTTATGCTGTGTTCCCCTGCGGCACTACACGAGGGGACCAGCGCAGAGTGTCACACCGTCTCCTCACCAAGGCACACGTAGCCTGTGTGCTTCATGCAGGGCAACAGAGAGCGGTGCCCTACAGCATCCCCACAACGTTACCAGTGCTGCCCTCTGCTCTTCTGCACTGTAATAAAAACACAGTTCTAACAGCAAAATCTCTGTTTTAACAAGCACTGCTTATTTTCTTCAGTAAGGAGGTGGAAAAATAACACTTTGCTATATAGCAACAGCCACACTAGGAGTATTTTGCTAATGTAGTCCACGAACAAATAGGTCTAATGGAGGCATTTCCTCACCAAAAAAGTGCCAGCCAAAGCAGGTACATCCCTTGCTTATTTCTGTTGCGCCTAGCGGAGGCACTGCTAGCAAAGGTATTTTCCACTGAGCCTTCCCCTTCCTATTCATACTGTGCTCAGTGGTCAATTCCCAAATGGCCCAGACTTCACCCAGAAAAAAAAATTGCAATTATCTAAACGATGGCTGTTCTACAAGTGCTCCAAAGAGCACTTCATGACTCCCTTTTTTCATAATTCGTGATTTCTACATGCCTCCACGGAGAAAACCAGCAATCTAGACCCACAGATACAGAGAGGATTTCACAGGAGTGGCTCTCCTTTCGGTGTGAAGAAAGAGTAAGTCTTTCCTACTGTGTGATGTGGTCCACAGTTTCTGCATCTGCTGAAAACACTGGCAAGAGTTTGAGAACTGACCCTGGGAAACGTGGAGAGAGAAAAGAGGTCAGGCAGACCTTCTGCAGCTCTTTGTGCATACGCATTTCACATGGTCCTAAGTAAAATTCCCATCTGAAACCAGCTTTTCTGCTTGGGTTAGCCAAAGGAGTCTGGTGAAGCTGCATTGCTGCAAGATTACATAAAGGCCTGGACAGGAGGAAGCAGGCACGGAGCCTGCTCTGGAACAGGGATCTTCTAGGAACAACCGAGTGTGTGTCTGCCAGCGTGCCATGCACCTTCCCACCGGCAACCGGCCTGCAGGCAAGTTACAGTGGCATTTGATGTATTCGTTTGGACAGCCCACACTTGGCTATACACTGTTAATGGCAACTTGCTGCTGTGGAAAGCTGAAATGCAAAGATCTGTTTGAGCCGAAGGAGGTCAGTGCTCACACACATTCTGGACACTTTGTTAGGACGAGGAAAGAGCACAAGATACAGGGCTTTGCTTGTGTGGGCACCTGTGTGGCTCTTCACATGTCACGACTAGAAATCATCCTGGTCCCTCAAGCAGGAGCCTGCTCCATGCAGCCAGTGGAAAGATCACCATTTGTCTGAAGAGACACAAAATGAAGCTCGGTGGGCAGGGAGGATCACTCCAGTCTGTCAGGATTTTCAGTGTCAGCAGGTTCCCTGTTTCCCCTGGACTGCTCTGTACATGCCAGGACTCCTGCTGCCTTATCTGATAAGAAATACAGAACACAGAGGAAGGACAGTTCAACCAAGAGACATTAATCAAAGGAAACTCCTTATCGTCTCACTTCTGCCCTTTGAAGACCCCAACTTTTTCTATCCTGGCAAGATTTGAGAGAAATACAGCCTTTTTGAAATGTTAGAAAACCATGAACGCTGTTATGCTGGCACTCACCAAGACACGATGTAAAACATCCAGGTGATGCTGTGATTGACATGATATTGTGCCTAGTTTCGCAATTTCCAGCCACTGTCATAAAGACTTTGTCTACAGTCATGCTTCAGGCATTGACAGTGAGCCTGAAGGTGGTGGCAAAAGAGGATAGCAGTGGTGGAACTGCAAACAGAAACCTACACTATGACGCTGCTGCTTTTGATCACTCAGCCTCGCAGCAAACTCTCATCACTCCTTTATACCTTCTCTTACCTCAAAGACCTTAAGACAGCCTCCCAGATGTGAAGACACAACAGCAAAAGAGGAAAAACATAGTCTCATAAAGATACGGGGGATGGCTAAGATGGCAGTAGGGAGCTGCTGCGATCACTGCCGCCTGGAGTCACTCTCGATCTGGGATTGCAGTTGTCTCATTTGGAGTAATAAATGTATTTGCTCTTTGGCATGGGTCCAGCGGCACGGAGAAACTTCCAGGGGGCGTGGAAGAAAAGCTGTCAAGGAGAAAAGTCTTAAATCCCCCAAGTAATACGTGTAAGACAAGCTTGGTCAAATGCAAAGGAGAGGGGAAGGAATCAGAGGGACTAAAAGATAATGGAGAAAGAGATAAAAGTACCAATAAAAGGAAAGAGAGGAAGACCTTTAGACAACAAAGGAAAGGATTAGACTAAGGAGGTGACAAGGGTGTGCCCTTGACAAACGGGGCCAAAGTCAAATAGAAAAATAACCCTGCCAGAAATAAAAGCAGGGGAGCTGAGCTTGAATAATAGGGGAAGAAAAACAGCTGTCATATAAAATGGGGCGAGGGAACAAGAGGCACTTTGAAGGTCTGGGGCAAGAGCTGCCTGAGCAGGGCAGCCTGGGGGGCACCAGTCCTGGGTGGAGGGCAGGGACGTGCCCTAGAGAGTGTGTTTGCAGAGAGGAGTGAGGCAACATGCGGGATGGTATCAGCAGGCTTATCTGGGATGGTTGAGGCGGGAGGATGGGATAGTGGGGGAGGAAGATGGAGATACTTTTCTATGCAAATGCATGGAGCTTCTGTGTGAGTCAGACACCAGAAGACTCTGCTGTGGGCTTACAAAAATCAGGATAACCCACAGAAATAATGCCTACTGGGTTCACTGCGTGGTATTTTCTTCCTTTTTCTTTTCTTTGGTGTGATTTTAAATAGCAAAGAAATATGAGTCAATTCATGCATGGAAGAGAATCACTTCATCAAATGGCAGAGTAACTGCTGCACTCCCCAGCTATGATCACCCAAACCCACTGATTTAATGATCAACTTCAAATCCCCAGCTCAGGTGGAACTTCCCACCTTCCATCTACATGTTAAAGCTGAAAATCTTTCAAACTCTACAGAGGCATGAATATCTTTGAAACACCCCAGAAAAAAATGCCAGAGCAAACCAAAATGGTTTTGTTACAAATGCCACAATACACGAGAGACCAACAGTCCCTCGTCTCCAAAACTAACCAGAAAAGAAGATAAGAAACATGTAGAATGAATGTCAAGACTGAAGCCAAAGCACTGGCCTTGGCATGTGCCTGAGCAGCAGCAGGGAAGCGCAGGGAGGTCAGCTGAAGAAATCTCCAGTCAGTACCACTCAGAGAAGGAAGACTCCTGGGGTTTAATAGCACCAGAGCAGCCAGGGGCAGAGAAAGATAGTGGATCCGTGTTTGTATTGTAACAGGCATCCGACCTTACCGGAAGAGTTCTGGTTCTATGTATTGCCTTCTGGTTTTGAACCTTTGGAGCAAAATTTGCCTCACATTTGGATCCTTTTCTCAATAACCATGAGATATAAGCTTTAACAAAAAAAAACCAAGAAAAAATTTCTCATAATAATCTGTTATTTTCAGCAGCTCATGCACAGATACCAAACACTGCAAGACAGAAACAGAGAATCTTGTGACTGTCATTTGCTAACTTGGGATAGAAGGAAGACCTCACCACGTGCAGGGGATGATGATAACGGTTTAGGAGTCTGCCAAGAAAATGTACAAACCAATGCCTTAACACAGCTTGCTAAGGCCAAGGAGCCTGAAAAAGTTAGAGGGGACTGTTTGGAGCTTTTCTTTCTGTTATTCAGTGCTATTAAAAGAGGATGTGGCCTCTCTGCTATGTATCATCCTGCCTCCCCCTGCCAGCCCTGCTCTGTGTGTGTATCCTGGCTGCACCCTGGAAGGCTGCCTCTCCTAAGTAGGTGCTGTATGAAAAGGAGGTAAACAGGGTCCTGTCTTTCTCCTTAGCTCTTCCGTTCTTATCTTTTTCTTTCTTTGTGGCTTTTTTTGTGTTCATCTGCAGAGATTGAGGATTTTTCCTTTGCTTGTACAGTGAATTAATTAAACGTTACTGGGAGTTCGGATAACCCAGTAATTTTATATATACAACCACTTGCATCGGCAATTGTTATAAAATTCTTCATTAAGGAAAATATCTCTAAGAATGGGATATGACCTTGTTCAGAGCATGCAAGTAAGCAAAGCAACACGATGAGCTCTATTAAATAGAGGCTTTAGGTTCTCTCACTGTACCACCTGCTATAAAATCAGAGAGGACACAGAGATAAATCGCACCAAGGAATTCTTTCAGCTTGCTGCCACAGCAATCTTTGAGGGACTGCCCACCCACTGCAGAAGCAACAGTGAGAGTCAGGTACATGCATGCTGCCATTCTCTGGGTATCTCAAAACTCAAAGGTAGGCTGAGGTTTAACAGTGTCTAAACTCAACCCTAAATATCCCCTGCCCTTCCAGCCAGCCTCTCCTGTCTCCAGGTAGCTTCCTCCCTATTGCCCTTTCCTTTCCCTCTTCCCACCCCCACCATCTGCTCTTACCTCCTGCCCACTCCCAAATCCTTGATCTTCCCCTCCCTCCAAAGGTAGGGAGCCAGCTGCCAGCCATCAGACATAGTCTGCTCTTGTCCCTTTGCTACGTCTAGGTCCCCTCTAAACCTGGGCATCTCACCCCAAATCTGTTCCTGTTGGCATTTAGCAAATGCAGCCCCTTGATCTTTTCATATGCGTTTGCTAGGTTCTTACGCCTCCCCCACAGCCGCTTTCTTCAAGGCTGTGTGTCTGAAGCTCTTATCAACTCCTCGGAACAGAATACACGAATGGCACCACCAGGTCTTGAAGTCACGTCTCGCACCTCTCAGGAAATGGCTTACCCCACCGAGTCACATCCCCCTCCTAAGCACAGGGCTAAAGTCACAAGATACTATTAGTTCCTTGTTGCCAAAACCAGAGAGACACAGCAGTTTAATTTGCAAAGGAAAATAGATCATGCATATATATATGTAATCAGATCCTAGCCAAGCAAGACTGCCATCTTTCAGAGAGAACACAATCGCTTGTCACATCGCATTTATTTTAACCCCGTGGATGATCTGTGCATGCAGCTGTTGGGCAAGACTGGCCCTTACTTTGTGATCTGAAATAACCGGTGGCACTGCAGCTGGGCTGGGCTGCACAAGCAGCGTCCTGCGTTGGGGATTGATGTCACCAGGCTCTGACATCGTTCTGGTTCTCCAGTGCGATGGGCTCCACCACGTATTTCTTACCTGTAGGTACAAAAGCCCTAAAAAGGGTTCAGCTCAGCCTGCTGGCCGCAGATCAATATTCAGAATACTGTGGCTGCACCACCGTGGGTGACGCTGTCAGCTGCACAATGGGGACAGACCTGCTCCTCTCCCTTTCACGCCCCGGCCCCAGTGCCCAGGCACCAACCGGGACAGCCTGGAGTGTGGCTGAGTCACGCTTCTGACCTTGCAGTAAGGCACTGGATCCACCTCAGTGTCTCACAGGTGGAGGCGAGCCTGCGGGACAGAGACAAATACAGCCATTTCGGTTTTACGGCCGGTGAAGCCGCGGCACAGATGTCAGCATTTTGCCTGGCACCACACAAGAGACCAGAGATGGAGCTGTGAATGAACTAGCAGCATCCTCTCAGCCTGCGGCGCTTCACAAAGTCACCGTACTGATCACAGCCGCCACACACGTGCAATGGGAACGGAACAGCCCTAAGCGTGAGCGTGCCATTGTCCGTCCTTCCGACAGGCAGAAGGAGCCCTCCACATCCAGTACACTTCCTGGGCTGACCAGGAAGGCAAAACCCTTCTTCTCTGTAGAGTGCTGGTCCCTGTCTTCAGGGAGGCTGGGATCTGCTCTGGGACTCCCCTAGGAGCAGGGGCTGATGTGCAGGGTGAGGCAGTGAGGACCCCCTCAGCACCCTGCCGGGGCTCTGGTGAGGAGGAGCTCTCATGGACACAGCCAGCCATGCAAGAGGGACAGGCAGCTCAGATCTCTCAAGAATACATTTCAAGACATCTGCAAACTATGCCAAAGTGAGGCCTGTACGCAGCCCACCTTCTCAAGCTCTTCCTTGTTAGAGCCACGAGGACTAAAAACACAAACACTATGAAATGACAACTTTAAATTAAAAACATGACATCGCTGTGAGATCTCAGAACTCTACCTAAAAGCCTGGATGTGCCTCAATATATAGATCTCGGAGTACGTACATTGGGAAGACCTGATAAACCTCTAAAAGCAGTCAGAGGCTGTAAAGAGCTTTGTCACCGTGACTAGAAGCAATCAGAGGGAAATTAAGCATTCATCTAAAGATTTCCTCTTAGGCAGAATGAAAAAACCCTCAAAACCTAAGCCTAGTGTGCATTAATGATTTTTGCTATCAGGGTCCTGCTAGAGAAGCTGGAAATTATACAGCATTTTCATGCCAGCAGAAGCTCTGGAACAAATGTAGTTATGCATGTAACCATAAAAATGTGTCTGGTCTACAATTAATTTTATTTGTGAGATAGTCATACAGGCATTGCTTCTTCAATATAGCTTAAACTTAAGCTAAGTCTTAACAGCAAAAATATGTTTGTTTTTTCTTAAACTTGCCCTAAGTTAATGAAATCAGGTTTGTGTGAGCACTGTTCCTTTTTTGGTCATTCTCCTAATGTAAGCTTTTGAACCTGTTGGCCAGCTTCAGTTAAAACTGATGTAGAAATTGAGACCTCCAAGATATCAAGTCTTTACAAGTTTAGTCAGGGAGACAAGAGACCGGTAAATTTGCACTACTAAAAGCTTCAATCTTAGGTTTAGACACCAGAGAATTCATGATAAAGACAGCCACCAAAAAGAAAAAAAAAAAAATAAGCTTTGTTGGAATGAAAAAATACTGTACAGGAGCTGTTTCCCTGCAGAGTCCTAGAAGGAACAAAGTGATGTGACAAGCCAGAGGAGTCTGAACACAGCAAAACCTGTACTCATGGTTACAAACCACTGCATGGCAAACCCCACTGCGGCTCATCCCCTCCAGGTCGGAGCAGCAGAACTGCTCGTGTGTGTTACTTATCTAAAGGGGCGTGTTTGTTTTGGCAGCAAAGACACGACTGAATGTCACACTGCCGCCTACTCTTGCCGTGTGTTCTGGGATGCTTCCCAAGCCTCAGCTCTTCAAGTCACGTAAGGCAGGATCTTAATCTGCACGTTTAAAAGATGACTTTGTGGCCCTCAACAGCCCGACAGAACCTCCCCAGCTTGATACGCAAAAGGCTGAAAAGCCAGCAGGCCAGCAAACCCTGCACCAGGCCTATCTATTCTGTCATCTCCAAAAATGTCAGTGTTTCAGAGCCTGCCTTATCCTTGCCGGATGCTTGGAGCTGTCAGCGGTGACACAATAGCATGTTCTCCACCCGAAGCTTAAAACCGTGTTCTCACTGCAGGTACAGGCGCATTTCATATTGCGAGAGTCCCCTCGGCACAGGTACCTCAGTGCAGAGGTACTTCCAGCACAGACAACAGCATAAGGAGTTTCTCTCTTGACAAATATGGTGAAGATCAACGTAATCAGCCTCTGAAGCAGGTTGTAATCTCTGTTATCTACACAAGGTAGTCTGCTCTTCCCTCAGAGATAGCGATCTCCATTTTAGCCATCTTAATTTCAAGAAGCAAGTAACTTCTGCATTTATGTCATAGCTTTTGCACCTCCAGGGAAGAAGTAAAATCCCCCTTTCTGCCTAGACAGGACACGAATAAAAGGAAGCATGCAGAACAGGAAGGGACAAAAGTCTGAATGTCTTCCTAAATGCTTCCAGCCCCTACCCAGGTATAACCCCATGCAGATGCTGGCCCCTACAAGGCATTGGAAACCTCCTCATCAGACTACAAGGGGCAGAGCAGGATGTCAAACTTCTCATTGGGGAAAGGAAACTCTGCCGAACCCAGACCCAGTGTTTTTTTCTCGCTGCAGGAGGCACGCTGCAGTACCTCACAGGCATCGCTTTTAGCGCATCGGTGGGATGACACTCTGTGGGAGCTGCGGAGAGGTGTGCCAACGTTGGGAGGGGAGAGAACTGGCAGAAGAAAGCAAAGAGCTGTCTTTCATGTCGTCCTGCTTGCCTAGGAGGAGGCAAAAGCCTCCTACGCTGATCTCCACCTAACAGTGCACTCCTTTACAATTAGAGCCCCGTCCCCCTTGCCTTTCTTCAATCTTCGATCCCTTTCAAGCCAAGCCAATACAGAAGGGTGGCCGCCAGGATCCCACAGAGGAAGTCACCGTGTAATGCTCTGAGCCACGAGAAAGGGAATATATGATTCCTGGGCTCCAGTCTTGCCCCAGAATTGCCCTGCTTTCACGTCCAGCGCATACCACTGGTACGCAGAAGAGGACTCATCACCAAGGTGTATCAACACGCTGGTATGAGCCAGCCAGCCCAGAAAAGGAAACTGAGGCAGAGAGAGTGGAAGCAAACCGAGGTCAGCACCAAAGGTGCGCAGGCAGCAGCGCAGCCAGGCCCCTGCCTACAGCTGCCTCAGCCTCGCACGGGTAAACTGTGGGAACGGCTGCCGGAAAATGAAACCGTCTGCAGCCGGGCAGTTCAGTGACTGGGTGCGCACCCCACACCCCGGAGCCTGTGTGTGTAAGTCTGGGCTGCATTAAGGGCACCGACCATTTTGCCCACACGATCCACTCCCAGCAGCACAGGCACACCCAGCCTGTTGACAGAGCTGCAAGGCACAGCCTTCCCAGTCCCTATTGCAGAACTAGCAGTCAAACTGCACTCATCTACAAGATCTAGTGCAACAAAGTTTACTATGTAGAAGTTATTTTTCTTCCACTGTAACAAAGTGGACTTTCTTTATGGTCTATAAATGTGATACCTGTGTCTCTTAATGAAAACTTTCAGGCCTGGGAAACATCTCCATTGATTTCCTCATCAGGGGAAGTGTTAGCTGCTGTTACGAGATCGCTTTTGGAACACTGCTGGTACCTTAAAGCACAAGGGAACTGAGAGGGCTTTTGGCCCGAAGGATGTCACAGCAGTCAGAGATCAAAGAGTCAGCTCATTTCCAGATTTATGAGTTGGGAATAGGTCTATTAGCTCCCAGCACTGGCTCTTTCCTGAGTACATATTCAATATACATTGATAAAGTAGTTGTCTTAATGGGAGGTCTGACACTAAAAACCACCACACTCCTGGGCAGTCTGTCTGAGTTTTGTCCTCTTCTAGCTCAGCATCAGACCCAGGAGGCAGCAGTCCTAGAAGTACCCCCAGATGGGATCCCCTCATTTCCCTCCTGCTCCACCTGGCAGTGCCCTCTCGGTTGTACAGCCGTCCCAGGGGCTGCTGGTGACCCACGGGCGGGGAATACCGGAGCTGGATTAAAAAAACCCAACAAACCTGCTGTTACTGTACAGTTAATTTAACTTGGATTACTTCCCTGATCACACTGTGGACTCACACACGGCTTAGCAACCCACTCAGCCAAAGGGAAAGCAGCAGGATGGGGGTGAACAGTGGGGGGCCTGTGGTGGCCAGCAGCTACTTGAGCCTGGGCTGCTGAAAGAAAAACACACGTACATGTGTGAAGAAACACATTTCCCTGAAAAAGCTGCTCTCTCTGTCTGGCATACTTAATCCACCTTAATCAAATCCCAGAAACTGAAGTCAATATCCCTATAAGGGCATAATTCAAAGCAGGATTAAACCCTTCAGAAACCTAAAGGATGTCACATCTCTCATTACACAGGAAAGAAAGTTCTGCTTGCACTTTCCAGCAAATGTTATTTGATGCAAAATAGAGTAAAATATTAATCATGTAAATGTAATATGGAGTAACTCCCTTATGGTGCCACCTGTGGCATCTTCTAAATCTGCACAGTATCTGCAGAGTAATTCAACCCTCCCCAAGTCTTTTACTGAAAACCTCAAATAATGCCGTCCATGCTTTCTGGATCACCACTCACCGGTGCCCTTTCTTACCACCGTGCCCTCTCGTTACCCTGCTAATTGAGAACCCTGTACAAGTCTCACGTTTCTGACTGCTGTCTGCAGACTACAGGCCATGATTTCTGGAACAAACGACCTAGAAACTTCATTAAAGAAAGCACCCGGATCACTGCATGCCTGAAAGCACAAAGGTACAAATGCTTTAGGAAGAAACCTTTCAAAAATGGCTTTTAACAACCAAAATACTGTTCTTTCGTGTGAAGTCGCTTTTCATGGGAGACGGGCCCACAAAACAAAACGTGGGCAAACCCTTTCTGAAGAACGCTGTCGAGGGCCGGCACGGGCAAGGTTTCGGCGTGAGTCTCTCTCCAGCTGGGAAACAGTTATCGCAGAAGTGCCTGGGCTGTGCGAGCGGGAGCGCGGAGGCATTAGCGAGTGGGTGGAAAAGGCGAGGACACCAGCGTCTGTCTCTTGCCCCGTCTGAGCTGCTGGGGCCCTCCAGGTGCGTTTAACTCGCATCTTAAAAAGAGAAGAGCTGTTTCTGCAGCAGCGGGCACGGCAGGAGGCCGTCGGCCAGCCGCAGAGCTGGCAGCCAAGCGCTGCCAACAGAGCAGCCGCGGCCGCGGGGAGAGAGCGCTTTTGTTTGAGTGTCGCCCCGTGCGGGATCGCTCACGCCGAGGTGGCCGGCGGCTGGAACACACGCACCTCCGCAGCCGTAGCAGGAGGGAGCAAACCCTGTATCAGTCCAGGTGTTGTATCAGAAACAGCCAGCTGCGGGGCCGGGCCCGACCGGGGCGCAGCCCCCCCACGCCCCGCTGCTTTGCCCGCAGCAGGCGGACGCGGGCCGCGGCCGCCCCGTCGGGCAGGCGTGGGGTGCGGTGCCGGCCCCCGCCGCGCCCCGCGGGCTGAGCGGGGCAGGGGGCGCCCAGGGCGGGCAGCCCACCAGCGGGCCCGGGGGCTCGGCGGGGTGCCCGGACCCCCGCGGCCCCCCTCCCCGCGGGGCCGTGCCGCCTCCCGCCGAACCCCCGCCCCCGCCGAGCCCCCTCCCCGGCTATAAAGGGCGGCGGGCCGGCCCGGGGCCCCTCCTGGCCCGCCGCCATGGCCGCGCTGCGCTTCGGGGAGCCCCCGGCGGAGCCGCCCGCCTTCCCCGCGGGGAGGTGGGCGGGGGGCGGCGGGCCCGGCCCGGCCTCGCCCGCCCTCAGGGCGCTGCCGGCGGCGGGCCGGGCCGGGGGGGCGGCGGAGCCGGCGGAGGGGGCGCCGGCGGCCTCGCAGCGTCGGAAGCGGACCAGCTTCACGGCGGCGCAGCTGGAGACGCTGGAGCTGGTCTTCCAGGACACCATGTACCCCGACATCTTCCTGCGGGAGAAGCTGGCCGACGCCACGCAGATCCCCGAGTCCCGCATCCAGGTGAGGGGCGCCGGCCGCGCCGCGCCGGGCCCGCCCCGCCCCGGGGCCGCCCTCACCGCCGCCCTCCCCTCTCTCCCCAGGTCTGGTTCCAGAACCGACGCGCCAAGTCCCGCCGCCAGCGGGGACCGCCCCGCCCCGGCCCCGCCGAGCCGCCGCCGGGCTACCCGCGGCCGCCCCGCTTCGCCGCCCTGCGCGCCCCGGAGCGGCCCCGCTGCGCCCTCCCCGGCCTGGCCCGGGTCGCCCCGACCAAGAAGGAGGGCTCGGCCCCCTACCAGTGGCCGCCGGCCGCCGCCTTTCCCCCCGGCCCCGGCTTCGAGGCCTTCGCGCCCGGCCAGCACGGCGGGACCGGGGCCGCCCCCGTGGGGGGGCCGCTGCCGGGCCCCTGCCCGCCGGGCCGCGCCTTCTGCGGGCAGTACTCGCCCGTCTCCGACGCCGAGGACACCAGCGGCTACTCGGAGTCGGGCTCGGAGTGGGAAGAGAACGCCCTCGGCGCCCTGCGAGCCCTCTGAGCGCCGCCCGGCCGGGACCCGGCCCCGGCATTCAAACCGCGTCCCCCGGCTTCGGGGCGACGTCCTGCCCCGCCAGACCCGGCCCTGGGGGGACGCGGCTCAGGCGGGGAGCAGCCACGTAACCCCTACCTCACCCTGCTCTGCGACTGTTGCACTTTATCCAGTAGTAACTGATTTTACATATTTATTTAAGAAAGGTACGGGTCAGCTCCATCAGCTGAGGGCATCTTTTTACCCTGTATTTAAAATGTAGCATGTTTTGTACGTCTATTTAACCTTCTTTAGCCAAAAAGCTAACCAAATCCACTGTGTTTTGGGGATGGGGGCTGTCTTAGAAAAGTAGAAGAGTGGGATGGTCTGTTGGGATTTTTTGACTGAGGGGGGAAAAAAAAAAAATAAAGGTTTACATTTTTTGCTCTACTTGTGCGTGTGCTTGGGGCAGGGATGGGGTTTCTTACCTTGGCCAGCGCGGGGTAGAGAACAGAGGTGGCAGAAATCCCGGCTGCAGGTTCTCTTCCCAGGGCCGGGAGGGCCTCGGCTGCGGTTCAGGTGGGAGTAAGAGACCTAAGGGGCCTGAAGCACAGGTTACAAAAACTGCCTTACACCATCTCGGTCGGTATTTGCTTTAGATCTACTCTAAACCATCACCCCCATCCCTGAACGAAAATGCAAATTTGCGGCCTCAGTAATACAAAACCCAAACCCTCAAATCCTTGCCTTGCTCAGACAAAAGCCTCAACTCCTCCGCTTAAGCCGAGGTTAATGTTAAACTACAGAAAAGTAGGAGTGTTTTGTGAACACTGTAAAGGTGCTTTGAATTTGAATACCAGGGACTACACAGAAGCTGTTTACGTGATGGGTAGTGGGCTGGATGGCTCTGCACAGAGAATGCTGGGAACACTGAAATTAGTAGTGATGGAAGCCTCTCCTGTAATTCAGCCAATTTATTAAGGAAGGATATAATTGCTATGTATGGATCTTGAGGATAAGGCCAATTCTTCCTGCCTATGACCTTGCACTTCAGAGCCTTGCAGAGCAAGTTGTAAGACTCCCATGGTGGAGGCGCAGCAAGTGGACTTGGGTACTGAAGGAGCTGTTACGCGGGAAGACCCCAGAAGAGATGTACTTACAGAAGGAGACAGAAAACGAGACAGTAATTTCTTGGGGATGGAGGGTGAATTCAAGCTGACTGTAAGAAACCAAACAAACTTGTTCTGCTCCTGCAGACTTAAGTTAGAGTAGTTGTACTGAGTTCTTGAGATTCCTACTATGCTTAGGCTGCGTTCAGCAGAAGCAGCCAGATTTGTTACTGTACTTCACCAAAACTCAACAACATTAACTTTGACCCAACGTACTGTTAATCGAGGGGAAATGCAGCCTCCTGAAGGGAAGCAGCGAGGAGACTCACATTGCCTGTGGGTGTGGGCCAAATGACATGTGAAAGTACCTGGATACTTATCACAACTTACGTATCCTTCTATTATGTCACATTACCCTGCAATGATTAAAAAACCCACTTCAACACAAAACGTGTTGGAAAGAGCACATTTAAGAACCCACCCGTGAAAACCATCATGCTTACGGAATCAGCGTTGAGATTGAAGCGTGGTGGTTATTACATGGTATTCTGCATCCAGTAAGAAATGAGTTTGTCACGAAAAGCAGGTTCCCAAATCCTCGTTGCCGAATACCGTTCCTGGCAGCGGCACCTGCTGTCTGCAGCTCCTCTCCCCCTCAGTTTGGGGTGCTCGCTATCAGCGGGGCTCAGCCAGCCTCCATGCCTGCCCCAGGTTTCGTCTATCGGGAAGCCCCCTTCCACAACAGCGTTCACACGCGTGCCTAACTTCTCCGTCTGCAAGCGGAGTCCTGACAGAGCAGGAAGGGAGTACGGGGGTTCGTGCAGGCCGCCAGCGAGCTGCTGCCCTCGGCATTTCCCTGTGCTGGTGCCGGCGCCCCTCGCCCCTGCGGCGAGCGAGGCCAGTGCGCGGCGCAGGCAGAAAACTCGGCAAGAAAGGTGAACTGTTCTTCAGCTGCACAGCTCCCTGAACCGCCGTGCTAGCGGGTTTATGAGCAGCAGATGACAGGGATGGGGTGTAAGTAAACAGCAAGGGGACGGCTACTTTCTCCCGAGTCAGCTGTAGATCACGTTAGTTACTGTCAGACTAAACTCATGTGCCTTAAGTCAGGCTTTGGCACCTTTCTCTGTTTAAATGAAAAGGGTGGCGGGAGAGGACCTTTCTGTCTTCTTTACCAAACAGACCGTAACACCACAAACTAATGGGTAATGTAATTGCAAAAGCAATTGCAGAGACCACTACAATGTTCTATTGCATGATGAGAGGCAAATTTCTGTGGGTAACTCAGTAAAATCAGTGTTTAGTGTTATTTTGTAATATCCCTTGTAAAGTTCCCAAATACCTTTTAAAACAGCTACTCACCTTGTCCTCATAAGATTTCATTTTCAGCAATTCTCTTAAAAAATGACCTGAGACCATCTGCAAAAAAGTTTGCATTTTTGTGAAATATATCAACTCTCATAGGTCAATTTATTCAGAGTTACAAATTTCATTGAGAATAAAAGATTTATGCATTTCTCTTAATTAACAGAACAAGTTTAGCTAAATATAAACTCTGCACTAAAGTTTTGCAGTGGCACAATACCAACACAGAATACAGAAGCATCTTTAAACTATACAAAATTTTAAAATTGAAAATAATCCTGTTTACATATTCTTTATACATTAACATATAAAAGACCTCATTTAATGAGGCATCTAAAAGAATCAAAAACATCTCTACAGCTATCTCTGAAAATTCATATCTGGAAACCATTACACAGAAGCTTTACAAGACTATTTAAACAAACCAATACACACTTTTTACAAGATTAACATTCCAAAAGGTACTCATAGGCAGGTTGTCACTTTTTATTTTTTGCAGTTTACCTCACTGGTTATCTTTAATTATAAAAATCTTCCTATTTATATATGTTGGGTATTGTTGGATAACCAGTAATCTAATTTAAGAGTTGTGCAAAACAAACAAAAATTTGGAAAAACGATGTGTTTAACCAGTCATTTATATAAAATACCCACTACAGCACTTCTTTTGCTCCCTGTGAAGGGAAAAAGCCAGAACCAATCTCTTTCTGGAAAGTTACCAGTTACATTTTTATATTCCTTCATTAGACTCCTTCTATAAGTTATGATAAATTAAAAGTTCCAACAAGACACTGACTGATCGATAGACCTGCTCAACGTCCCCAAGTTTACAGCTTCTGTTTGCTGCCCGTATGCTGCTGCTGCTGCTTCTTTAGATCAGGAACACTCAGCCACCGCTGCCACCACGCTACCTGAAGGCTGAAGTGGCAACTCTCAGTACCTACAGAGGAGCGGAGCTTTACATAACAAAGACCTGCCTTGGGGCTACTGATCTGAGCCATTTCCTCTTCATCACTTCTAACATACCAGGAGAGCCAACAGCAAGAGGTGTGCAGAATTCATCTGAACTTTTAAAAACTAAGTTCAAATTATATGAAAGTATGTTTTCAAGTTTATTATAATAAATGCAATTACTAAGAGATTACCAGTTAGCAAAACTACTGTATGTGAATAACAAATGGAGAAATCTAATGTAACGCTGGCCAGTAATGCTGGTTTTCTGAAGAAGCAGATATAATATATTTTAAAGGGTCCTTTCTGAGAGGTTTTCTTTTCCCTTATCTTCTGGCAGTTAGGATATTTGGTGAAGCCTATATAAAGGAAGAGGATTTTCCAGAACTACTTGCTGTACACTTGAAAGGAAATGTTCAGTCTCTGTTGGTGTTATTAGCTGCAAAAGCATGTAAATTTCCCATCTGGCTCAGACCACTCTGAATATGTGCAACATGGATCTCAACGTTATTCTGAAAACAACTACAGGAAGAAAAGAAGAAAAAAAAGTGTTAAACCCCATATTTAAGAGTTGTGTCTGAATATTTCTACAGTGAAAGTCAAGGTACGAACACAGCCAATACAAAAGTTCAGATGAATCAGAGAGCAGCACATACTAATGCAACTTGATAGAAACATATGTGAAAATGGCATTTGCACAAACAGCTGCATGAAATCAGGAGTTACTAACTTGGGTACTTTAAAGAAGACTTTAACGTGAGCAGAGTTAATGAAATAAAAATAATATGAAGAGATGCTAAAATGCCCCAAAAAAGTACGGTGAAATGGAAACATCACCTTCTTCGCAGTGTACATCAACCTTTAGTTGAATCCATTCCAACGTGCAATTTGCAGTGTTGGTTATAGAGAAATTTCACTGATGTTTGGGGTTTATTTTTGTTTTTACTAATGAAAAGTGCTATAAAATGGCATTTCTCAGTAGTTATTTTAAATCAAATGGCCATCCTACTATCTTTGTGAATAAAAAAAATATGTGTGTAGCCTCCCATTGTTATGTAGCAATACGAGTATGGAGGGTATAAGGATATACCTAACATTTAGGTATATTTTCTAAATTATGTAATTTAGCAGCATTATCATGATAAAAAAAATTCTGGTCACAGATTGCTGGAGGCTGCAGTGTGCTTCAGACAAGTATCACCACATTCTTGCTATTTTTATAATGCTTCCTCAAGCACCTGGTTGTGACAACTGTTGAAAAATGGCCCATCTAGACTAGATGGGCCTTTGATCTGGCACAATATGGCTGTTCTTCTGCTTCTTCCTTTAAAAAATTGCTAATGGAAGCTGGTCAGAAGTTGTTATTGTCTCATATGCAGCTTTTCTTATTTACAGACAAGAGATTGAGTAACTATGCAAAAAGAATACTGAAATCATACTGTTCTGTGGTTTAAAGTATTTACTAGTGGGATTTCAAAGTCTGAAAACGTTCTAACTTACTAGTTGTCATAAATGACTGACGAACAAGAAAGTTTAGTTGCTGCATCAATTTAGCACTTTTTTTTTAAAATCAGGTTACTTCACTGATAAGTTCAAACAGAAAACTGCTAATTTCACAATCCCCTTTAAGAAGCCCCTTTTTAAATGGAACTATTCCTATAAGTTACCAGATTAAAACCCTTAATTATAATCAATGTTCACCTCTGAAATACAGTAAGAATTGCTTGCTGGCACAAAATGTGTAATTAAGAATTAAATATTCAAAAAGTAATACCTGATATTTGAGGAGTCTATTGAATTCTTAATGTCATTTAATGAATCTGTTAGTGATTTAAATTCAAAGGAATTCAGATCACCTCCTTCTGCTAGACACTGTAGGAGAAGAAAACAAAGAATGTTCTCACAGTTCGGCACAAAGAAACTGACAGAGCTTTAACACTAAGTATTTTACGGGAGAAACTATTTTTTGCAAACATATTACCTTAATCTGCAGTAATATTGCTGTCAGTCTAGAGATTAGATCAGTTAAATTTTCGCTCTCAACACAAAGCTGTCCTGTTGTCGAGGAATTTGCTTGCCTGACGATCTCCTGAGCCTCCTCTTCACACCTACGCCTCAGATCTGTGGGTTGGTCGGCAGGCTGGAGGCCCTGGTCAGGAGCAAGCTGTACAGATAAAATGAAGAGAAATTAAGAATAAAGATCTCCTTTGCCTTTGGTGTATGTGTGAAGTGACATGTGATTTCACAGAGAGTTCACAGGTATATAGTACGCAGTATTTTTTCTGCATTTATGTACATGTATGTCTATTTCAAAACTGGCCACTGGCATCAGCAAAAGTGTCTGCATTCTGGTGAAAGAAACAGAGACAGACAGACAAAGGCTGCAAGGAGAGAGAGAGAGAGAGAGAGAGGAATCCAATACAGCTATTACTAGTTTCATTTCAAAGTGATACCCGCCCCCCACGCCCTATTCCCAGGAAATTCTAAATTTTTTTTGTACTTAGGTTAAGCAAAACCAAGTACCTACAGATTCCAGCAAAATCTTACCTCATAACAATACTGTTGAACTTTATGCAAAACTTTATTTAAGTCTTTGTTTAGTTGTTCTAGATCTAGAACAATAGTTGCATATCTCCTCTGAAACTCAATGCCTATTGGCATAGAATAGGATTTCTGTGAAAAAGACAAAGCATATTGAAGTTAATGCAACACTGTACGTTTATATCTTTTGAACGCATCAAAAGGAATTTTCACTTGGAAATAACACTGAGGTATTTGAAATCCCAGTGTTTAACAGAAAAATGTTAACATACAAAAGATTGAAATGTAGTATCGCCATTTAAAACTCCAAGTGACAACTGTGTAGTAACTACCATGCTTTTACTCACTTCATAAAGTGCTATGATAATCTGTGGTGTTAAATGCTAGAGAAGATAACTGTGGTCTGACCTGCTTATATCTCCAGCAGCTGGGTATGGCTTCTCTCTAACTGTATGTCCTCCTGTCAGTAGGAGGCCAGTATAGCACAATATGGCCACAACCACCTCTGCTGCAGGATGGGAAGCACAGTTGTCTACTAAGTTAGTGGTCACTTGAGGAGGACCCAGTGCTACACACCTTCTGTTACAGCTAACAATTCTGCCAGAAAAGAAAGTTACTAGAGCTTATATTTGGTAACATAAGTATTTTGGGTAAGCACAATTTTCCACAAAAAACCCACCCAAACCAGAATACAGTGCTTTTTTCTCATATAGTTTTCAGAATGTGTCTCGACACTGTTTGGATGATATCTATGAAACTGAAACAAAACATACAATATATTATAAAATTTCCTTCACAAATGGTCTCTTGCAAGGTAAGCTGGATGTATTTCCACTGCTTCTCAGCCACAAGTCTGAGGTACAGGTACCTCAACAATCAAACCTGTAGCTATGGATTTTACACCACGAGATAAACTGCAAAGTCAAGAGCCTTCATCAGGAGGATCCAGGTCAAAAGCTCAACATCAAGGTTTCAGTTATCAGTTCAGTTCAAAGTTCTCCATTAAACTTTATCACTGAAATGATCTCTAGGGATTTACAAATGTGAATACCAAATAAACAGGACTTTAAACTAACACTGTAACTTCAGAATTCACCTAAGAGCAAATTGGAAACCAGCATAAATTTGATGTACTTCCTGCAGCTCTGGAACACAAGGAAAACATTGTAACCTTCAGACCTTCATCAGTGACTAGCCCCCCCGCCGAGAGCAGACTGTACAGCTCCAGGTTAGCTGTGAAAGCCGCAGACAATTGTGAATTCCCCATCAGAGAGGAAAGACTAAGGGAAATATTTCTCAGCACCAGCACTATTTCTGACCCGGGAGCAATCCAAGATCTGGAAACACTAGCAAACAGCTGAACTGGCAGACAAAAGGTGGACAGCTTTGAGAAGATGGAAACAGATAACATCTCTGTGTCACTGAGAATCTACATGCTTCTCTGGAATGACCAGCATCACCTTTACCTTGTCTTTATTGCAGGTCATGTCAAAAAATGAACTAACCATTTGGATAAACAAATTAAATAAAAAGGATGGCTATCAGAAAAATGTTTACCGTTTTATGTACTTAGTAACTCGTTTATAAGCCTACAATCAAGACTTGTATAGTGATGTCAAGATGCATAACTATTAATAAGCTGTCCTTTCAGAAAAATAAAATAGAAAATGTGCAGTTGTATGTATTAATAGCTCCTCTGAAGGCATCCCCTGCCTCATGTAAATTTATTATTACTGACAGATAATAATGGACTACATTCAGTACCAGTTCTGATTTTGGTCAGTTCTGTTTACTTCTATATTGGATCAGTTGTTTAAAAAAGTCTCCATAAAAGGATTGCTTTAAACCAAACAGTGGTGCTACTCTAAATCACACCTGTACAAATTGTAATCGAAGTCTGACAATTAAACTATACTTGAATGAACTCAAAGGACTCTGTTTTATTCATGTTCAGGTATGTTATTGATGTTCAAGTGGATTGGTGCCAGAAAAAGATTCTTGTTCAAAGAAAATACATTTTAAAGGAGAAACAACATACACTCAGCAGCACAAATGTAGATGGGATTGCCAAGGGACAAAGAGGATTAGAAGACAGCCTAAGAATATGGCCCAATAGAAAGGTATCACGTCCTCTATTTTTATCAGGACAGCCTTGAATAGTAACAGAGGTTGCTTTATGATTGCTGGTTAACAAAGGAAACAGCGCAAGGGAGGACTTTCAAAAGAATCTCAAAGTCCTTATCTAGGCTATAACTGAGCTAAAATATATCAAATCTAACATTTATTTCTAGATCTCCTTCTTCCCTGTTGCTTTTTTGCTCTTTCAATTTTGTGGAATAAGAATATCAAGGAAAATAATAATACAGTTAATTTATGACTTAGTAGCTGAGCGACATGTTAATATCTAGATTCTTGTCAGAGGCAGTATACTGTCATTCCTATGGATTTCCTTATCTATGCAAAAGTACTAATATCTCAGTAAAAACAAAAAGGTTTTTAGTTTGTTTTAAAAAGAGCTGGTAATTTTTCAGTATCATAATTACAGATTGCAGTGGTATGTTTTTGCACACTATTAATATGCAAAATCAAAAGACAAAACATTTGATGCACAGGAGAAAGTAATGTAGCAACTGAAATGATAACAAGGTTTTGAAGAGCAGTACCACAGCACAAAAGAAGAAAATTACAGAGACATAGGGATGGGGCAGTAGGAAGCAGAATAACAATGCACATGTGCACATGATCACTGAAGGGAAGAGGGAAATCTTACCACAATAAATCAAATCCTTCAACATTCAAATATTTTACATGAAAAAAAACAGCTTTTTGGCCCCAAGAAATAAAAAGGACTCCTCTTCCTCTGCACAAACCTTTAACCTTCTGTCTGTACGTTGTAGAGACAACTGTCTGAATGGGTGCTAGCAAAAGGTTGAGACTGATAGCTTTCCACTTTCATGTTGATTGATAGCCATGGGTGGTAGAAAAGGCATTCTTATCATTTTGATTTACTGACTGATGATTAGATAAAGCCTAGCAAGAAAAACTATTCTGCTGCTGCTAATTATGCTGTAGCTGCTCTGGTACTGTAATTTTAAATGCTGGTCAAGGGCACTCAGAGCTTTACATAGAAAATCTCTGAACTGAGTTATTGTTTCAGCCAGAAAGCTTAATAAATAAGTACCTACCATCTGCAAAATAAAATTATGATGAATGTCTTACCATATGAACTTGTACCCAAGGTTCTCAAAGTACATACTATTTCCTTACTTTACGTGTCAACTGACATACACTATCCCGATGTTAACATTCATCAGTTTCCACAGCATGTTTTCAAAAGAGAATATTTGAAACAACTGACCTCTGACTTGTCTTTAAAAAAAATAATTCACATTATAGAAAGCGATGAAATACAGAATTTTATCTAGACTCTGGTTTTAATTGTCTCTATTTGCATTAGCTGTTAAAGCATATCCTCTTTTAAGAACTGAAAAGAGAACATTCTCACCAGCTTTTCTGCTTCTGTATTCATCTCTCTCAATTGTTTGATGTGTTCCTTCTTGATCATAAGGATTTTCGATAACCTGGTCTAAAACAAAGGAACTATTTTTAGAATGAATAGGTCCTTAGTTTTGAAATGCCATAGAAATTCAAGATAATAAAATCTGTATTTCTTTCACATAATTTTAAAATACATTTCTCAGTTGTTCATCAAGTTAAGATGCTGAAATAAAAATTAATTAAACGATGGATTTTCCAGAGATTTTTAAAGCATTTTCAAGTGCCCTAGATTGGAGAAGGATAAAATCCATCAGCTGAAATTCCCTATAGGAAGACTAATATAATTTATAGCAGCTAGAGGCTGAAGAATCAAGAGTCTTCTTTTTTTGCAGCCTGAAGGAAAGCAAAGGGTGTTATCATCATGTACTACAATTAATATCACTCACCTTACCATACCTTTTTTCACACAGTTCTCAGCTTGTTCTCAGCTGTGCCCTTGACCGAGCACCAGCTCTTTGTGCACACTCCTGCAGTAAAACCTGGTATAGAGATTGGATCTATTTTATACAGAACAACTCTGGGCTTTCCATTTCCCTCTTTCATGATGGGAATACCTTGTTTCTGCTGCCCTTGGGACCTAGCAGGCTGAAGTGGAAATCACTGGGAGTGCTCTCAATACACACATCACTCCTAAAACTATTCATAGTCTCCAGGGCCCCGAGAGAAATCCTAGCTCCACTACAACCAGCAACAGTTTTATTACTGATGTAAACAGAGCCAAGATTTCAGGTTTTATAAATTTCAGAGGGGTTAACTGCATCCTAGTAACAGAACATGGGACTGGGAGAAATAGGAACTCCTAGTTCAACATATATCTGCTTATATATAATCCCCTTTGTTGATTTTCAAATTCAGTCTTAACACAGCCAGGTTTCTTGCCCTCACAAATCCTAATGGAAGATTGTTCCAGGATCTCTTTCAGCTAATTATGAATATTCTTTGAATTTCCATGTTAAATGCATTCTTGTTCACTCCACAGTAATTTGTTCTGCCAAAGCTGTTTTTCAGCTAAATATAGGCTCTCCCTCCTTGTATTTATCCCTGTTTATTCAGAGACAGTAAAAGCATCTCATCTCCACCGTTCTTTCACTAGACTAATCAAAACCCAAGCCTTTCCAGTCTCCTCTCCCCAAAAAGGCTCTTGATCTCCTAAACTTTTGTGGACCTTTCTATATCTTTTTTCCATTCATTTTTTCCTAAACGTGAGCAACAGGAAGCCTGTGCCAGCATTCCAAATGAGAGACCTGTAAACTAGACCTGTAAACCAGCATCAATACTTAACTCCTTCTACCACAAATACTTTGCCAGATGCATTTTACGAGCAGATGGCAAGCCATGGTTAGATGCACAGAGGCAATACTGCATAGGTTATCACTTCTCCAATTCTAGCTGCTCATTTCTGTCCTTGTACTATCCCCCAATGACCATGCTGAGCCAGCACTTGCATTTTTGCAGCTACATGAAGAACCCAATCAAGGGGACCAATAATGACAAACCAATAAATTCAGAAAAGGCAAGGAAAAGAAGTTTTAAAATTGTTAACTTGTGAGCTGGGTTATCTCTCTGATCTAGTTTCTAACACTCCACACAAATGCTCGTGTTGGCAAAAAAACACCTGGGAGGAAGGAAAGCACCATACACCATCTGTCACTGCTGCCAAAAACTTACTTGTCAAACTCTGCTGTCGTCACCACCCAGCAACTGCCTAACATGTCTAAGTCCTTCCCCTTCATGAAGCTGGTGAGTCCCCAACTTAATGCAGAATATGTTATTTGTCCCCAAAACTTGCAAGGTTTTTGATGCTTAACTTCTACTTTGATGTCCAGACATATTTCACAGAATCACAGAATCATCTAGGTTGGAAAAGACCTTGAAGATCATCTAGGATGATATTTGAGGATGCAGGGCCCTAGTTCTCCAGCTCGTGAGCTTGGATTTTATATTATATTCATCCTATTCCCAGATATACTCCAGTGATCAAGATAATCTGATTCTTTCTACAAGAAACTCTGACCTTTCACTGTATCTATGATGTCTACCAACTTTCTCTCATTGGTACATTTTATTAAATAGAGTTCCATTTTCATCTGTTGGTATAATCAGTGAATGCTTTAACTCAGTTCAGCCCTATTTTCCTTGAGAAATTCTTGCCTAACAGTCTCATTAAACTGGAAATGAGTTTTTAGTACAATGCCTTTCCACATCAAAAGAGATTAAGAAACAACCAGTATGTTTAGGTTTGTACTTTAGATTTAATTTTTCAGTCAAAAGAGTATTTATAAGAACAAGCATTTCAAAGTAAAGTGTGCACAACTTACTATGGAATATTTTCAAAATTTTCATAAGCAGAAAATAGTCAAAAATCCAGTATCCATTTTCAGATTTTTCCTCCTGCATTTAAATTGAGAAGATCACCCCTTTTTCCACAGCAATCAGGAAGACATCAATTCACTTTTCTGAACATGCTGCATTAACATACTCCCTCTCCTGGACATGCAGCAACCCTGCAAACAATCTGGTTTGTCCAGGATTGTTCCCTTCCCAACCTATTTTTTTTCCCCAAAACAAAACAAGGGGTTGAGGGAGAAAGCTGTACCTGAGCACTTGGAAAAACATCCTCCAAATTTTAATACTGATGAGAATGTAAGAATGTAGTCTTGTCGATTTTGACCTGCAGTATAATCTATGAAATATTTAAGGATACATTACATATTGCATGTAAGCATAAAAAATTTTTATTTTAAAATTTATTACTTGTTTAGTGTTAACTTTATTCTTAATATCATAATGTTAATTTTCGAGCCATTCTTCTCCTAATATGTATGTGTATCCCAAGCACAAATCCAGGCTGGGTGATGAGCGGAATGAGAGCAGCCCTGTGGAGAAGGACTTGGGGATGTTGGTGGATGGAAAACTGACTGTGAGCCAGCAATGTGCGCTCACAGCCCAGAAAGCCAACTGTATCCTGGGCTGCATCAAGAGAAGCGTGGCCAGCAGGTTGAGGGAGGGGATTCTCCCCCTCTGCTTCACTCTGGTGAGACCCCACCTGCAGTGCTGTGTCCAGCTCTGGGGCCCCCAACATAAGAAGGGCATGGACCTGTTGGAGCGGGTCCAGAGGAGGCCACAAAGATGATCAGAGAGATGGAACACCTCTCTTAAGAAAGGCTGAGAGAGTTGGGGTTGTTCAGCCTGGAGAAGAGAAGGCTCCAGGGAGACCTTATAGAGGCCTTCCAGTACTTAAAGGGGGCTACAGGAAAGATAGGGAGGGACTCTTTATCACGGAATGTAGTGATAGGATGAGTGGTATCATTTTTAAACTGGAAGAGGGTAGATTTAGATTAGATATAAAGGAAGAAATTCTTTCCTGTGAGGGCGGTGAGACACTGGCACAGGTTGCCCAGAGCACTGGTGGCTGCCCCCTCCCTGGCAGTGTTCAAGGCCAGGTTGGACGGGGCTTTGAGGAACCTGGTCTAGTGGAAGGTGTCCCTGCCCATGGAAGGAGGGTTGGACCTAGATGATCTTCAAGGTCCTTTCCAACCCAAACCATTCTGTGATTCTATGTCCACAGTAAAAAACAGAAAGAATAGCAGTCTGATGTCAAAACGTAAACTCGTAGAAATTAATATAAAGATTTAGAAAAACTAAGACTCCAGTGTATAACTATGATTAAAATAGTTGTTACAAATCCAAGTGTTTGCTCACAATTGCAAATTATACATAAAGAGAATATCGCTAACATTTATTTGTCAGTGTCTGCACATGATCTTGGCTACGCTTCCTTTTGTTACAAATTAATTTCAAACCTGTAAAAGAGAATTAAGGGTCTGGGTTGAAACCTAATTCAAGGTGTGCTGTATTTTTTCTGCTTTGTCCAAAATAAAGTTTTCCCATAAAATTGTTTATTCATGGTATCATAAATAATTGCCTGGCAATAGTTCTCCAGAAAGTTTTCTCTGAAGCAAACATTTTCTGATCATTTACTTCCCAAATCACCATTAAATCAGAATGAGGGCTTTGACCTTTTTACTGTACCAGTGTATAAGAAAGACTAGAACATCTTTAATCGTCACTTTTAACATAAAAATACATCTGGACTGGTGAATGCAGTGCAATCAATAATCAGTACTCACCAGGGTCACGTATTTCACAACACCAAATTTCAGTACCATCCTTAAACTTCTAATAAAAAAGTTGATGCTTAAAATGCTTAAGCTGTTAGGCTTAAAAATAATGCCCAGTCCTTCAATAGATGTTTTAAGCCTCTCAATTCTTTTATCAAAAGCCTAGATAAATTATTAAGTTGCTCACATAAACAAATGCCAAAAATCTGTGGCTTGATTTTGTTCAAAATCTTTTGACAATCAAGCAAAAATACATATTAATGCAGTATCTTTGTAAAATGCCACCATTTGTAATACAAGCAAGAGGCCTATACTTTTAAAATTCAGATTTCCATATAACGAGTAATAATATACCACCAAATGTGACTGAGAAATCACACATTTTCAGATTTAAAATACAGAAACAGTATCGTAAACAGATCAACTTGGCACACTAAATAGTTGTAAAGCTCAATACACCTTAGTTACCCAGTTTCACTGATCATACTCAGTGACTCAAGTAGGAGGATAGCTGCAGTTACAGTTTAGCAGCATAAACAAAACCTGTATCTTTTGTGTATTTCAATTTTTAACATATTAATCTTATAGCAACTACATCTATTTTAAATTTTCTTAGCTAAGCTAGATGCCAAGCCACCTTTTCAAAATTAGCTTCATACAGTAAGTTTCCCCTAAAAAGGTTAATAGATCATTCTGTCAAAAGTCATTATGTTGAACAGCCAAAATATTAGTGTCACATGAGCTACAGACACAACTTGATTCTTTTGACCAATTACATACACTTTAAAATCTGAGAAGTGTTTAGCAATATTATTTCTCAGTTCTAAACGCAGTTCATTCCAACCTCCTTTAGCATGTTCAAGACAGCTTTCATTGTTAAAAATTCAATCACACATCTTAAAAGCCAACGTGGCAATTACATTCTTCCATCATGCTGAAGAGTAACTTGCTTCCGTGAGTTTTGATATTCAATGAATCTCAGCTTCCTTACATTACTTGTCTGTGCTCTTCTGAACTGGTATACAAAACCCACTACGGAATTCTTTCGTAAAGATGAAGATAAAAAAAGAGTTTTCTTATCTATAACATGTAAGCTTGCTTTCAGGGCAAAGAGTGTTTCTTTTCTTCTCCAAGAGGGTAGGACATTACATAACATAAAATACAATATATGATAATGCACATGGGCAAATGTTCTTTGCATAATGCAAGTATATTTTAAATAAAATTTTAAAAGTCTTAACACAGTACGAAGTTTGCAGGTAGAAATAATATCTTTTTTTAGACCAAGTGGTAGAACTGGGAAAAATAAGACACACTTTTGGAGACATAAGCCCCTCCTGTGGTCTGAAGAGCAGCATATTTCAAAGCTTATGAACAAGTGAGAAAATTAAGAAGGGATGGGGGAATAAAAACCAGTATTATTAATATCTTTTCAAAAGTTAACGTGGATATCACCACATTGGTCATAAATCAACAGAAGGTCATTTAACTGCAGAAGAATTACAGAACAAAACACAACAAAATTAAGAGTTGCAGTCAACACTTACCACTTGAATGAGGAATTCTACTGGAAAACCTCCTAGTGTTTCACTATCTGTGCCTGAAATTTTGCTTTTCCACGAAGATTGTCCTAATAAAGGATCACTGTCCTATACAAGAAAGAACAATTAATTTAGTATCTTATTTTTAGAGGGATTTGCTAAAATTTTTATCTTGCTGAATAACCTCAGAAAATTAATCTCAAAAACTGTTTAAGGTAAGAGCTTCAACATGTATCAGACAATATTTCAGTGATTAATATTATATGAAAGAAGTAACTTACTGTAATTGGAGACTGGAGTGAAGGTGTATAAGGCAATCGGGGAGGGGTCATAAAGAACCTTGAAGGCCGTTGTTTCTGTCCAAAGGCAGCGATTGGCATGGTTTCATGAGGCTCGTTACTCTGCAAGACAGGAAAAGGATATACTTCAGATGTCAGATTAATTAATTTTACACACCTTGTGGAATACATAATTTATTTCTGGAATCTGGACTAGCCATGCCCATCCATGCCCCAGCACAACAATGTTAAAAGATTAACATATTGCTTTTGGGCTAGCAGGAGCTTCAAAATCATATTCCATTGCTGGAATTTTTCAAAGTGTTATGGCATCACATCAAATAAAACCTGCAAGAATATTTCCAAAAACTCTATTGGCAAGTTGTAGACAAATCATGACTGAAAAGGAGTTCAGCAGAGGCTCCAAACTCAGATCATGACAGAGACTAGACAAGTTATGGACCGTTAGTAGATTCAACACTACCCAAGATACAAAACAACATGACGTTCTCTGAAAAGCTTGCAGTCTAGGTCAGGCTGTTTGGCAGCAACAATTTCTGGAGCTCATAAAGTGGTACAAAAGCCTATGAGCTAGGAAATAATCCCAAATTGTTTGACCAAAGCAACATCCCCAGAGGTAGCTTCATTACCTTAAGAAGTTTCAAAATGAGGTTCAATCAACCACAGGCGTTTCCAGACTTTGGCAAATTAAAAAGGGCCAGGTTTTCTTGAATATTTTCTGCAAATTCTGCCAGGATCCCATAGCAGAATTTTCTTTGGGATCTTACATTACTCGTTAGATTTCTTCATATTAAACTCAGGCTATTATAACAACCTATAATAGTAGGTCTAGTAAATTATTCCAACCTGAGCCATTATGTTTTTATCACAGAGGGTTAGCCTGTTCTATAAAACCATAAACAGTAGAAGCTCATTCCCCTGGAATTTCACATGCATCTGTTATTCTTGTTTCTACTTTATGACAATACCACCTGGATGTAATATTTTGAATTTTCTTCTTTTTGATTAAAGCATACAATTGTAGATTTTTAAATTTTATTTTATTATTATAGCTATTTTAAGAATGTGTGTCATTAATACTTACAAGAACTTCATAATCTGGGACTGTGTGTGTTCCAAGACCCGCCCTGTCAAAAGTCACTCTGTATGTAGCATTGAGAGTGTCTACAGCGTCTATTTGTCCAGTGAATAGTCCATCATGGACACCACGCAAACGTGCTTAAAAAAAAAGAACAAAAACCCAAACGTTATAATGCTCTGATACAGTTGAGAAAAATAAACTATACATCTTTTGCAAGTAACCCCTCATATGTATACTTAAAACCCACAGATTAAATACAGAAAAAAAAGTAAACCCAGAAAAAGAATTGTATGCAATACAAATGCTACCCAAATTTTTGTCAAATTTATCTTTGGAAGTCAAGTATTTCCCAAATCTAATCCTTTGCACTACACATTTATGTCTAAATAAAACACTATTTAATATCCAATACCTCCTGACAGACAGATTTTGCAGACAAAAGTAAATTTCTGGATCATTTTGCACACCATTTATCTTTGATCACTTCCACTGAGGACTGTGTATTTAGCAAAAGACAATGAGGAACGCAGCTCAAGGATACATCTCTAGGAGCGTGAGGAGAGGCAGTGTTGTGCATGCCTGCTCTTCAGCAAGAATTAAGGACAGTGTTGCTGAAGAACACAAAAAGCCAAGAGCAGTGGTGGCTTGAGTGGGAGATACCATGCTTAAGTGAAAAGCATCTGGATCACAGACAGACAGGATGGAGGAATTCAAGTTTTTATAAAATTAGACAAAACTTGTGGAATGTTTTTAACAATATTCCTTCCTCAGTTATGCATAAGTTTTTTCAGTAAGGCAATGTCATGTTTAGTATACCCGTCCAACTACACTGCAATATCAATTGTACATCTGTTTCAAAATAGGTATTTTTATAACCTTCAGACAGCACTCAGCTCTTTGCATTTATGCATCTCTCCTAGATTTGTTAGACATACTAGACATAAAAAAAATTTTAAAAAATCTACAATTTGAACAACAGAAACAATAAACCATACTAAGTTTGTACCTTAAAACCTATCACTGTTTTAAAAATACTAGCTAATCTTCACAAGCACCTTCTCAATGAGCTAACAATAAAAACATAAATTTAAAACATCAGAAATTGTAACTATGTGCACTAAGTATATTATGGTTTACTAAAATCTTTGCACAACACTTGGCTGGTTTTTTGTTTGTTTATTTTTAAGAAATTACCTGTAACTTTTGTTCCTATTACAAGCGGTAATGGAATTTCTTCTGGAAGATCTTTGAACTGTGAAATATCTGCAACTTTCCGCTGCTGCAAAAGTCTTATTTTCTGTCGTTTCTGTTTTAATGCCGATCTCTCTTCCTCAAAGAATGCAGAGGAACACCTATAATACAATTAGGTAAAAGTATACTTAAATTCAGCACTGAAAATATACGTATGTGAAGACATATGAAATAAATAGGCATAGTTTATAAATCAGCGAGAAAAAAATGAAAGAGCTTGGGGTGAAGTGTTCAAGAGAAAATGATTTTGTTGAACGGATTTAGACAATCTTACTCCACAGAATTATCACTCCCAAAATAACAGTTTATTTAAAAATAATAGTCAGAAATGCTAGCTGTTACATTAGTATCAGAAGAGCACAACTTTTTCTGCTTATAGGGATCCACCTGGTGTCACAACAAAGCTAAAGCAGGTTGCACATCCAGTCTACTCTGACTAACAGTTCAGTGCATGGAAGGAGGACTTGCTGTGATGACCCTGGCTGCCATCACTTACTGATACGTAGTAGATCTCTTTCACATGTGCTCATTAGCTCAATTCAACTAAGTTAGTATGAAAGGGCACCAGATTCAGAACATAAAAGCCCACTTCTACGTCTCATCTCCTTGCATCTGTGCAGAGTACAACTCAGCCACAACACCTCTATTATGCAGATGAATTGTTCTGAGATTGAAGATAGTAAAAGTACAAATTCGTCTGAACTTGGACTATTGTGTAAAATCAGAAAATCTCTAGCAGTCCCCTCCCTGTTTTGGGGTGTATGTGGCTTAAAATGTAATCTAAAAGATGGAAGACTTAGTCCTAAGGCCCTTACTTGGTTTTTCATTTTCACTTTTAACCTACTGAATAGGCATGATGCATGAGGGAGATTCTGAAAGCATAAAGACATTAAGGACTCGATCCTATCTCTCCTTATTAAAAAAAGTTTTATCATTCTTGTGCCAATGAATCAAGTCTTTTACATAAGGAGTACAGATGCTATTGTACGTCTGCTTAATTGCAGAAGCAGTTATTTATCAAATAATTTATTACCTTTGTTAATTGCTTTACTGCAGTCAAATGCAATTTAAACATTTTCTGTGGAACTCATACAGTTATATATTGATTACTGATCAATAAATGTTCTATTTTACAAGGTTATTTCAGAAGACACTGACAACAACTCTGCTGGTTCACCCTTCTACACTGCAAATTATTTTCTGTTTTAAATCCCTTCAAGATCTTCCTCAGTTATTTATCTCTCACTCAATACTGATCAGTCAGCTCCTATTTCCAAGCCTGCTTCTACTACTCTCTTACTATGTGCCAAAATAAACATTCTTATGTTTTCTTCTGTATACCCCTCGCTCAGAGAGTTCCACAGAGCCATTTCACCATTTTCCAAAATTTCTCTTCCTTGCAGTGTGTATGAGAAGATCGTAAGAATCAAGCTGCCAGGATGCTGAGACCACTTTTTTTCACACCAATCAGCAGCTTCATGCTTGTTTGTCTATGCATACGTCATTTGCCCTTTTATCTTATACATGGTTTCTAAGTTATATGGGGCATAGACCATCTGTTTTGTCCAGTGTGTACAGTGTTAACACAATGAGATCTTAGTCCTAAGCAAAGACTAAAAAAAAAAAAAACAGGAATGAACTGAAGCTGTGATGTAGGTGCAGTAATGCACTGCACTGATGGTTCCTTTACTAGGCTTTCCAATCACTATCCCTGTAAAAGATGTCACTAGTCTTTGTACAGTCTAGAAACCATGTTGTAGATTGAGCAACTGTAGGTGTGTGTTCCACTCACCGGTTTACTACTGAAGAGCAGAATGTGTTTACCTGGATTTCTGTATTGCCTAATGATCCTCATTAGGAATTCAAAATATCTGGAAAGCGATATGGCAGAGAGAGAGAGTGATGGTGGCTGGGAGACTCATGCAAAGCTTATTTGGATATTCTCATTTAAAGATGCTATTTGCTTCATATTTACTACTGGGGAGGAACAAGTGTGAAATAATGCTTGTCACAGGCTGTGAATATGAAGTAGCAAAATGCAGGTCAGAGCTTTTCAATTCCATTGAGGAGAACAGAGTGACTAATCACAGCAAGACAAGAAAGAAAAAAAAAAGACATAATAGTCCTAATTGTGTCCAGGGTCTTGCATCAGGAACATCAGACATCACCTGATGTTCTTTGACCCATGCTCTTAGAAATACAAATTCAAATGCTGATATACTAATCACTGACCTTGGAAGGTCCCTACAACAGCAACTACTGTTTTACCGCTAGCTCAGATGTTCTTAAAAAGTCTCTGTTCCAAATGCTGGAGGTCATGGATGTAGAAAGTATTTGCAACATATTTCTGGCTTCTGTTAAAGGAAATTGCCAACCCCATGTCCCCCAAATGTATTTAATAAAGGTTATCCCATCTTCATGCCATTCCTATGAAAAAAGTAAGATTAAAACTATGGTACAGATCACATTGCAACCTCATTAGTTTTCTGCAGAGACTTTTTAAGAGGTTGAACATTCTTCTCAGTTTCTACCTGTGTTGTGAGAATCTGAACTAACAGAGGAAGCATCACCATCATATAGTGGCAGCACAAGCATATCTGTGCTTAGTTCATATCCATTGCTATTTCACAACTCCAATTACAGTTTATACAGAGTACACAAGACTAACTATTACCTCTTCCTTTTCTTGGAGCATATCTTTCCCCACAGTCTACTGGAATCTTACAAGCTTTGAAGGCTCCCATGAAGAATACTGTTGTGCCAATCAACCACACTGTTGATGGTGTGATAGGACATTTAAAGTAGCAGCAGACATAAGAAAATACTACAATATATTTAAAATAAAATTTAAAAAAAGACAACAACCACGTGCACAGCTATCACACAGAGACACTATTATCCTCTGCCATCAACACTGTGGATGCAAAATGTCTTTTTTTTTTTTTTCTTCCTTCATGGGGAGATATCAGTACTGACATAGTATTTAGCTTACTTGCATATGATGAGGACAGACAGAAGAAATTTCTAACAGAATAGTAATGTTAAAAAACTTTATACTCTAGAGGTACATGAAAATTATTGAAGAAATTAAAAGCAAACAGGAATGCTTATTTTATGTTGATAAAAAAGCAAGAACTTGTAAAGTTTTGGTTAACAAACAAAACAAGACTCTATATCCAGTCAAATACTTGTACTTCAGAATTCAGGTAAAACATCTTCCTGCCCATTTAGACCTGTGGTTCCTTAGGCATGAGTCTCTCTTTTTAAAAAACTAACCCAAACCAAAACCAACACTTCTCCTGCCCTGTCCCACCCCACCCGACCCCACCACCCCCAAAGGAAGTTTTATCAACAGTCCAACAGACTGCTGAATAAGGCAAGCTGATCTTTTATAGTCGTACCCACTTTTGGCAAAAGTCAAATGAGTAAGTGATGATTTAACGTCCAAATACACCATTTCCCTCTCAGTGGGAAACATGATGATAGAGGAATGAAAACCTATCTCAGTTAAGCTCAAACGATATGAACACCTTTCCAAAAGGAACTACTTTTAAGCTGGCTCTGCTGCCTTCCCTTGACTGGCAATTTTTAGTTATGTAAAGCTGTTTATAGGCACAGGAGATGAAATAGCGGCCATCAGACAAAACATAATCTGACTCAGTACAGTGATCTATGAAATGGATTCAGTGCTTTAGTGTTTGTGTTTTCATAAATAAACCAGTCTTTCATTTCTGCAACATTACTTACACATTTTTCTCCTGACCTTACACAATGACAGGATGGTTGAGTTTGCGAGGGACCTCTGGAGGTCATCTGCTCCAACAGCTCCAGCAGAGTCACCTACAGGGAGCTGCCCAGGACCATGTCCAGATGGCTTTTGAGTATCTCCAAGGATGGAGATTCTACCACCTCTCTGGTCAACCTGTGCCAGCGTTCAGTCACCCTTACAGTAAAAAGAAGTGTTTCCTTACGTTAAGACAATCTCCTGTGTTTCAGCTTGCGCCCATTGCCTCTTGTCCTATCTCCAGACAACAGTGAAAAAAGCCTGGCCTTGTCTTCTCTATGCCTTCTCTTCAGATATTTACACACAGAGATGAGATCCTTCCTGAGCCTTCTCTTCTCTAGGCTAAATTGCACAGGTTCTGTGAAAAGGCTGAACTGAATCAGTGGGTTTAGGAATGAAGAATTCTGAATTAGAGAAAGAAACATGCCCTTCATTAAATTCTGGCTGCTTCTCTACAATGTACAATATTTTATGGGTGACTTTCTTTTCTCTCTGTTTTGGCAGCCAAGCCAGGAAAAGTTAAGGATCTATAAAATGGTTTTAAAAAAATAATAAAATAAATGAGATTAAAATGTCCACTTGTTTTCCCCATGAAGAGCTAGTTATAGCCAGAAAAAAAAAAACTTAGTGAAAAATTGGCCTGTCTTCCATGTCAGGAAGCACTGCAGCACAGAAGATACAATAATAATTTCAGCCTATCCTAGCGTGGACACTCAGTTATCTAGAGCGGGAAGAGAGTATTTCAAGTATAGGTCCATGACAACTCCATGGACTGGACACACACATATAAGGAACAGTGTTTGTGGGGGAGCGGGGTGTGTGCTGAGAGAACACCTTTTTGACAAAATGTTTTTCTACTCTCAGCTATTACTTTGCTTTACTACCTGTATGCAAAATTATTTTAGAAGGAACAATTCCAACATCAAAACTACATGTAGTTATTAGTTGAAAAGAAAGAAAAAAAATAATTTACCTCCGTGGTTTTCCCATTAATCGTCTGATTTTCCCCCACTCTACTCTTGTCAATTTTCTGGTTTTCAAATTTGGAAAAGATTCTTTCAGGCATACACAGAAGTCATTATCTCCTTCAAATAGTGGTCTGTTGAAACATAATTGGTCCTCTGTTAACTACACTTAGTAAACTTTTGTCGTGAGATTCCAAAAACCATCCATCATAAGAAATACATTGAAAACGAAAAAAATATAAATTAGTCACATAAACAAGACACTTCTATTCAAAGGGCAAATTTAACCTGAAAAAAATTCAACTGAAAACAGAGACAGAAAGTTTCCAGGACTATTGTTCTATTTGAGCCTTACTACCAGTGATGTTTAAAAATGTTCCTTTCTGTTGTTACTGCAGGGAAACATATGTATTCATCCCACTTTGTAATGTATATAAAGGCACCAAATGAAGCTCCAGCAAAGCCGATGCAGTGTCAGGAGGATACTGCAACACACTGAAGGAAACCATAAAGATATGGTGAGGTATTGAGAATAAAGTAAGGGACAATGTAATACTGAGAAACAGACAGACAGTACCTTTCTCATAAATTCATTCAGTTATAACCCAGATTCTCAACAGAGGGTTCCAAAATACAGGAAATTGAGCCAACTTGTCATTCTCCACAGCTATACAGGTGAGACTTTTATTGTATCATACCATGACTCCATGATGAAGCGGAGGATCAGTATTATAGAAGTGACAGTTCAGAGAACCTGTCTACACAACATATGAATTTCTCTTTGATGCTATGACCTGTCTGTATCTCTGTGTTTTACGACTGCCTTTTACTTTGTAGTACCACATCCTTCTTGGGGTGAAGAGACAAGGGAGTAGCAATGATATGCCCGTCTAATAGCAGGTTAATCATTAAAGACTGTGTGCAACTGAAATAGATCTCACCTGGTGAGAACAAAAGAATAACTGCATCCAAGATAAAGCCACTTTCCTCCACTCTCTGCAGGGTGCTGGAATTTAGAGAGGAATATCCCCAAGCACAGAACAAAGAGGATCTGGGAATCAACACCACTTTCAAGTGAGTTTGTGGGGTGGTGGGAGAGAGGAAAGGTGCATGGAGGTAAGGAGACTCGGGCAAGAGCGGAAGAGAATATTTCTGCAGTAGAAGGATCTGCAGCTGCGGCATGAAGTGAAAAGGAAACCACAAAGAATGATCAGTGAGGTGTATAAGAGTTTTATTTTGTCCAGATTTACTGTTGCTAATGTAAGATATCTGCGTAAAGAACAACTGCTTCGGGGTTTTTTTTTGAGAAAGAGAATCTCTATTTGATTGGTTTTACTATCACTTGTCCCTAAGCAGGCAAACTAAACCCACAGCATCCACAAGATTGGAAGTTCTGGGAAATGGTATAAGCAAGCTACAGCTGCATCTGGTTCTGAGGGCCTATGATCACTAATAGTAATAAGTAGTTCTTTAGAAGTCTCTGCATGTCAGAAGTCAATGGGATTTTACAGAAAACAGTCCTCTGCAGCAGTGTAGAGAGAATCCAACTGAAACAGCTTCAGTAATCTAATAACCATAGATGATAGTTGTAGAAATGAAAATATTTCCAAAACTTATAGTAGACATGGCGGTTAAATTGATGATTTCAATTTCAGATGAGACAATGCGAATAAAATATTTTGAGACTTGTACAGTGAGCCATGTTTTCTCAGTCAACAGTTAGCTCTATGCTTTAAACTTTTTTAAGCTTCTCATCACATCACTCAAAACAACATACATCAAAGTTTTTCTTCCAAAGACATGCAGTTTCTTCATAAACTATGTTATCTTAACATGATCCTATCTCACTAGCATTACAAGCATACATTGGCAACTATCAAAGAGGTTTTCAGAATTACCTGCTAAACTCAAATTCTAGTCTACTAATTGACCTAAAGTTGCACAGACAATTATTTGAGAGTAAACGAAAAGTTCTTGGACTGTTGTAAAAACTGTAATTACAAATGTCACATATTAAAATTACTACTAGGAATAAGTAGGGTTTGGGTTCTTTGTTTGGTTTGTTTGTTTTTGTTTTTCAAATAAGGGGAAAAAAAAGCCTGTAAAGACTACTTCTTTCAAAGGAATTAAATCCTACAGATGATGAATTTAAAACTAAAATGGACATGTAATTTTTCTACTTGTGATGAACATATCCTAAAACGTTTTTCTGTTGCTATGACTGCCTTCTCAGTTAAGGAAAACAGCCACAGTGATTGTGATTAAAATAGGAAGGAAAAACAGTAATTATTTTGTTATGAATAAATCCTGGAAAAGAATGCTTCTTAACTCAGAAGCCATTTTTTAGAATGTTAAATACTAGTGTTTCATCTATTGGTCAATCATGTAGATTTTAAGATTCCATTCATCAATAATGATTTTTACATTTTTAGAATTTTTAGTTTTTCATGATTAGGGACTAAATTTAAATGGTTCTTTTAAACAATTCACACCACCTTGCTAGTGGCATTAAGAGAACAAGTGCCAAAGACTCTGAGGCACAAATTGCAGAAACAGTCTAGGAGATAGATTAGGAGATCCAAGAAGGATGCCGATATCGAGACAACAGCTGAATAGTCACAACCTGGAGCTCTGTTAGCGATCACAATAAAAACAGGATGATGCGGAAGAAATATCCGAAATCAACATTTACACCTTTTAGGGAAGCAGCACCTTACGAAAGCAGTCTCCTTCCCATCCCCCATGTGTAATGCTGATCCAAGGGTTTAAAAAAGTCCAAGTGTTCCAATAACTTTATGCTTAAGACGTTAAAAATATTATGAATAAAATCTTGTATCTGGCAGAGGCAGAGGTGATAAAAAGAAAACTATTTCCATGAAGGAAGGCTTTCCGTAGAAGACCACCCAAGGAACTACCCAAGTAGGGTGCTCAATATAAAAAAAGATAGAGGAAAAAAACCCCCCAAAACAATGAAATAATTTTCAATAACTAATAATTTAAGAATAATCTTTGGAGTATCTAACCAACATACGGAAATTTGCAACTCAATTTCAGAAAATGACTTGTTTCTGTACTAGTAAGAGATAATTATATAAACCAGACATACTTATCTATGTTGGAATAGAACCATTCGTATATGCACCACTTGTGAGCTTTGGGAAGTTTGAGCAGGTTACGAAGCCGTAAGCCAATCTTCTGTGAGGCTTTCTTGTCTGGTGTTGGCATTGTTGTATTAAACTTCTATGTAGTAAAATAAAGGAAACAGTTAAACACAGTCTAACACTCGTCAATAGTCAAATCATTAAAGTACATTTTCTTGATAAAAGTTTGCACGTTAATAATTGTTACATTTTAATCACACGTACTGTTTCATGACAATTTTTTTGTTGCAGATCTATAATAATCCTTACTGCGTTATATCAGCAATGCAATCAAACAGAACAGATGGCAAACTTTAGCAGGATCAATACAACAAATTATCTTTACACAAAGCTCTTCTAACAGAAACATTTTCCAACACTGAAACTACATTATTAGTAACAATGGCATGGCACTAAAGTACACGCAGACTTCAAAAGTTTGAGGCACCACTGAACATTGTCTCGAGTTAGCGTACGTGATATTGTGGCTCAGATGCCAGCAACACCAACTGCCTCATTTGCACTAGTGCTTCTATTCTTGCTAACTCTTCTTAAACTGAGGATGAAACTAGCACAGGAATGTAATACAGCCAAAGCTTCGAGCTGAGTGCCTTCGTTTTAGAAAACCGCAAGAGAAACTAGCATGGACATAAGCAATCAAGTTTTAAGTACATTTGAAAGCTATTTCATAAACTGCAGAAGAGACACTGTCTTAGATTGCATGCATAATACATAGAACTGCGTTTAAACAAGACTGTAGAAAAATAATTCTCTAATTTTGCTCCAGGGATGGCTGTCTTAACTAACAGAAAGAAAAACTTATTTGTGAAAAATAACAGCTTTTTGAGAATATTAGTTTAACTGGGTCCCCATGCCATAATCAGTTGTTACCCTTCCCTAAACACTCAGAAGTATTTTGACCTTCAGCAGCAGCAATAATGGGATAAAGCATAAGGTAGGCACCTTGCTGGCTCCTGCTGCGCTTAACCACTATCTCCTAAATTCAGGTCCCCTCTTTCTCCCACTGGAACTCCAGGAAACAAAGCCTAGCAGGACAGCAAGATCCGTGAGCTACAGCAGCTGCAGTCCCTCACAAATATTTATCTAGCAATCACTTGGACCTCCTGAACCAGACATTGAAGTACAAACCAACCAGGCTTAGAACATTATCCAGGCCTTTCTACTGTTAAGAAATCATGGCAACGAATAGAGAGAAACGTCATGGTCCTCATCTCTGACAAAATGGACCCAGCAAAATGGCAACTGCCAAGTCTTCCCTATTCGACACTGCACAGTACAGTTCAGAAGGCAAGTAAGAACAGTATTGAAATAGTACTTTTTCAGTGTGGCAAATTCAGGCTCATAAGGTGATGGTACAGAGAAGTGATTTGGATGACAAAGGTACTAGAGAGCCAATTCTTTGAGACTAAGAGATGTTGCCCTGTCTAACATAGCAAATAAAAGCTGAGAGAAACTACAGCTGCTCTTTCATGCTATATCAAGGAGTAGACAGTCAAGTGGAGGAGTGGAAAAACAAACTGTTTGAACTGGAGGACATTATTGTTACAGGATTAAGAAGGTATAGATGGCCATGAATACATCTAGGCTACATATCCAGAGCAAGTTCCTAACTGTTGGAATACATTAAGTTCTACAGCAGCCTTCTAAATGATGTAGTTAGTGCAAGAAACCTAGTCATTTTTTAACTGAAGCTGAATATATTTATGCAGACTACAGGATACGATTATTTGTGGGAGCAAGACGGGCAGCTAGTCTGGAATCCTTTCTAGCTCTGTATGCTTATGTCCAGGATCAAAAAGAACAGGTACTCCCATAAATAAACTGAGGAACCCAGTTGTGAGTAAGAAAAATATAAATCTGTTTTGAATTGTGGCTTACTCCTAGCAACAGCTTTCCTCACAAGAATATTCATAAACTGATAATGCAACTTGAAAAGCAAATGTATTCTAGTTTTCAACTAACACAGATAGGCTTGTTCCCCTTTTTGGTAAAAATATCTGCATACACGTAGGTACCTGTGGAACCATCGCAACCTTCTGATTTCTTTTGGGTGACCTTGTGTTTATTTGTCTGTCATCTTCTTCACAGAAGAGTCGACTCCGTTTTGAATTTCTGAAGGGCTGCATGTATCAAAATTAAGAATGAATTACAAGAAAAAAAAAATCTAATTTCTCTGTTCATGCACAGAATTCACAGTGAGAGAAATGGAATGCCTATTCTCTTGCCACCTATTGGTTTTAAGGCACACGGTACACAATAAATAGTGCCTCCTAGCAGTTAGAGATCTAAGGGCTGAGAGAAGAAGGAATTTAAGATTCCAGGCTTTCCAATGCTAACTATAACCCATTACTATACTGCTGGCCCAGTTCCACGGAAGTATTTAGAACCTAACTCCCACTTGTTTCCAGAGGAGTTAGGTGTCTAAACACTTGTGTATCAAAGCTTAAAATAGTCCTTGCTTTGGTTATAAGCACATCTGTTAAACAGTTTGTTCTGAATTTTGGGTCAAAAAAAGTTTATTCAAACAGCGTATTTGTTTTGGTATGTTCTCAGTAAAAACATTAGCTGAATATAATTTTTTTGCAAGGAATTCTTATGAGTCTAATAAAGTGTTGTGGGTTTGTTGTTTTTTTTAACTCACTGAAAGTGCCTACATTGCAAAATGCTAAGAAGCTGAAGTCTGAAGAAACTAAAGCTTGAATAAGTTATGTGAAAATATCAGAAAAGAGAAGAATTTAGAATTTATGCTAACTCAAATTTATTTGTGTGCTAAGATGTTAGAGTGCAAAGAGAAGGCTGACTGAAAACAAGAAACCATATTGCAATGTGTGTCATGAAAAAAATACTTCCACTTAGTTATTCCTCAACATTTCACCCTATGACAAAAAACTTGTGCTTTCAATGAGGACAAAAGAGTAACCTATGACTGTCTCTTAGTGCTGAGAGCAAGCAGCTTTTCCTTCCGTGAAGACTTTGTGGCCCAGCACAGGAGCCAGCCACAACTGAAATGTGTCTCCTTCGCAGAACCCCAAGACTGCACCCTGTAGCGTTCCTTGTACTTCAAGCTATTTACAAAGGTGATGAGTAAAGGCAGAACAAATGCAGATTTCACTTCTTTCAGTACAGATGATGAAAGCGCTACAGATTGATATGGGTATGAAATCTCTAACACCCACAATGTGAAGCATACTGATGACAAAGATAAGCCCTTAATAGGAGTCATAAACAAAAAAGTGAAATAAAACTTCACTAATAAGCAATTACACTTAAGAAAGACATTTAATAAGTTTATGACTGATTAAAGTATCTGTCTGAAAAGAGATATTCTCTATTAAGTTAATTAGTGATAGCAAAAAATCTGTCTGACCCATGCCATGAGAACAGACGGAGCTTTCCCAGGGGAGTGTGCCTTTCTTACTCTAAATTATATATATTTAATAAATATAACTACACAAGTGTATTTAAGTACACTAGTGCCCTGTATGTGCTAGACACCGAAGCACGTTCAGCACACAGAAGAAAACGTCCATTCCTCGTAGACGTTACAAACCAGGAGAGACACACACACTGAACAGAGGAACTATATACTGGCAAGGTAACCAAATGGTGCCCACATCCTATTAACATAGTAATTAGTTTATCATACTGTTATGGATGTTGGTTTTCTCTCTTCACCTAGATACATCAAATGCTTTTCTTCACATGTTCCAATTCACTGAATCTTAAGAACAATCTTAAATTTCAATTACAACACCTTTATGTTCTTTTATAACATCTCTGCCATCCTTGACAAACCATTACCCTAAAAAAGAAAGGTCAGAACTATTCTAACTTCTGAGCAAGAAAACAAATCCACAATCCTGTTTCAACAATAAAAACTTACATTGCAGAACTCCAGGACTTTTTAATCATAGCATTCTGCCCACAGGATGAAGAGCAGGTTCCTGCTGAATATTTGCAATTATATTTTAGTCTTGACATTTGAGACGCTGGGTCCGAAATGTCTATATAGTTCTTCTTGGTTTTATGACACTATACCAGATGAAAAGCACATGCAAACACAGGAGCACAAATGCTAAAACAATTTAGACAAAACTTGAGCTCCTTCAACCTTATGCTAAGGCTATGATCTAGATAAGAGAACTGTTTTACAACCCTCAACAGAAGCTGCCAAATTCTATTCCAAGGAGCTATCCAAAATGATAAGAGTGTTCATCATCCTGGATTGCCAGTGCCTCACATGAGAATAAAATAACAAGTGTTGCAAAGAGGTATCATTCATGTTAGCCAAATAGGTCGGGCATTTTTAGAAAGATTTTTCAACCAACAGTACAACATATCTGCAAAACTTCCAGGGTTCAGGGAACTCAAATTAGTACAGAAGACTATATCACATCTCAGCAACATGGGCCACTGCTAACACATCAGACTATCCTCTGATCTGTCTCCTAGCATTCTACAGAATACTGAGCTACACTCAAAGTTTGACTCCTTATTTTTAATACCTACAGCCAGTATATCTAAAGAGCAACAAAGTTTTCGTACAAATGTTATGGCTAGTGACTTCAGTTCTTTAGCACATGCAGTCTTCTAAGTTACTGGTAAGGCTTGTTTCTGTGAGAAGATGAACATTCCTGGGGAACAGCTGAAAACTGTGACATGAACTGCAGGAACCAGGGGCCATCACAAAGTTCTGGTCACTGTCTGGAACTGCATTTTGTAGACCTTATGTTCTCTAGCATAAACACACAGCAACATGTGCGTATATATATATCTGCATGAATCCTACCAAAATAAATACCTTCTCTGCTAAGTTTCTCTCTACAGGGAGAAGATCACAGAAAAGCTACATATGAGAGATATCAGTCACATTGCTTAATGCACTACTGGATGCTGCTCAGATATTTTGATTATGTGCAGAGCAGGCAAGTGTGATAGTTTTCAAACATAGTGTTTCCATTCCAATAAACAAACAGTTCACAAAAAATAATGATTTGAATAAAAAACAGATGATAGTTGGCAAGTTGGTCGCAATTACTGTAGAAGGCGGCGGCACCAGAAGAATATGGGAGAAAGATCTGCCTAGCAACTGAGACAGTATTTCATATACTCTCCAGGGTGTAGTAAAAAGCGCACACAACATTACAGATGTAGACAAAACAAGGTACTGGGTGCAATATAGCTGGTGGCGAGACCAAACCAAAACCACATCATTCCGTAAGGTAGAGGAGGTTGAAAGCAGTCAAGAAGAACTTGAATGTGATACAACAGGGAAAGAAACAACAGTGGAATATTTCAAAAAGAGAGAGAGAAATGGTCAACCCTAACGCCAGACACATGCCCTTGGAGGCTGCAGGCTCATTAGGTTTCATCCCCTCCCATCCCGTTGTTCTTTAATGTAAGGCCTCCTATGAGACCTCTCAGAATACTACATGACATTTCACTGACACTCCTTTATTTTTATTAAAATCTGCCCCCCAGAAGGCACAATGATGGAAGTGTATTATGACATTTTCCCTTCCTTTATATATCAGTTCTCAGCCATAATTAGAAGTGAGATATTTCATGAGATAAAACAAATGGTTGATCAGAAATGGTGATGCCTAAGTTCCAGGTGGTAGATACAGTACAAACATTTCACACAGCACTTGCTTTAAAAAAAAGAGAGAAAATTATTACAAGCTATCTTGAACAAGGTCAGCAATTTAATTTGTTTGATTATTCATTTATAAAATATGTTTCATCTCATATTCAAACTGTAGACTGCTTGTGAAGGACATAGTTTAATATTCAGAAATTATGAAACTATAACTCTCTGCCAAATTTTTTGATCCTGAAATCTGATTCACTTTATGGTATTTTACCAATCCTGAAGTTGTCTTTTTATTGCTTCTTACCATTTCCACTGCAGAACCAGCATTCTTGCTTTTCCAAATGGGTGTTTTCTGCAGAGAATTATACTTTTCATTCCACGAACTGGATAAACTTCCCTCTGTTGTGAAGAAATCATGTCATTAATATACATAGATCTATGTTTTAACATAACTACTATCCAAAAGCTAGTATAACATCATCAACTACTAACATATTTTTGTTATTTGCAGCATCTTCTTTGGATTCACCTACAAATGGACTTTAGATGTCAATAGTTTTATTAAATTGTTCTGAACACTAATTAAAAAAAAAACTGAAAAAGATTTTCAGTACAAGGAGAAACATGAACAAAACATTTTTTACTCCTGACAACATTTAGATTTCTTGAAACCTCCTTTGCTGGAATCAGTTACTTCCACTGCCAGGTTGACACACACATCTAGACAGCTCTACTGTGGCTGTAACTGAAACCTGGAGAAGGTAAAGCTCTACAAAACCTGGCCTCCTTCTGGTTCTAAAAAATTATTAAGTAGGTGCACACAAACAAGTAAATCGAATTTTATTGAAACAAACCCATATTAGTTACAACATATTCAACAGACCATGTCTTCTTCCTTGTGTAACAGAAGCCTTGTAATATATAAAGAAACTTTTATTATTGGGCAAATTATAAGTATTCAAAATTTGTATGAGTGTTCATGAAGACAATTTCAAAGAAAAAGATATAAGAAACAGATTTTTGATTTAGCCCAAAACTTGCTGACAGAAAACACAATGAGATTGTGAAATTCCTTCCTAATGTAAATTTTGTCACATGTACAGGTCTCGCTAAGAATCCTTCTCCTATCTCATCCTCAAGAGAGGAAAGATTACCTCAATCTTCTCATCAAACCTGACGTCTAGGCAGTACTTGGGAAGAAAAAATGCATTTCAGGAATTTCACCCAGAAAATCAGTGTCTAAATACACCACAACACACATAATTTCAACCACCAAGGATTATTAGTCTATAGAACTAACAAATATCCACAATAAACCCAATCATATTTCAACAAAAATCCTTCTTCAGTGTTATTTTCCAGAACTTTTTGAAGTCAGAAACTAAGTACACCCAAAAGTCAGATTGGGTGCAAGTAAATAACACATTAATTTCTTACCTTTCAAGCTCACGAGTGCTTTTGCTGAAGAACCTGCAATATATCAAAAAGTCCACATAAATCATAAGATATTTTAAACCATACAACCTATGCAGAGTCTACTCATTCTTAATTAATTCTTAGGCAGAAAGTAGAATTTAATACTTTCACAGCTGAATGAGTGAACCCAGTGCACCCTCCATGGCACTAAGTATAGCATTATATGTTTATTACCCAATAAATCTTGAAAGCATATTCATGTTTTGTTTTTTCCTTTAGTTTCACATCTGCAAAACAGCTTCAGATGGCAAGCACTTTTGTTTAACACAGCAAATTCTGAACAAGCTTTATATCCAAACTACATACTTCCACGCAGCTGCTTGTCTAACGCAGTTGCAAATATATTATACAACTGACAAGGAAACTGCAATGAACACTTTTTTTAAAAAAAAATTATTTGTACCAATTCAATATTCTTCAATGCCAAAAATTTCCATGAAGGCAGTAGTTTATGCTCTCTAAGCTTGGTTCACAAGTAGGGAGATGGATAGTTTCTCCCTGGTGGAAGCTCCTTATTCAGAAAGGCAGCAGATTCAGGTGTTATAAATGCAGACAGAATCCTTAGTTTGCTGGAACTGTTCAAATTGTGTAACACATCCATTAAAATTTCAGTGCTCCCCTTCCACTACATCTGTAAACCTCTGCAGTGCTTCTGGGCCAGGAAGAACAAAACTGGGCCTGACTATGGCCTTCATGCTCTGGAATGTTCAAATGTCTCTCTAAGAATGAGCTGTTTGAAGCAACTACAATAGCAGAGGGGAAAGATATTTCTGCATGACAATGCTTCCACAGATTCATGCTTTTCTCTCAAATCAGCTTCATCTTTCAAGTTATGTTCCAGTGTTGCAACCACTCCTTCTTGCATTGCATCCTCTTCTCCCCCTCCTTCAGCTTCTCTTTGGAACTGCTGTTCCAAGAACACTGCTGACTCCAAAGGCCTGGAAATTCCTTTTCTTGTGGCTGCCCTGTATTTAGGTCCCAACCCTGCTAACTTCACAGTCCCAGAGAACCTTGCCTCTAAGAGGATACATTCCAGGGAATATTACAGAGACAAAAAATGAATTACTGTCCCTTTCCAGGGAAACAGAGCACTTTGGTTTGGGGTGGACTGTTGAAGAGAATACAGGTGCAGCAATGGCAAAAAACCCCCTACATTCCTTATTTTTTCATCATACTATTTTGCTGCCATCTTATTATGTCACGTGTTAAAAAAAGCCCAATAAAAAAAGAGAAAGTTTCTATTCTTTTCAAAAAATTAAAAAAATGTTTAAGATATGAAATGAAATTAGTTTTGACTCACTGGTGGTTTAGAGGGCCTCCACCCCTGTATCTCTCAAACTGTTCAAATCTACAACAGCTAACTCATATGGGATTACACATCAAAAACAAGGTGACAAACCTGGGCTACACTGTTGCCCTTCTTGCACATTTCTTTTCTGACACATCACCTTTGTCGAGTTGGAGACCTAACAGCAACTGCTACACGAACATGCTTCTATGATGATTTGATTCATAGCGAATTCAGCTCTTGTAACTAAGCTGTACATTAAAGGTATCACAGGATTAAAGCCTTTTTTTTTTTAAAAAAAAAAGAATTTCATACTAATAATCAGATACTGTACACCGTGCTTGCATAAATACATGGGCACCCTGCTATCAACCAAGAATGCTGTCCTGAACAGGACCAGCAAGAACAGTGAAGAACTAGTGTCACCCCCAAATTAACATAAGTAATGGTGGGAAATGTGTGCAGGGAGTAGTAAGTACAGGCAGTTTAAGAACATGGGGAAAGTACACGTCTTTGGGGATGGAGAGGCAGAAGCGGGGTCATCAGGATTGTCAAAGGGAGGAGATGCTGGCTTTTCAGAATGGATCGCTATTCTAAAAGATCTCAGGCACTTCATCTGTAAGACAAAACATACAGTCATTTTCCTCTTTTTCTGGCCATCTTGCTCATATGTATCAAGTTCAGTCAACTCAATCAAGGCTGAGTATGGCAGCAATGGAAATGAAACAATTTGGCAAGAGGCAGCAAAGCTTTATATGGGGGGTGGTGTGAATCTCATAGCTGAAGTGCCTGAGTGCCTTTGCTAACCATCAAACTCAGACGCTTCACCTGTGAGACTGATGATGGGTCAGCAGAGCAGGGCATTAGATGACTACCATCAGAAACAACAGGTAGAGAAGTGATGCACAGCAGAACGTTACTGCACTGCCTTCTAGCTTTATAAGATTACCACTCCAAAACAGCGTTAGTTGCCAAGGACTTTTCCGCATGGGATAGTTAATCTTCAACAGATGCATGCTAGAATAAGGCTGCTCATTTGTTTTCACTGAACCTGCAACTAAGGTAATGTAACTAGAAAAGGGCATCTTTATTTAGGAATACAAGTGTCCAAGTAAGAAATTCCTGATCTAGGCAAGTTCAAAGTTAAACTAAACTATTTTAATCTAACAAGTTGCAGACAATTATCAACACCAACATTTCTGTTGCTTAAAGCATTAGAATACATGTAGGATATCAAAATGACAGTGGAGATGTCCATAAGATTAATTTTACCTTAAAGGCAACAATGATACATGGGTTTTCTTGTCAAGTTCTTCTATATCGATTTTAGGGGCTACCTGCAACAACATCAAACTTCAAGGAATACAGTCCAACTCTACTGTACATACTACCAGGGCCCCAAAACCAGAAACTAGGATGATCTTCTAAACAATAATATGTTACAATAAAAACCAACCAATATTTAATACAGATAAAAGCATTACAGAAACTATAAATACTGAAAAGTGATTTGGGATAGATTAAGTTTATTAAAACTATCCAAAATTTTAGTTAAAATAATTACTAGATTTATAATATCTCAGCCTCACATTAAACGCCGGTAATTTTGTACACTCCTGTTCTGAATAACAAATATGTAATCATAGGCAATCTTTTTAACCAGCATTTTAATTATAGACATAGAGACTAAAGTAGAATACGCACACATACTTGAACGTAAATACCTATTATGACAGTGACACAGATTTCATTTCTACAAACACCAAACACTTAAAAAACAAATGGGTGGAAAGGAAGAAATAAGGCCTATGCGTCATTTAGAGTATTACAACCAGAATTATTGCCGGCTCCTCCAGGTTCAGAGGATCATGAAGGTGGACTTTCTTAAAACTGAGAGTAGAAAAACCTCAACCGAGGGAGGAAGCACAGCCAGCTCACCACAGCAGCAGCTCAGGAGCCGGAAGACCTGCTTTCAGGATCCTACACTGGCATACTATTCCAGTGCAAACTGTAAGACTGGCTTAGTCTTGTCTCTGTATCCTATTGAGTATTGCTTTGCGTATGTTGTTAGCAAATTAATTACCTGAACACAGTGTTCACACTTGACTAAGTCTGAAAAATTAGGAAAGGATTCAGAACGGAGAAAGATTTGAAGATCTAAAAATATGCCTTATTGCGAGAAAGTCAAGACACTCCAACCTTGTTCTTCCCAAAGAAGGTCAAGATCTGCACTGATCACAAGTATCTACAAAGGAAGATAATTCAGAGAGTAAACATCTCTGCAGCCTTTTTTTACATGGAAAGGCATAACTAGATCTCTTTGTCAGAAAATGACATTGGATAAGTTCAGGTTAGCAATGAATGCAAAGTTTAACCGATTTTATGTAACTGTACCAAGAAGGGGCATGTCGAGCTCCCTGTCATTCAAAATCTTTAAGCCAAGTTTATAGCTAAAAAGGAGGCATGGGACTGATGCACAGAAATTCCAAACACAAGTATCCTAGCATGCTTAATGAAGAATGCAAGACGATTAGAATGGCCTTTTCTGGCCCTAAAAAAAATAATCTGTAAAATATGTGCGCCACAGATGTGCAGTAAAAATAACTGTCTGCTAGATTATCAGGCATTTAATAGTATAATAACAGGAAGCTCATTAGTAACTCAGACTCAGGAATAAATGTATTTATGTATTTTATAACACTTGTAAGAAGTGATTTTCAGGAAGTCCATGTAAAACCGAATTTTAAAAAAAAATCAACATTAAAATAAACTCAAGTTCCACCAAGTCTCACACGATAAGGACCCTGATGTTTCCATGCTAGGCTAGCTAGAAACCCGACCGGCTCCAGTGGCTGCTGGCGCGGGGTCTGGCAGACGGACAGCTCCCCTAGTCCTGAATCGCTGCTCTCCCGGAGTGGCCACCAGGAAGCACGTACAGAAGATTACCACGACGAGAACCTAAAACACCTCCTCTAACCGCTCTGCAAGCAGTATGAACAGACTCAAAAAGGAACTCTGATAGTTTTCCCTCCAAAAAGTATTTCTGATGTGGAGGTAGGCTTTGAGGCATGGGAAAAAGGTACAAAAACTTTTCTCCTTTTCAAAAATTAAAGTCTGGTTTAAGTTTAAAAACAAGCATCTATTGCCTCCCCTCATCTGAAAATACCATAACTGACCAAAAGAGGTAGAGTATAACTGCAATTCAGTATGGGCAGTTGTGGATGCCCTGATGTGTATTTTCAGGACTAACATGAAGCAAAGCAGTTTAAATACAGCTTCTTAACAGCTGATCTTAAATTTTCAACAGGAACACAGATGAGCACATTGCATTTGTGAAAGTGTTTTCAGATTTCTTTTATAATGAATTCCTAACAGCTGGTTACAATTTTCAAAATAAAGGTTACAAGTAACCACAGGGATGTTCCATAGCTACTGATTTTCCTAATGTATGGGCACAAAGGGGCATATCTAAACCAGTATAGAAAATTCTAAGATCCAGATAAGCAATTACATAATGTAAAACCTTTCCTCTCCAGATCATTACGCTATTTTGTCTAAATTCTGCAGAGGTGAGCAGTTATTTTAACATTGGTTGCATGACTACCTCAAAAACCTATGCAATTAAACTACATCGCCGGCACTAAAAATGGTGTAACAGGAAACTCATGGAGAAGAAGGGAAAAACACAAGCCTTTATTATAGATTGAGTCATTAACCCTCCAAGAAATCATCCATCTACACAAGCACAGCACAAGCTGTTTCAGCAGAGGCATCTCAAATTGATTGGCCACTAAAAGGATAGCTTATTCAGGAAAGCTTAGAAAGTAAAAAAGCACACATAAGAGCAAAAAGTGGCTTTGGGTAGCTTTTAAGCTCCCCAAAACTTTGGGCTGGTTGAAAAGGTAAATAAATAAATGAACAATAACTTTTTGCTTCAAGCATGAATCAGTATTTCCCCCATGTTACGAGTCTACTAATAAACTGACATTTGTGTATTTCAAAATCCTAATTTAACTACCGGGTAGAAGTCAGGTTTTCAGCCATGTGAACCCTTTTACAGGACTTGTGCAGACGATAACCACAATACCAAAGCCCTCTTTTTGAAACACTGCATTCTCATGATGGACAATACGCTGATACCATGGTAACATACAATTTCAAAAGGTACGCAGCACAAACAATCCCCAAATTATTAGTTGTGGGTACTATTTAGCAGTCATGAAACTAATCTTGAGCCTTCTCCCAGATGCTGTGATCTCATATAGTTCTGCTGAATTTTTGCCTCAAATGTCCAGGGTACAGTGGTGCTAGGCTCATGGCCCCTTGGGACTGGAAAACGAAAGTGGCAAGAGGTGTGTCACATCCCCCCTCCAGCTATCCAGGAAAGCGCCAGAGCAGAGCTACTGGCTATGCAGGGGCAGGGTGCCTGTGAACCACGCGTAAGGCTGTGCTGGGGGTAAAGGCAATGATTTCTGCATGAAGTGCCACCCTTATGCTGCAGCCTCCATCCACGGGATAAAAGGCCATGCAGAAAGATCCCTGTCCCCCTTCCCTCCTTTTGCCTGTCCTAAAACATAAGCCCCTTAGAAACAGCACCAGCGATGTCTACCAATATATGCTATTTGGCAATATACTACCGGTTTTGGTATTTGCACTGTAAAAGGCTAACACTTTGACCCCATCCCTGCTACAGCCTGGCTTCTTTCTCCGATTCACCTGCCACTTGTTGGTGTTTGCCTATGCACAACACAGAAGCTCTGCACTCCGCAGCAGCTCAGTGGTTTACTCCTGGCGGTGGCCCTGTGCTGATGATCATTGAGTTAGCTAAGCACGCCTTCACTTCTATCAAAAATGGCATGTCACTCTCACTTGTGAGAATGTACAGAGCTGATTCCAGGTGTCGTCCTCATTCAGACTCGCTTGTGCTAAAGAAAGCACCAAGACACAGCTCTGCCTGTGCTCTTGCCTGCAGAGCTCTGCCCCTGCCAGGACTAGGACAGTCGTCCAGCCACATTTGCACGTGTTGTCTGTTCTATCAAAGTCTCATCCCAGCTTTACTGCGTGTACTTTATAACCGAGTAATCCACAAATAAAATTGCCATTACTAGTAACAAGAGACAGGGCAGCATTATGTATGCTCCAATACAATCAACTGTTTTCCTCTTCTGAGACAGAGAGAAATAGCCATCTGGTTTGCAGCAGTAAAACTGCCCACCATTTACCTCCGCTGCAAAATTACCAGGAGATAAGAGGGGTGAAAAAATGCATTGACTAAAATTAGTCACTTATCAGGCACCAACCCAACAGTCAACAGAAACAAATTTTGTCTCCAAAATATAAATCCAATTATTAGTATTGGAAGTAATTCTGCAGTTGGGACTTTTAATATTCTGGAATTTTTCAGCTAGAGGATTTGCCACAGAATTGTTCTTTCTTCACAGCACTTTGCTGCATCCAAGTTTACTATACCCCTCTCCCCGGGCAGCACTAGTAAGAAAAGGCCTCAACTACGAGAAACGCATATAAACTTACACACTGCCATCTTCTTCATTTTTTAGGTTGTCAGTATGAACTCTCTTAGCCGTTTCAAAAGGACAGAATGCCAGCTTTAGAAAAGAATGGAACAATAGTAACTTTAGCATATAAAATAAGCACATATTATGAGACACAGCTATGTGCATCTTCCTCCTGGATTAAGGAATATTTGCTGCCCAGCTGTGTTACAGAACTTGACAGAGGACAAGTAGGTGCTATCAGAATACTCTGGGACAAATTCCACTTAATCAGTTTTCAGAGTTGAAAGTGAAACTGTATAGTTCTTACCACAGTGCAAAATTTCAGTCTTCTTGTCACTGAGCATGCCATGTTTACTTACAATTCTTTTTACGTGAAAACTCACCTACAGTCTACTACTTTACTACAAGCTACGGTGGAGAAAATTCACAGGGATGATACATAAACCTGAAAGCCTGTTAGTTATGAACTATTCTAACTTTTTTAGGAACTTATTCTTACACCGCTATGGAAGATTCCAAAAACATTTTTGCACCACTTACTGTTATTATCCCTTATAAATTAAGTTGCAAACTGAAAGCTGCATGAAGTCAGTGTTAAATCAGTCAGGACCAAGTTTACATCTTCATTTTAAGCACAGGACTGGAAATGAAAGAATTATGTGCAGAGATAGTTACAGTGTAATTTGAAAACACCCAGTTTACCAAAATTGGAAAGAATAGGAATGGAGGCACAAGGCAAACACTCTTTGAAGCCTTCACATTTCTAGCAGTTCACCAACACTACAGAAAACATGAAGCTCCCTGTTTGATGAAAAACCAAAACATCCCCTACTTGTACCAAACTTAGGTAAATACAAAGCATCAGGACAAGGTCAGCACAGCAGAAGCCTATTACCTTCACAGATACACGCACTGTGCGTCTGCTTCACCTGCCGAGCAGATACCATAACAGACACTGCTGGCAAGGGCCTGAAGTACAACCCAGTCCTAAGTGGAACTGTGTCACACTCTATTCCGGTGAGTTACAGGTGAAGCAACAGACCCGTCAAATCTTCCTGATGCCACTGTAGGCAACATAAAGGTGGCAGGGACGAAAAAATTATTTTTCATACTTTACGTTAACTTCTTGAAATACATGGTGTTTTCCCTGGGAGATGGGCAAGGCAAAAGAAGGAACAGTAACTTAAACACTGTCCGTTCTAGTGAAGAGGAAAAGTTGATTCAATAAGCAATAAACCACTACTAATTATTAATTATGGTTGTCTCAGTTGGTCCATGACTTGTGTTAACCAGACCTTAATGCAGTATTGCATACGTAAGTGAGCTGTACCAAATTGAGAGTGTCAGTTCTACCCTTAATTTACGATGATCCTTTGTAAATCTGTTCAGTTAACATGATGACACTGGTCACATAGGGATATTAACCAATTTTTCTCCTGACAGTTGCTGGAGTTGTAACAAAGACTGGCACAGAGTAGTCAGAAGCAAGATTTCAACTCTGAATCACCTCCCTCTGAGAATCTTCTGATATAGAAATAGTTGGTATGTTCATGAACTTCCATGGCAATGCACAAAACAGCATCACCATAAATGTAAGTCTATGCCATTGTGTGCATGTTTACTGAAACTACTAAATGCCCTAGTTTTGTCTTGGCATGTATTTACAGTTTGTAAGAAGACCTATCAAGATGGCGTGGAGACACATTTCCCCTTCTATAACACTCAAGTACCTCATGCATGAATCCATATATACAGCAACACGTGTATCTTTCTCATCTACACCTAAGTTTTTATCTAATCCTTGTGCGCACTGAAAATGACATCCACACAAACCCTATGTAGGTGTATAGGTCTGTATGTATGCAAGCACGTATTTTCATACTGTCTTCCTATACAACTAGCTTTCATCTACTGGCACACAATACAGGGTCTCTGAGCTCTTCCCTCTGCATTTATCAGTGCCCCCTAGATGCAATGTGCATGCCCTAACCCCCCCGGACCCTCAGCGGTGCTCCCGCTGTACACAGCACACACTATGAAAACACAAGCCCTCCTTCCCCCCAGGGCGACAGAAGGGACAGCAGCACTGGGCTACTCACCCCTTCCCCGGGGCAGGACGCTCCTTCCCCCGCGCTGCCCTCGCCCCCCCGGCAGGGCAGGCTGTCAGGTGCGCCCCGCACACTCACGCCCTCCGCTCCCCGCCCGGCTCCCGGTGCCGCGCCCCCGCCCCGCAGCCTGCCCGCCCGGCAGGTGACGCCCGGCCAGCCCCGCTGCCTCACCCGGGCGGGGCGGGGGGCCCAGCCCCGGCACCCCCGAGGGCAACGGGGGTCGCAGCCTCGGGAGCGAGCTCCTCGCCCGTCGCCCTCCCCGCGCCACCAGCTGGGCCGGGGCCTCGCCCGGGAGGGGCGGCGGCGGCCGGGGGTTGGGGGGGGCCGGGCCGGCCCGGTTGCCAGGGAGGAGGCTCGGGTTCCGGCCCCGCACAGCGCCCACGACGAGAGGGAGGGAGGCGGGCCGGCGGCGGGGCGCGGCGCGGGTGTCCCGCCGGGGGAGGGGGGGGGGGGGGGAGGCTGGGGCGAGGGGGCGGCGGTGCCGGGAGGGCGGCGGCGGCAGGGGCACGGGTCGCTACTCACTCTCGTCAGGCAGCTGATCGAGCTCCGCCATCTTGAACGAGCCGCGCCGCTTTTTCAAAGGCTGCCTGGCGCGGTGCATTCTGGGGGAGGAGACGGGGCCTTGCGCGAGGCGGCGCTGCCGCGCGGGGACGGCGCTCGCGGGCCGGGCGCGCGGCGGGCGCGTGCGCGGGAGGGCGGGGGAGCAGCGGGCGTTCGCCGCCCCGAGGAGCCGCCGGCGGAGGGCAAGGGAGGGAAGGGGCGGCGGGCCGCTCGCCGCGCCGGGCCGCTCGGGGAGAAGACAGGGGCTGTGCCCCGGTGCGCTTCGGTGCGAGGGAGAGGGCGACAGCGCCCGGGACACAAACCGTACACTCCCCGCGCGGGCCTCCTGGATCCCGGCAGGATGAGGGGAACGGGCGGCTGGCGGTTCGGGGCGGGGGGTGGGTGGAAGACGGGCACTCGGTCCGAAGGGCCACCCCCAAGTAGCCGTGCTAACTTGGGATTCTTTAAAGAAGCCCTGTATATCCCTCTTCCTTCATTAAATAGTACTTTGCTAAACTGTACTTATTTTCCTTGTCTCCACTTTTCACGGTTAGCTGTCCCCAGCCTAACCAAAATGAGTGCAAAGGTGAGACTGCAGGAGGAGTAAGGGGTAAGAATAAAAAACCCAGCATGACCAGTCCTGGCCCTGTAGTCGTGGTGTATGGCACTCTCCTGAAGGTCAAGGTCTCACTTGTTCTCACCCAGGGCGAGAGCCAACAAACCACTGACAGCAGAGGGTTGTTGCCTAACAAACTCCTTGTCTGGGCCTGCTCTCTGATGCAGTTCCCAACCGTGACAGCTGAAAGCTTTCCGCAAGCAGCAGAGATGGTTTCCTTGCGTAGTCCCCCGAGGTCTCTGCACCACAGTGAATTTTAAAGCTTCTGCATCAAGAAGTCTAAGCGTGGAGATGAAACCACAAACACCTTAAATGCTTATGGGCCAGACTCTACCTGTGTTGGGCTTTAACAACACTACCTACTGCTACTTACACCAGACAAAATTCTGTTTGTTTTTTTTTTTTTTTAATACATGAAAATGCAAACTGAAATTCAAAATAAATTAACAGCATATCTTAGTGAAGGCTAAGTCAGTGTCACATCTTAAACACATTGCCAACAGCACCATGCTGTGATGCAAAATGGATGCTATGCCTGTTTGTTTGCATCTCTGTAAAAGCATCTAGGTGAAACTAAGGATTCTGCAAAACACAAAATTTATATCACAGGACACAGAATAGAGTTAATTTATGTTCTTAATTTGCTGATGAACTCAGATGACTAGGTACTCTAGAACATTGAGAGGATATAGGTCATGTTATTAAACAATTTTAAAAAAATGAAAAAAAAAAAATCGATGCTGCCCTTGTGCTTAAAAGGAAAAAAGTGAGTTTCTAAAAGAAGAAACAAACTGAGCAAAATCCTTTAGAAATTCCCCGGGGCTTTCTAGGTACACTGTAGCAGAGTTTAAAACAAAACAAAACAGAAAAAGTAAAAAGAAAAGACAAAGCCCAGCATGCATTTCCACCCCCTTTTCCAGGTCATTTTGAAAGGCTGTTAAAAGAGCCTTCCCTCCCCTTAGCCCCCAAAGGGCCCAAGACATTTCAGCGAGAGCTTTCCATACTGAGCAGCACAAACCAAAGCAACTACAGTAGAGAGATGCAAAGCACCATAGGCATAACACTAAATAAACTCATAGCAAAAAGCAACAAAATAGTAATGTGCTATTTCAAAGGCAAAAATTATGCAGCATTAAGTGCTGTATGATTTTCCCCTTCAATAAAACACCTCCACCACTCAAAAGGCCTGATGTGGACCAGACCTTCCAGGCTCAGGTAAACAATAACATGTTAGCGACACTAACACTTTTTCTGCATTTCAGCTTGGCTCCCCTTGGTTCCAAGGGTTGTATGTTAATGCTCAACTAAGAGTGGTGACACCGAGACTTCCACAGTTGACAGAAGACACTGATCATCAACGAGATTTTTACTGCTGTGCTTTGTAAACCTTGTCATCAGGTCTCGCTGTGCTGAAAGCAGCCGTTGCCCAGCACCACCCTGATGTCAGAGCTTTCACCGAGGCAAGGGATTTTCAGGAGAGGGAAGAAAAGTTTTCTACAACACAATCACATTTTGCAACAGTCCTTAGAGCCTGAATTTCTAGAAGGAAAATGAAAGAGGGAAAAAGAAACCAAAAAATCCAATGCCCTTCAGGGCTTCTTTGTGCATTGTGATAGAACTACAAAGCAGATGAAAAAGCTAAGAGATTTCCCACCACCCCCAACACCTCCTGTCTATCATCTTAATAATTACCAGGTCAGAAGGTAGAATTCATCCCCCAACAGCATGATGCTGGATACTCCTTCATTTCATTCCAACAGCTGCGTTTGGAAAATGTTTAGCAGAAGCTATTATCTTCACTGTGGTAACAATCAACACTATCATAAGGATTCCTGCTATAAAGGACCTTTTACATCTTGGCCTTTTATGAATGCTGCAGTTATCTCTAATATTCTGGTTTTTCATTTCTCCTGCGCATGCTGTTTCCAAGTCACAGAAATGCAGCCCTGTTTGACAAAGCCACAGACAGTGCTACCAGACAGTATGTGGACATATACACAATGTTTTCAGTGCGCTCTTTTACCATTCTGGCGAATTTGTAGTTTGCACTTGGGTGATGTGGAAGCAACACTACTATTTTGTAAGACAGACACAGTGACCGAGAACATCTGTGCTCATTGCTAACAACCTGCCATCAGGTACTGCTGACTCACCTGCCTGCACAGATGGAGGGAGACCTTTAAACTGGCTTCACTCATGCCATTCGCTTTCCCAGAGGGTCATGTCAGGCAACTGCTCTTAATGGTGTGCGCCGAAATGCTGCAGAAAGCACTTCCGTGCTCCCATTCCTTCTTAATTACTGCAGATGACATTAAGACATGGGTTACGCTACCTACTAATCCACGCATTCAGAGTCTTGTCAGCACGGTGCAGGTAGTGCCATGTCCTGGGGACAGGAGATGGCTAGGGTGTCATTTTCTCACCTCCTCTAGGCAGGCACTGGTAGTAGGAAGAAAAGCACAGACAGCTGGCAGAAGAGTGTGCTCTTCAGTCACTGAAGCACATTCCTGTGAAGTCTGAGTCCTGCTGCATTAATCAGTTATGAAATTAAAATTTGTAACAAGGGGGTGGGGGAAGCAGTAGTTTCCCCTTTCGGATGTTGGTAAGACATTCCTTCTTCTCGCCTTCAGACCATACTTGTGTATCTCTGTGAAAGCAACCCGCAATGCCCACTGACCGGCCCTTCAAACTGGAACGAATGAAAACCAGCAAATCATCTTGTCTGGGATCTACATCTGCCTATCTTCTCATCAGCACCACTGCAGCTCCAAAACGACAATTTCTGGGGAAGTAGCCTGGCATTTATTTGAAAGTAAAAGGACACACAAGCTCTTGGTCATATGCATGTACTCCACAACAGTGGAAACTTTTTTTATGGGCATAACAGAAGGAGTGAGAGTATGATGGACTAAGTTAGACGCCTCACCACATATATAAAAGCAATTTAAGCAAAATACTAAGTGGGATGTAAATTGACCACAAAAACACTTCAGCAAAAAATTATGTCCCCAGAACTCATAGAAGGAGGTCCAGAACAGCTTTCCAGAAAGAAAGCTGAAGCAAAGACCTCAGTAATTACAAAGACTGCATGACTCATTTAAGAACATGTGTACAACTCTTTACGGTATTGAGAAAGTTTGATGTGCCCAGACGTCTTTTTCATACATTTTTTTTTTTGTTTTGTTTTTTGGTTTTTTTTAAAATCCTCCTTTCCTCTGATTAGAAACAGAAGCAGGGGGGATTTCATTAGAGGCTGTACCAACTGATTTAGATTGTTTTATGCCTTAAGTACCAGGTTGGGTGATCTGTGCTGTATTTTTTTTTTCTTAGCCACCTCCTTCCTGCATGAACTCAGGCAAGTCACAAACAATTTACACTGACTGCCAATCAGGAAGCCTAGGCTGGCTTCCTTCAGTTTACCCAATTCATATAAACTGCATAGACTATCTTAACATTTGTGAACCATTGTACAACAGAGCCTCCAGCCACGCTAAATAAAGATAAAATGGTTAAATATTTATAAATTGCTGCTTTTTGTAGTTTAACATTTAGATCATAAGTCATTCCTCAACATCCCTCCTCTGAAAAAAGCAGAGGATGTCAGGGGACCTAATGTCTTGACAACTCATTCCTTTCAAGTAGCTTTGACAGAAATAGGACTACTTATTCATCCAGCTCTGCTTTGTGCACATACTCCAAAAGCAATGCCTTCAGTGGTTGTTACTGCGCTGCTCTTCTCAGCCTGGCCCCAGGGAAAGGCTGTCTGTACACTGGGTCACAGCAGCACCAGCACTTGCTTTCAGAAGCAGGGCTGCTTTGTGATCCAACAAGCTGGCACCAGAAGCAGCACCCTGAATTCACATTCGATTCCACTGCAGGACAGTCACGCCAGGGCTCTCCTATGGTCCCCAAACAGCACCTGTTGCCTCTTCAGAGAGTCCTGTACCCGCTATCTTTTACCGCTGTATTTGCAACGTTAGAGACAGCATGGGATATACCTGATTGTGCTGCAATTATAACTGAGCACTAGACACATCGTAAAACACTCCTTGCGCTACACAGTGCTTACAGCAGGACAAGAGGTCTTACAGCAAAAGGGAACTCTGAGCTACCTCTGGTACACGTGACAGAAGGAACATCAAAAGCATTGACTTTTAATTCTTGGTCCCAAACTGAATGGTAAGATTTTTTTTTGAGGAAAAAAAAAAATTTACCTCAACAAAACTGAACCATTTCTCACGTTTGCTTTCAGAGACTGGCAAGATTATACTTGTCTTAAATGACTGACAAAATGTTTCTGTTGGAAGCGAAACAATGATTAGCCACTGGTTAAGCTACTGAAGAATCAGAAGACAAGGGACACTCTCTTCACTTCCATGAGCATCAACCTCAATTGACTCTTGTGTTCAACTGTCCTCAAGACATATGACTCACGCCTTCCACATTTCCTTCTCTCCCCAACAGCATCTGCTGTTTTCCATCTAGCACTCCTCATCCTCCCCTCCTCACAGGTCCTGGAAACAACTCCACCATAAGCAATTTTGTCTTGGAGCTCCTCTTCCAAAAGGCACTGGAGCATCACAACGTTTTAGGAAATGGATTTTTTTTCCCCGTGCAGGTCACCAAAGACTGAATCTGCAATTGTCAGAATGAGCTTGAACTGTCCCTTCTTGGGAAGGGAACTGTTATAGTGGAGGAGATAGTGAACACATTTCCCATGCAGAGATGACCCTGGGGATTAGCCAACTTGCTCTAACAACTCAGCAATTTTTGAAGAGAAAGAACTGATGTTGCTATATAGTCAAGTATTCCCATATTGCTTAATGACTTGCTAAAAGTAAGAAGTAACAAACATCACCGAACATGGAAATTATAAGTTTATATTGATGTTTCAAGACAGGGAATTCAAAGACTACCCACAGAGTGGCAACAGACCTCATTCCAGGTCATGAGGAGTGAAGCTTGAGCCCACAGTCAACTTACGGCTTTGTTAGGACTTCAGTCTACAACAACCAACTTACATCACGTTGAAGGTAGATATTTAAAGGAGGTTTATTGGGGCTAATACTAAATTCAAACAGCCACAAGTTCATTTTCCATGTTTACCACACCAACTGTTGACAGATGAAGTCTCAGTGGAAAGTCCAAATTTTCATTTCACCATGACTTCCTGAAATGTGACTACAGATTTCAATATTTGGCATTTGATCTTCAGAGAGAGATACCATGTTTAAGAACATTCTACCAAATACATTTAAATCATGACTCAAAACCAAAACAATTTGGAAGTTTTGAAACATAAAGCTGTTAGTATGAAATTAGCTTTTATTTTTTACCTCAAAATAAATGCACATTTATCATTTATTCAAATGAAAACTGAAAAAGGGTATCTTAAACAAGAGGAAGCTTAACAGAGCAAATATCACAAACACCCTCAAGTTCCTTCTCCTGCTATTGCCCAGCTCTGTTTGGCTAAAAACACAAGCTTGATTTTTTTTTTTGTCAGTTTGGTCAATTAAAAGAAATACTTGAAAGCCTTGAAATTAGCAGTGGTATAAAACAAAACCAGGTACTCGTTCTGATCAGAATTGAGGTCCATGTGTTACCACACATTTATATAAAACTTTCACTAAGTGTTGTACTAAATAGGATTTAGTAACCTCTTCTGCAGTTTAGCTCTTGATATCTTGGTAAGAGAAGTCAATGCGTAAGCATGTCAGAAGTCAACGCTATAGTGTAACTACAGTATAACTCTAACAGGGCTCCTAAATATTGTTCACCAGAGTGACGTCTTATAGTTGAATTTCAGTTTCAGCAGGTACTTCAGATTTACCTGAGCAACATCATACACAATATATCTGGGAAGAATGTTAAGGAATAATTATAGTTGTTGATAATAGTACCACAGAACAACCTCAAAACACAGTCAAACTTCACCTTTGAACTTAAGTTACCACACAGACGCCTGTGTGATTAAGCAGTTCTAACAGCTCAAACCACAAATCTTTAAATTTTACTTTTCTTTGAATCTGAAAATGTTTTACACAACAGTTTGAAACAAGCAACTAACAGTCATATGAAGAATTAACGATGGTGCAGCAGGAATCCTGAGTGACAGGCAGGTGAACTGACTTAGATACAAGGCTGCAGCTCTTGAATATTAGTTTTTGTCAGCCAGAGCCATATACACATCATCTCTCTTGCTATCTAAACAGTGATGTAGGCTAGATGACATCTGTAGTTACAGACCTGGTATCTACAATTGTAATTGCAGCTCTATTGCTACCTTCTACCACAAAGTCATTAATGCCCTCTTAATTTCCCGCTAAAAAAACTCAAGTTGGAATCACAGAGTTCTACAATTGTTGGCAGTGCTTGACCACACCGCACCATTTTATTTTTTCAGAAGACATTCCTAGCTTGCCTATTTGTTACTCAATGCTTTAGGCCTCAAACTTACCTCTAACCCAAATTTTAGATGAAAAGCATCCCCATCAAACAGTGTAAAACAAAAGGAATGCACATCGTGTTACCTCCATTACCTATTATTAACTGTATTATAGTTTATCATCTGACCAAGACAGCTGCTATATTTAAGAAAACTCAAGATAAAAACAGTACTGCCATGAGTTCTGTTGCCAAGACTGCTTGTAAGAGCAACAGCTTACCAAGAGAGAAGACAGTTTCTACACAACCCAGAGCTTGTATTAATGGGTTATTTGCTTCACTGGCAGTGAAGAGATTGATCTGGGACCTTAGACATCACTTATTCTTATGACCTCATTCATTATGGTGAATGTTGAGCACACATTCATTTGGGGGCAATTCTGCCTAGAAAGAGGCTTAATGGCTACATGTCTGATGGGCATCTGAGGTTTACCTCAATACTTGCAAAAGGCCTGGGGAACACAAGACTTCTTTGTGATGAGAGACTCCATCAAGCCACAGAGCTGGCTCCCCCACCTCCTCCTGGCCAAGCTGGCCAGTCACAGCACCACAAGGAAGAAACACAACTGGAGTGATGTGAACCCACAGGCTGCATTCCCCTCCTCTTGTCCTGGCATGTCTCTGGGCAAGGCACCACTGGGCAGTGTTGCCTGGACACTCCGATGCCTTCAGGTATTGAGTCCTGTCAGGGCAACAGCTATTTGCTACATGCATCGTTTCCTTTTTTTGCAGAATGACATTCTAAATGTGACAACTATAAAATCATCTCCCCTGGAGAAAAGACTCCAAATTGTCTATGAGTACTCCAAAGCAGATCTAAAAGAAACAAAACACAGTGTGCCAAAACTCCTGACCAACATTAGCAAGGTCCTAAACTCAGCAACACTCAAACACAGCATACAGCCAACATAACAGCAAAGGATACTCATTATACAGAAGACAAGTATCATTAATTCCTGTTGAGATCCCATTCCCTAAGGGAACCTCTACACCACCAAGGGTGGTAGTGGCTGTGGGATCAGGTGCAGTTTTGCCCAAGCCTAGGAAGGGAAAAGACATTTGTTACAAATCTAGAAGGCAAACACAGACTTTGCACATAAATAAAATGACTCAGCCAGCCAGATATTACTTCACATATATATTCAAATGCTGACCAAGTGCAAAAGTAGCTTAAAAAGAACACAAAGAATACAGTCTGTATATTCAATTCAACATGACCGTACTTAATGGTAGTTGTACTCTGCTACCCTAAGAGCAAGAATGAGACTTGTGGCTGTTAATTGTCTAATCTGTATGATCAAAGCTAAAACAGACCAGACTTATGGCTCTCACATCCTAGGTCCATTAATGAAAACATGCACATTGCAGCATTTTCAGAGAAGTATAACAAACCAACTCTTACTGTCTTTGAACTCTTCAATACAAATCTGATTTGACATCCGTAATAGAGTAGTATGTATTGAAAAAGATGCTAAATCACATTTTATTCTATTTTAGGCAACTGATTTTTAAGCCTCTCGAAATGAATAGTTTAAGAAAAGCCACTCGTTACTGAATGCTACTGTTCTCCACTCTCCCATCTCGTTACAGAAGATAATGATTACCATTTCTTTTGCTTGAATTAGAGCACTAAGTCTTTTCTCTCATCATCTTTTTCAGTGCAATATACTGATACTTTTTGCAGATAGAAGTGTAATGAGAACAGCTGTTCCATCTGAACCTTTATTCTTAGCTTTTCCCTTCTCTCCAAGCTTCTAAGGCACTTTGAAAGCTAAACAATTATTCTTCTGATCTATCAAACCCCTCATCTTTCTTCTAAAATACATAGTATCATTATGATGAAAGCAAGTAAGAAGTTGGACAACACACCTTACATTTTCTCTTGTGTAATATCAAATAAAAGTTTCCTCCTGAGCTTCAGTGAACACATTAACTTCAGTCTCAACATTCCAAGTGTACTAACTCCCATCTCAAAACACCACATACACACGTACAGATACAACTACAGGGCAACATTATGCAAACTCTTAAAGGAAGTACAGCTATGAAATTACTATAGTTCTCTTTGCTAAGCAGAGAGCCACAATGTGAGTTTGCCATCAATAACACATTACCAGTGACAACTACTAATGCTCACCTTTCACACTGTGTTTTCCCTTCGGCAATTTTGTTATGTGAGAAGCATTCTTTAGCTCATACCTGGACAGCACAAAAAACACACAATTTGACATTCGTCTTAAGTTATCTTGGTGAAAAGCAATTTTTTTTCAGGCTTCAGCTTATGGTGAGTGAATATATAGAGTTAATTTAGATTCTAGTCTTCTGGAACCAAACAGCCTTCCTTCTTTGTCTCATTTACTAATTTTAATGATACTGGCATTTAGTACAAGATTCTAGACCCGCAGCACAGGTTGGTTTTTTTTTTTCCCCAGCAAATAGCTCTCATTTTAAGAAAAAAGAAATCTTATTTCTTAAGAAATACCATGTACTCATTCTTCACACTGAAAAAAAGGCTTTCAATTTTAGCATCACTTTCTACCACAATATATTAAGCATGTTCGGCAAATACTCTTCATCAGTTACTTACATATTTCCAAGGGCAACTTCTCCCAGTAGTATTAAGCCTATGGGATCAGCTTGAGATGTGTGACAGTAGTTGGCACTCTTGGATACCATGTCTGCAAAATAGATGCCCTTCCCAAACATGTAGCCGGTCTGCAAGCAGGAAAAAAAAAAAATTGGGACAATAATACAAAGGCAGCATTCAATCCACCTGGCTGGGCTCCCAGGAGAGCAAAGCTGCAACTCAAGCTCTTGTGCATACCAGTCAGCAACCCACTCTGGACACACAATGTTGTCTGCATGCTGAGAGGTAACACTGGGCCCTCCCCACACAAATTCTCTTATTTAGGTTGTCTCCGATGGTGGCCATCTCCGGGCACAGGGATGCAGGCAGCCAGAGAAGCTGTTTAACATACCACAGGTGCTTCAGGGGGAGCGATCCGGAGACCCTGAGAGAGGATACCAGCAAAGTTGGTGGTGCGGGAACCGTGCCACAGCAGCTGGCGATTATGAAGCTGCTTAAATGGCTTGTAACGCTGACTCTCTCCTTCACGCTCGATCCTGAAGATCTTCAATGCAAAAAGGGGTAGGAGAAAAAGAACAACCAAGCAAATAAACCGTTACCTTCATGCAACTAATCAGATGAAAAAAAAAAAAAAATCACCCAGCCTAGAATATACACTAATCTGCTACGAAAATTGATCTGGATGGTTTTCAGTATTTGCAGCTTGCTATGTCATGCTAGCAAAAGAAAGGTAGCACTGATCACACAGTACTTGTTATTGATTACTTCTCCACCTTCCCTTCTGTATTTTCATGAGACCACAGTCTTCTGAAAAATCATTCAATGAACTAAGGCTCAATTTTAGAAGATGATTACTCCTCCACCTCCTTTTTGAGGCCAATTAAATTAAAATAAAAACACGGCCCAAGGACACCTCAGTAAGCTTAGACTCATCTCTGCCTAGACTTTTGCTATTCTATTAATTAGCAATTGGTCTATCAAACCATCCCTTCAACAATGGAAGCTAGATAAGCTGCTCAAAAATAAAAGGAAACTGCAAACAAGTCAACTTAGAAGAGTCCATCTTCACAAACTAAAATCCCATTATTGCCCAGCTTACATCCACGACTTTGAGATCATATGCATTGTGAGTAGCAGCGTGAGTATTTTTCACATATTGTTTAATAATCTTGGCTTCTTCCGAATCTTTGTCAACAACCTGCAAAGAGGCAAACAAGAAAAGTTTCTTTAGCATACAAACTAGCAGGCTTCTTATAATATGATGCCATCTACCCTATGCTTGCAACTCCCCAGTTTAAGCCTCCTTTATCATTTAGGCAGAAATTTATTCCCAGCTAGAGAACGTGTACAGGTATACAGACAGCACTCAGTCACAGAATGTCTGAGATGGGAAAGCACCTCTGGAAATTGAGATGATTTCCAATTCCTCTACTCAAAGCAAAGTCAGCTGGAGGAGGTTGCCAAGGGCTGAGTCCATCTGACTTGTTACACTCCAAACTAACAGGACATCAGCTTGTATTCAGTCACTCAATTCCTTTTATTTCCTCTACCTTAATATCTGTTCGAAGTTTTTCATAGTTGATGTCAATTGGGTCTTTATCTCCATCTTCATTTCCACCTCTGAGAAGGCTGTAAGCAACCTCAATATCAAGCAAGTTGTCCAACATCTGCACTTTAGCCTGAAGAATTTAAAGAGGTTATCTCACTTGTGCCCTTGACATGTTCAGAACAACTCTGGAATAGCCCCAATCACAAAAGTATCTTGAATCACTGGCCACACACTACCATCTAACACCACAATACCACTGTCTTTTTTTAAAAAAAGAGATATATATACACACACACACTTAAATATATTAAAACATACACATGCATGTATACATAGACCATAACGTATAACATATATCTATTTGTATATGTACACACACATATATGCACATAAACAAACAAGAAGATATTCTGAAGAAAAACAAGCTTAACCTCATGAAAGGATGAGTTTAAAGTAAGTCTTAAAACCTCACAAGTTCTTTCTGTTAGACATCTGATATCAGACCTGTCACCTGCAAACAACATACTGTGTCCAGTCAATACCTGAATGTATTCCAAGTTATTTAGGAGAGGTGGTTTCTTCATCCCAAAATCATGAGGAATCAGAGTATAGAAGCGGTTGGAGAGGTCCAAGATCTGTGATTCTGAACCACTGTCAGAAACTGCCTAAACAAGACAACAAGCACCAAAGAAAGTTATTAAGTAAGATTAAGTCTCCATAGCAATAGACACACACAAGATACTTGAGGACTAATACACAGAAGCAGCTATACAAATAGTGTTAATGCTGAAGCTCTCATAGAACTAAAAAGGGCAATTCTATTTAATTCTTTTGCATATAGTAAGTCACAATACTTGCACAGAAATACACAGAATTTCTGATACAAGAAAAATCTAATGGGGATTATGTTTTTGGACGGCAAAAATAAAGGCTTCTGGATATGCAAGGGGCAAGGATCTGGTCTATTCTAACAACTGAAGTAAAACTCTCTATGCTTTGCCAGGGAGCCCATGACAAAAAATGGGTTATGCTGGTACACTTCTGCAAGCTGTTCAGGCAGTACTATGTAGTGATTCTTGGAACGGTCCAGATCATGATGTGTAAATACAGTAATGTCATCAAGCCAGACCCTTTCCTGTGTCAACCTTTATTCTCATCCTCAAACAGATTTCTCTGGGGTGGAAACACCAGCTTGCTATTAGATCAAGACAGCAGTTTCATTTGCTCAACCGCCATTTACATCTGGCTCCGCCCAAAGTTTGTGCTACAAAAGCGTGAAAGATACAAGTACTGCCCAAACTGGTACAACAGCAAAGAGAACTAACTAGTTACCCATGGAAGTCACATCCTCTTCTCCAGTGAAAGAGTACAGATCTTTATACCACAGCTCAGCATTCATCCCACGACGAGCCCAGAAAAACTTCTGAATTCCCCTCTCATGCTAACATGTCTTTCACGCTCACCTGCTGAACCTCGTTAAGGATGGAGTATGCGCTCTGGATCTGTCGCTTGCTCAGTTTTCCCAATGGCATCTTCTGCAGGTCAATCTGATGAAGATTCAAACAATTAAAACAGGATTTCACTGCACTGAAACCATTGCAACATTCCCTCTCTGGTTTCTAAGGAACAAATCTCTCCATCCTGGTAGGACTGGCCACACAAAGAATGGAAGCATTTCAGACTTGGTATTGATCTCTGTGGATTGAGGAGTGATGTCAGACAGACAGTGCACGCTACTGAGAAGACATCCTATAAACAAAGGAATACTGCAAGAGGAAACTAAGCATGCATGCTAGGGCAACACAAAAATAGGGTACTAAGTGTCTGGCTAGAAGTCTAGTATTGACCTGGATGGATTCCTCCATCACTTCAGTACCCACATATTTGAGGGTGGCAAAGCAGCAAACTGAATGAAATAATTCTTGTTCATAAGATCATCTGTGTCTCTAGGTACAACCTAGACACCTTCTTCCAACTTTACCCTACAGTTATCAAGGGTCAAATGCAAAGAGGTTATAAGATGCTTCATATCCATTAATGAGAAACAAACAAACAAAAAAAAGGCAACTAAGATAAAAGCAATGTCTTGGTTGCCTGCATTTAGAATCATAGAACTGTTTAGGTTGGAAAAGACCTTTAAGATCGAGTCCACCACTAACCTAACACTGCCAAGTCCACCACTAAACCATGTCCCTAAGCACCACATCTAGTCTACATGTCTTCTAAATACCTCCAGGGATGGTGGGTGACTCAACCACTTTCCTGGGCAGCCTGCTCCAATGTTTGACAGCCCTTTCGGTTAAGAAATTTTTCCTAAAATCCAATCTAAACCTTCCCTGGTGCAACTTGAGGCCGTTTCTTCTTGTCCTATTGCTTGTTACTTGGGAGAAGAGACCCACACCCACCTTGCTGCAACCTCCTTTCAGGTAGTTGTAGGGAGAGATAAGGTCTAATAGCCTACTTTTTTCTCCAGGCTAAACAACCGCAGTTCCCTCAGCTGCTCCTCATAAGACTCGTGCTCTAGACCCTTCACCAGCTTCGTTGCCCTTCTTTGGATGCGCTCCAGCACCCGTGTGTCTCCTGTAGTGAGGGGCCCAAAGCTGAACACAGTGTCTGAGGTGTGGCCTCAACAGTGCTGAGTACAGGGGGACGATCACTTCCCTAGTCCTGCTGTTTTCTGATGCAAGGCAGGATGCTCCTGGCCTTCTTGGCCACCTGGGCAGTTTTGACACAGGCCAACTTAACCATGCTAGATGAACTATTGTCCTTGTTATTGTTCAGTTCCACTTGCAGAGCCTCACACGTATTACGCAGGGGCACCTGGGAAGGTGGGGCAGTCACAGAGGAGAGGCGCTCGCTGCACCGGGCAGGAACTTGTCGGCATTCCTTAAGTCACCGTGTTCGGCCAGGTGCAGAGAGGGCAGGGAATCCTCCATATCACATGTCCTGTCTGCTTGTTGGGCCTGTCCCTGGGAAGGCAGGGTACGATTCCAGTAGTCTCTCTCTCGCTCCCTGATACTCCTCAACCTACTCAACCCCTCCTGGAGCTCTGCCACTCAGCGGAGGAGCTCCTCTCCCCGGGTGCACCCCCACAGCAGTGCTGCCGTGAGAGCAGGGCCCAGCCTGCAGCCTGGCACCAGGCTGTCAGCGTGTTCCCACTGCAGCTCTGGCTGGGCAGGTGCAGAGCTCAGAGGCCATGGCTTTCTGCTGGGTGGATACCACTGCTCCCTCGTTGAGCCGGCAGAGCCTCAGCACCATTCCTGCACGCCCTTCCGCACAAACTGCTGCGCCACACCGTGGTTGCTCGCGCTGCCTAAGGGCTTCTTTTATACATGGCAGGGGCTTGGCCACCGCTGCTCCTGGCCTTTCCAGGTCCTGCCAGCCACTGTGGCACAGCCACGGGCCGCTCTGCCCTGGTTCGGGAAACCCCCTGTGCACCACACTGGAGTGCTCCGCTGAAGGTCGTGCCGGCACTGGAGCTGCTCACCTCAGTGTCTGATTTAATTTATATGTTACTTTTGTTTGTGTGTTGACTGATCTTGGGAGAGTTTCAGATTTGCATTAAATCCTTGCACAGTTAAGGACCATCTGAACACAAAAACATTTGACAAAAGTCAGGTCCAATGGAATCTTTTACAAAGATCATATGTACACCCTCTGGACTTGACAGTACTCACCATACACCCTGCAGGTCAAACTAGCTTTTACTTAACTCGATGGGTTTAAGATTCAGCTCAAGGACAGAAGATCCTGTGAAACCATGTATATCACATTCTGCCTGGATAAGTTCCACATTATTTATTTACAATGGAGCTAGGAAACTCAGTTTTAAGAAAATCTTCTCTGCAAGCTGAACTCAGAAGGCTCTTCCAAGCTACAGACTGATGTGAGAGCCCTGAAGTGATTTTGTATGGAGACTTCCACCTACTGGGCTTAGGAGACCTCTCACCTTTAGCTGCAGCTCAGCATACATGAAGCCAAATACTAAAAAAGCCAAGATGGACTGCAAGAGAGAAGACAGACTTCAAAACTGATCATGTCTTAGTGACACGAGAGTCACAAAGCCAAGATTAATAACCTAATGAAAAACAACTTGCAATAGATTTGTAGCTCCCACACTTTTGGGGCCAATACTTTCTTGTTGAGTACCGTCCATCCATATTATCTAATTATTAGGTGAAAAATCATGAAGGACATGTAGAAGTAAAATGGGCCATTTAACTTGGGTGTGCAGAATAGCTGCAGACACCTATACTAACTATAAATTATATAAACCTATAAACTAACATATATAAGCATTAACACATAAACACTAACACCTATAAACTAACACATCCCTCAACAATGTGACTGAGTAATGTATCTCTTACAGAGCCCACACAGAGCCAAAGGGCTGGAGTTTGTGTCTCCTGTGAGTCATGGGAGGTAAACAGTGCCCTGCAGAGCTAATATAAAGCTAAACTGCATCCAAAGCTTTATCATCAGATGCATCAAAAGAGCACAGCAGCCAAGGGGTTGGGTCTAAAACAGGAGCACTGCAATTACTGCCAGATGCACTGAGGGTAACATGAAGATTTAATTCCACATCGCAGACGTGTGCACCAAGATGTTATGAGAGGCAAGGGAGATGTTTGCCTTCCACCCAGGCAAGAGAGGACACAGCACTAGAGCAGACTCAGCCCTCTAAACTAGCCATGTCATGTAAGGCAATGACATGGATAATTGTAATAAACTCCTGTATGCTTGGTGAGGTAAAACTCTCAAAAGCTAAATTGGAAGCAGGAAGAGAAATGCATTAGATAAATCTGTTGTCATGTAACAGAAAGACTAAGAATTTGCTACAGTTTTGGCAGAGCAAGAGTGCCTGGATGGAATTAAATACTTGAGATCAGGCTGATTAAAGGAACCAAGCAGCCGTTTTCGGAGGATGCACAAAAACCTCTAACTAGGAAAAACATTATTTCCTCTAACGGAAAGCAGCTGTTTGGCAGCAACAGTACAGGAAGATAAATCTAATAGTAAGACAAGCCCATCTGGACCCCCAGGTCTCCTAAAGATCTGCAGATGGTGTGAATTAACATAGCTCCAACAGAGTCCTACAAAACCAAATGACATCAGATAATCAGTTCAGAGTCTTTAGCCAGTTCCAATTACAACAAATTATTAATATTTTAAAAGACTTTGATGTAAAGAACCACTGAAGATAAAGGAGAACACAATTAACCAAATGTTGGGCAAGCAATCTGAAAACTTTCAGGTAAGCTGTATGAAATGGTGCAAAGCCTGCTCTGAAAAGTTGACACAATATACTGACAAGAGAGCAAACAACAGCTGCTTAAATATGAAGTCTTAGAGCAGGATAACTAAGCTGGCTGAAGAAAACTGAAATTTGTTGTCTAGAATTAACCCAGTTTGAATGGCTGTATTGAAACAAACTGCAGGATCTCTGAACACCAGTAAGACTGTTTGTAAGCAACGAGAGACAGGTGATACTACCAGAACACTCTCTGAAAGCTTGTTAGAAGCATGGATCAAGAAGAATGGATGAAAATAGGGTGAGAAATAAAACAATTAAAAAAAAAATCAGTCTCAAGTTAGGCCCCGTTCAGAGAGGTATCTGGACTTTGCCAAGGCACTTCATTAGTGCATGTATCAGCTGGCAGCATTTCTCAAGTCTGAGCTGCATGTTTACTTGCATAAAAGTAGTGGTAGTGCTGCCCACTCCCCCTTGCCCCCCCAAACGTGGTTCACTGCTCACAAAAAAAAAAAAGTGACTCCTGCCTCCCATCACCAGGAAATTGGCTGTGTTAGTATTTTAAAAGCATTCAGCAAACAGTGGTCAGGATGCATGTGTCACTGGAAAAAAAAAAATACTTAGAATGATTACCGACACCAGGACTGGCAAATGAGTTTCTCATAGGCTTGTTAAGTTGAAGATATTGATACAGGTATTTCCCAATGAAGAACAAAGAATGCACGAATGTTTTAAAAACTGCATGCATGGTAACTAAGTTACTATTTCCAGTGCTTGGCAAATTCTGGTCAGACTGTTGCCCTTATTTTAAGGCTGATCTAAAACTCACGCTGACTTCTGGGGAGTATGATGCGCCCTGGATTGCAAAGAACTTGCTTCTGGTTGTATAAGTATGATGTAAAGAGAGAAAGGAGGGTTAGAAGCGAGAACATGAGCGTGTGTGTGGTCACCTCAAATTCCACCATCGCTTTCTTCATGCTCTCCACATCAAAGATCATCTTAATAAGGTCTTGGATTGGCTTTGCAAGTTTTGACTTGGTCCCAGCACCCACTGTCAGTTTCCTGACAGCTTCTTCATCCTGAAAAGTAAAAATAGTATCAGAATTAGCAAAATCACAAAGGATAAAAGTAACAGGCTGGCTGCCATGGTAACAACTCAAAACCAGTTTAGTGTATGCATGCTATGACTAGCCTGAAGTTCATGGGGAGCGTGGGACATTGCTCTGACATTTTGGAACAAAGTGGGTTTAAAAATCCACCTATTCAGTAATTTGGCAGACATTCTTTCAAGACGTGGCACTGTAAAATATAAGTAGAATTAAGGGAATAGGAACTCTGTGCTTCACCTCCATCAACAGTAGTAATTACTTTTTCTGCAAGCTTGCTGCTGCATAGACACCTTGATGTGAAAAAGGTGACTGTTTACTTTGCTGCTTTTATGACAAAATAGAAATGTAGTAACTAGTTTCATTAAGTTTTTTGTAATAAAAACTGTCATAGATGAGCACAGGATTCATCAATTAGCCACAATTCTAATTGGATGCTTTCATGGATAGAACACTGCATCAATAAGGCATCTGCCAGATGCTTCAGAATATCACTGTACATTGCAGCGTAACAGACACTTTGCTGCAATATTCACATTTCCAGAAATAAAGCTATGCATCGAGTGCTTCACACTGGAAGATGACATCCTGTAATTTGGCCACAGAATAATGCAATGGCTTGAAAATATGTTCTCTGGTATCTTTATAGCTATTAACAGCATTCAAGTATTTAATCTGAAAATAGTTTAAGTTATGGGTATGCCTTTAAATAAACATACAAACCCCCGCTGGGCAGAAGGAAGAGAATTCTTATTTAGCTTAGCTGTCTAAATAGCCAGATCTCCCTGGCAGTGAATAATTTCTCTCTCAGCCTGCTCAATGTGTGCACTAAGCAGAATGCTGCATAGGAGTTGCTTCACCATTTGGGAGAATTTTGGATGCAGAACACATATGAGAAGTACCTATTTTAAATAAAATAAAATGGTGTTTTCAGACAGGATGTATGTGAAATGACTGCTGAATTAAGTTCAAATTAACATCCTTAAAATTACAGAGTAAACAGGAATGAGCACTAAAGGGACTTCAGACTTGACAAAGGAAAACTACTTAAGTTTCCCAACACATCTATTTTAATGCATGACACTCATCAATCTACAGCTCTATTTCTGTAGCAGAGAAGATGCAATAGTTGCACCTGCACTTCATTCCTCAGGTTTGTTAAGTGTAAGTGATCCAACAGTGAGCACTGAACAGAACAGCTATAGTAAAGCAGTTGAGTAGTGCTCCACCTGGTACAGGGACATTTCACAGTTACCTGTCCATAATCTATTTCCAGCGGGTAGAATTTTTTGGGATATTTAGTGAAGTTCTTTGAATGCCAAGAATTGCCAGTTTTCTCTTCATACAAATTCAGGAAGTGTTCAACAGCATCTTCTTTTGATGGCATCTGCTCTAGCTTGTTACTCCCAATTACAGTGCCCACGCGACCCCAAGATCTGAATACCCAGTATCTGGAGAAGTGAAACATGAGAAAAGAACAGACATAAGATACTCTGTCTCTAGATCTCAGTCCAAATGAAACTGATCCTGCAACAACCATGCGACTTCATGCAAATCAGCCATTTTCATACCATTACTTTTATGGAAGACATTCCCTATCAGCAGCTGCAGGAGAGCAACAGAAGAGCCACTACAGAGCATATGTCCAAGGACTGGTGTAAAAAAAAAAAAAAAAAAAAAACCCAACCAAAAAACCCTCCAACACTGAGGACGAATGAGTGCACAACAGAGAGGATATCTCTTCAGTCAATGTTTCACAAATACAAATCTTCAGACTATTTGGAGTCATATATTTGAAAACCAAACACCATGCACCTTTAAGCCTGTGACTCAAAGTCCTAGAGCTCGGATTTTTAGAGAAATCAAGTAATTTAAGTATTTGTTTGTATTACTGGCATCACCTTGGGTGAGCTTCCATTATATTTATAGGGATACAATCAATCAACCTCTCCAATTTGTCAGGTACAAAATGTAGGCACTGAGATCCCTCCGTGTACTGAATCACAGATCCAGTTACAAACCCCACGTACAAGAGCCAGCAATAAAAGCTTACTATGAACATGGCAAAGCGCGATAAATCCCGAGCTGAACCAGGGTCGCTGCTAACAGCCATTAGCTCCCCTGGATTTCTGTGTGTCCCTTACATGCTTGGGGGAGGGAGTTTAATTTTAAAGAACCCTTTCAATTTCTTTATCTATTCAGTAATGCAACCATTGGACAGTTCTGCCATGCATCTGATGAGACTGCAAAGCTAAAAACATGATCAACCCCTGACCATGCATTCAGTGCATTTTGTTAAGCCTCAGGGCACTCTATCCAGGACGACATGTGGTAGAATAGCCAGAATCTGGTTTTGTTTCCCAAGGTTAGAGCTCTGCTATTAGAAGACAAGTTGGAGAATACGCAAAAGATTCCCAACATTGCTGACTAAGTGTGGGGTCCTAATGTTAGAACAGAGGAACCTCCACCTATTCTGCTTCTGTATTTTCAAGCGCAGCCATCAGTCACAGAGCATTGCCCCTCAGAACACTGTGAGTCAATTAACCCAGTCCTAAAGAAACCAACTGTACGTGCCTCATCCCAGGATGCAGGAATGAACACGAGATCAGGTGCAATTCTGTGAACTTACTCACCTCCCAACTTAAGTTTTGTCAACACCACAAAGAAACATCTCCACGCGGTGCAGAGATCTCTTCACAGGTGATTTGCTGTTTGGATGTTTTGGAGTTTTGGGGGGTTTTTTGGTGGTTTTGGGGAGGGGTTTGTTTTGTTTTGTTTAGGTTGTTGCTTTCTTTTTTTAACTAAATATACCTATCCATATATCCTCACATTTTACTCATACTTTGCTTTTGTAGATGCCAAAAATCCAACATTGGAAAAAAGTGAATGAGAGTATTTCTAGGGAAAACTAAACTCACCTGTTCTCTCTGTCATCCTCTAGCAGCTGCAGTTTATAATAGGAATTTGTTCCTTTCACAATATCTACTAGGCCTAGGGTTGCACTGAAAATCTTTCCACCTTTTTCAAAGACATGAGCAGAATCCTCCAAACCTACAGAGAAGTAACAAATTAGAACACAGAGGACATTACCATTTTAGGTCTCCTTCCTACATTTGCGCTCACACAAACATTTGATGAAGTAGTGTGAATCTTAGAAATCCCGTAAGAACAGTGACCACGTGCTCATTCAAGACTACTGGAAGCATATTTTCTTTTTAATAAGTTGTGAGCATGCACCTTTAGATACACTGGAGTGATGCTCAATCCTAACTAGAGAGAAAAAAATTGTAACTTTTGACAAAGGACCATCTAAAATCTAGTATTTAACACTGCATGACTGGCTGGAGGAATTCTCAAGAGAGGTACAGCTCTGCAGGTGTTCACATTAGCAAACGGACTGAAAAACCAAAGGTTGGCCTTGGATGAAGTATGAATTCACAGAACGATGTCTGCACACCACAGGTTTGGACAGTAGCATCAGCTGCCCCGTAAAGAGTCTGGGGGCAGATGCTCATGCCAGACCTGTGGCCTCTGCTGGCTGGGTCTTTATTCACCCCACTGATAGATGCTCCTGAAGCTGAACAAGGTGCATGCCTTAGTTTAAGTGGTCCTTCTGGAAGCTGAACTAGAAAATCCTGGAATACCCAGTTCTGGATGTCAATCAAAATCCTTCCTTTGATAGGAAGAAAAAAAATGGGTTTAAAAATATACATTCCTTTTATGGAACCCTTATCCTTTCACAGAAAAACATTTTGCAGATGATCAAGCATCCTGAAGACTGCGTGTGGTGCTGGCACAGCGATTATTATCACTCACCAGAATCAGGATCTACTGCCGCTCCACCCTTAACTGTTAGCTTCATTTTCTTTTCAGACTTGCTAGGTCCTGCAGGGAGAGAGAGTTAATTTTTTTCCTAGGCAGGCAACACAGTCTGACTTGAATCAACATTTAAATTCTCAATTTGCATAATTATCACCCTAAGGAGACTTCAAATCAGATTCCCAGTAAACGAGCACAATGACTTCAATGGCGTTTTTTTCCTGGCTTTAGCAGCCAATTCACAGCCCCCACCCCATCAATTACATGAAAAATAAGATCTCCCCAGATTCCATCTCCTCTCTTCTGGCCCCAAGGGGTGGGCCATGTAATTTTTTTCACTTGCACAGCAGGTAGGAGTCACATTTGTAATTGTGTTTAAGTAGGATTTAAAAGCCTCATAGGGTGTGGGGGGTGTTCAGGTCCCCTGGAGATTCTACTGCTGTGAGATAGTCTGGCAATAACATACCCAACTGTATGACAGAAACCTACGCTTGGAGGACATGGAGAAGAACGGGTTCTGAAGATAGGCGAGCGGATCCAATGGTTTTGTTCACTGTCCAGCATTAATAATGCAAGCTCTCTATGGCACTGGCGACGAATGCCAACTGGTGTTGAATATTTTTCCTCCTCCGTTAAAAAAGTGTTATGTTCTAAACCAAGTAGAACAAAGACCCATCGCTCTGGACACCAGTTATTTTCTCACGTGCTAACACCCCTCGGGGGTCACGGTAGTGTCCGTCACCCAGCATCTCCTTGGAGCTGCACACTGACCCAAACTAGCAGAGAAGCTGACTAGGGGAAACAAGAGCCAGCTCAGGAGACAGCTTCATGTTTACTTAAAGCTAGTTCTGCCCTGAGGTCTCATTATTTAAATTTATTATGAGAAAAAGGGCAGAGAACTCAAGGAAAGGGCAAGGATAGACTATACCCAGGTTTGCTTTGTGCATGCACAGCACTGAACAGGCCTGTGGAGAAACAACTGCTTTGTTTTTCACCTTGTTCTTCTTTGACCTTCCCAGCACTCTTCATACTTGGGGGCTTGCTGCACTTCCCATCCACAGCCATTTCCTCGTGCTCCATTTTCACCTCCGCACCCCAAGGCGAAAGCGCATGGAGAGACACGAGGTCCTGAAAGTCCTTGCTGGAGGATTTCACATCCTGAAGAAACTCCTCTGAGACCACACGGACTTTGGCCTCCTTCACTTCTTCCATCTTCTTGCTCATCTTCTCCACATCCTCTACAGAGGCAGGGTAGGAAACAAAGAAAAAAACCACATCAGTGAGGTTTCAGACTTTAGCCCCTCCCTCTGGCCATTATTCAGGGCTCTCTAACACTTTGTGGAAACACAGTTCCACCACATTTTGGATTCACCATGGTCTTTGGAGAGCAAAATCCCCATCGGCTCAAAGCTCCAGCTTGGGCTAGAGTGGGAACAGTCCTGTTTTACCTGGCTGGTCCAGCCCTTCCCTTCCCGAAGCTGGGGCTGTACCAGTCCCCCTTGGTCCTCCTGGCAGGTGGGAGCAGATGTCCTACCTCAGCACTCAGTTTGCACCTCCATTCCAACAGGGAGCTAGAGTAGACCCTAAGTCGACAGCAGAGAAAACAGCTGCCCTCAGGCACCCACAGGCAGCTCTGCGGCTTCTCCAAGGCCAGCACGGACACACCCCCAGCACCTGTCATCCCAACAAGGGTGGCCTGCACACCACCATGGTCTGCATACAGCCCCGAGCACCAGCTGCTGCAGACCTGACAGAGTCTTACAGCACAACCTGCTAGGTAAGTAAAACTCAAACAGCACACATCTGTCTTTACTTTTCTAAAGCACACTAAGTCCACGTGCGCACACAAAATACTCGCCCTAATCCAAACACTGATCCCCAGACAGCTCCGAGGATGTATGTCCTCTGTAATCTGCTCAGCTGTTACCAGTGCTACCAGTAACCAAGGCACAGCTGCTCACTCTGTGTGCTGATGCACAGGGTGGCCTTGTTAGCTGTTGTCGTCATCTTTCCTCCCAGGTCCTCCACAATGCCTTTCACCTCCTCCTTGTTCTTTGACAGCTTTCCAAGAACCAGGATCTTCATGTTGGTCAGCGGTTTGTCTAGGGGTTCAGAAATAACACAGCATGTTAGGAACAGGCACAGAGCCCGCCAGACAAATAACAAGCACAAAGGGACAGCATCCCCCACACTCTGTACATTCAGCCCAGTTGGCAGGGAGACAAGGGTTCACGCAGGTCTCACCTGCGCTAAGCAAGTGGGAGGAAGCTCCCCTTCACCTAGGAAAGGCAACAAAGCTCAGCACCCACCAACAAAACAGAAGGGATGGAAGACAGGGAAGATTGATATGTAGACACATTATTTGCCTGCCTTTTGGTTTTTTAAATGAAAAAACCAAAATCGGCCTGCTTCAGCATTGTGCTACTAAAGACTCTGCTAAGCTTCCCTGTTCTTTTGATGCCTGGACAGCATGAGAGAAAATCACTATAACGTGAAAGCTCCTGCCTCTTCAAAAAGGAATCTGTTTTTGAGGGGCTGGAGAAAGAGGACTGTCTCCCAAGCAACAGTGTTCCTACATTACAGTACAGTTGAGTCTCTTGATCTTATCGACAGTACAGGGTTGTATTATGCAAACCCTGTAACAAGTCAGGAGCAAACTGTTAACGATCTGAGGCTCCATCACATCATTGTGTTAACACCTTGCAATGCAGGTGGGTCCAGGACATGTCAAGTGTCTAAGAGCATATCTGCACTGCTAAAGATAAAGGCTTAATAACTCTGGTTGACCAACTGAGGGTTTTGGTTCCTCTTCTCCCTGCAACTCAGATTAATCAGGTTGCTGGCAAACAAAGTAACCCGACTTTAATTCTGGTCAATGCTTTGAGTTTATTTTCAGGGCACGCAGGGGCTGGAATCAACTTGCCAATCAGAACCAAGACCTGGGTTACTTGGTCTTCATTGCTAAAATAACATGATCTGGTTAAAATTAGCTGGAGAGAATTACTCCCACCCTTTTCACCAAGTAACAATAATCCCCTGCTTCCAAAACTATGGCCAGGGCTAAAAAAGGCTGAATAAGACAGACATCAGCATAGTGCTTAGTAGACAGGCTATATCACCAAAGCATGCAACTCATTCCAACAGCCTACAGGGAATTCCTGGAGTCCAACCTTTTGCCAATTTGTGGGCGGTAGACAGCACATCTATTTTGCATAAGGGGAGTCAATGACTGGTAAAGCCAAATCCCAATGGAGGATTTAAAAAACAACCCCAAAAAAACCTCCGGTCCTAAAATCTAAGACAATGTGGAATATCTGGCATTATGGAGGTCCCTGGATATTCCCCAAGAAACCAAGCAAGAAGGCATTTCACAGCAGGTCTCCCTTGAGACACATTTTGCAACACAGGCCTTTAAATTTCTGATCCATTGCAAACTCACTATTTCCTCACCATCGACAAATACCAAAACCAGTTTGTTAGAAAACAACTGGGACCTCAAGCCCATGTCCCCAGACAACCCACCATATCAGGGTCTACCTACGCTAAGAAGATGAAGCACATGAGACTCTGCCATGCTGCTTTTTTACCAGGAGAGCTCTGCCTGACTGGGGGCAGCAGAACACCATGCCTGTTCAGGGTGACATGTTTGTCTGGCTGGGAACAGCATTACACATCATCCTGAACTCCAGTGACCCATGTCCTGTCAGCTGTTTACCTCTGGGTGCAGACACCATCTCTGTCAAAGGAGCGGATGCAGAGGGAGGAGGCACAGAATTCACAGTCGCAGCATCTGGAGGGAATACCCTGTCCTGCTTCTTACACTTAAATTTCTTCAGGTAAGGAATTTCCCGAAACTCCTGTGGGATGGAAACATAAGTAGAGTTTAAAACCAACAAATATTATTGTTAGATTTAAAGGCTAAATTGAGCACTGGCCAGATTTTGGCATTTACTGCAGGTCTTGGAAAGGATTTCTGAGACATTCGGGTCTCAGTAAGCAAAGGTAGGCAAATATCCACTTTACTGACTGGGAAAACAAAGCTAGATGAGGGTAAACAATGAGTTTCAAATCAGATCAGCAACATCTTTCAACTTAGTGTTACTGGAAAAAATATGATTTAGTTATGCATTAGCTGCCTGCCCTGGGAGGGACGTAGCTGTGACAGGACTTCCCCACTGTCACAGCTGCTCAGCACTGCAGCACATTCTGCTCTCCGGCATCCAACACTGCTGTTTATTCAGTCTCCTTATAAGAAGTAACATCAGTTAAGAAATGTGCTTCGGATCATCAGATTTGTAGGAAACACCCACCTTTGGGATCACCCAGTCTTTCCTGTTGGGAGTCTGCGTTTTAGCAACACACTTAGTCCAGGCTGTAATATCCCCTGAACAGTAATATGCATCACTCTTGAACACAAACTGTCCCTTACACTCCTCGCAGGGAAGCAGAGCTCCAAATGCCATCCCATCTGCTACTCGGTCCAAAATCTAAAGCAACAAAGAATACAAAACAGGTCACAGCAGAAGGAGGCTGGAAGCCCACGCACTACATTACACTGGGCTGCACAAAAAAGTAACTGTCAGGCTGCTGGCACGCAGACGTAGACACTTCCAGCGCTTGTCATGCATACGCTGCACATAAATCAAGACTCTTACCAGCACCGATTGATTTACGACACCTTAAAGACATGACATGAAGTTTCCCCGGTCACACCGTATCTGCTCACGCCCACGGTTCGCAGTCTCTCCTATCTGGATTCGGCATTCAGGAGAGCATACCTACCACACAGCACCTGACCAGGCAGCCGTGCCGGAACAGCCCAGGAGGAGACGAGCTACTGCATCTGAGCACACGAGTAGGTAGGTAGGAATGTAGGCTCAGACAAGTCCCGATTTTCCTGCCTAGAGAGTATTTCTTGACCATTTTGAGTCTAGACACTTCCCACATCCCAGCCCACACTTCTTACAAAGAGTCTTAATAAATACAAATACTTAAAGTGATGTGTGGCTCCGAAAGAGAGAAGACTTTCACAAGTTACACAGACTGAAAACTGACTGTTTTTAGAAGACACCAGGAAAGGATTTGTGCAGTTTTCGCTTCTTTTTGCATAATTTAACAGTCGAGGGAAGCAATCTGAAGTGCCATAACTAACTTGCTCTTGAAGAGCCAGCAACAAAAAACCCACATGGACCAGTTTGGGCATATCAGAATAAAGGCACATCACTGAGACTAAGGTGCTGAATTCAGCATCACACACCACCCAATAGCCCTTCACAAGCAAGCTAACAGCACTATCATCAGAGTCCTGGGACAAAAGGACTGGGCTTTGCAATGAATTTATTTCTGAATGTTACATTAGGAACATGCTTCAGACTTGTGGACCTTGCAGCAATATTGGTTCGGGTCAGCTTCACCGACCAAAAGACCCAGCAGGCATGCAAAGCAACTACAGACCAACTCACGGCATTCTCCCCTGAAGGAACTTCCTGCTTGTTGGCGATCAGCAGCTCTTTCAGGTCGTTAGTGGAACAGACCTTCCTCAGCTCATCCTTGATCCCCCAGATCAGCTCTGTCTGCTCCTGTTGACAAAACCCAGCAGCTTAGCTACTTGCAATTGATTGCTTTCTAAGAACACTCCTGAAACCGCAGTATGTGGACAAGGTTTTATCAAGCCCATGGTATCTTAAATGCAGACTGTGAGATGAAGAGCACCAAGAACCAGTAGCTTTATCAAAAGGGAGTCACACAGAATTACAGAATTGTCTAGGTTGGAAAAGACCTTGAAGATCATCCAGTCCAACCATCAACCCAACATTAACAGTTCCCAACTACACCATATCCCTAAGCGCTATGTGAACTCGACTCTTATTAAAGACCTCCAGGGATGGGGACTCCACCACCTCCCTGGGCAGCCCATTCCAACGCCTAACCACCCATTCTGTAAAGAAATGCTTCCTAATATCTAGTCTAAACCTTCACACATTTTACCCAAAAAACCTAGACCAGGTCTTTCAAGCTACACGCTTCAGATTTCTGTATGAATACATGAACACATCACGGCTTCAGCAAATAGTCTTTCTTATCAAGATTATACACAGAAGGACATCCCTATGGATTCTGTATAAACCAAGGCTTCTCCATCACATACATGTGAAGAAAGGCCATAGAGTAACCTTTACGGCACTATCCCACACAAGAAGGTACAAGCAATACTAACAAGACAGCTAGCTTTTAGGTAGTGTGGAACCCCTGTTTCTATCACACTTCCACCCTTAGCAAGCTCTCAACAGCCTTTACAAATATCACCTAACTAGATGACACTGACAACAGCAGGGATGTGGCTGCATTTGGGCCTTGCATTAAAACAAAAATCAGAAATGCTGATCAGGCAATGCTCTTCTAAGCCACTTAAGCATAAGAGGAATTGCTACCAGATCAGTCACCTGCAGCAGCACGGAGGAGCCTGCACATTCTTTTGGGCCTTTCTACAAAAGGTGAAATGGTTGGACAGCAAAGAAGCGTCCTAAAATATTTCAGATACTTTCTGGATGGTAGTCACTGGCTACAGTAAAAAAAAAAATGCAGTCTACCCTGGAAGAACTGATTCACTGTGTTAAATGGTTTAATTTTCAGTGTTTATGATCATGCTTGATGAAATGCTGTTAAAAAAAAAAAAATCAGTAAGTTAAGTTAACCCTGACCAACAAATTGCCTTGATAACATCTCAGCTAAGTTTTGTTGAAAATCGAGGTATTGCCACACAACAAAAAAGAAAACTTTTCTTCAAAGGCAGGCACACCATTTTTCTACAGCTCCATTAAAACTTCAATGGCAGCATAAGCAGCTTATTAATTTTTTTAATTGGAAAGTACCTATGCCAAACTTTCAATAAACACAAAATTCCTGATGCTCTATTGGGAATTCTTCCCACGGTATTCTAGAAATTGAAAGGTAGAAAGCTGTGATCTATCACACTTTGTATCCGAGAACTGAACACAGGTCCCCAGAGAGTGGAAGAGATAGGATTTCTCATTAATCTAGTTCCACACTTTACCTCTGCTTAATTTTTGTAATGAGCCATTTATCGGTTTCCAAGCATTTCTGCAACAGTGCTCGGGCTCAGAGCTTCAGCCACCAGAACCAGATGACACAGGAAGGGCCACAGAACCAGCCTCCCTGAGAGAGAAGGCATTTAACCTAATCTATTTAAATCCAATAAGCACAAGTCCTAGAGAAGTTCCTTCCTGTCTTTCAGGAGAAATCGGCAGGGTGAATTGCTGTCAGCAAAGCCTAAGTGACAGGGCATCTCCTGTGCCAGGACATGAGGGACTGGCTGTGCTGCAACTCTGCTTGGTCTGGGCACCAGGTACAGCCCCTCTCTAGGTGCCACGGCTCTTCAGTTAGTGCCTGACACTGCACTCTTCTAACAAAGCAGTTTTTAGGATGCGATCAGCTAAAACTCACCTTCAGCTGTTTCTCCTGCTTTGATTCTTTCTCTTTTTCTTTTTTTTGTTTCTTTTTTGCAGTCACATTTCCATCTACCTCTTCTCCTTTTCTCTTTCTAACAGAGAAAAACAAAACACACACACATGAAAGGAAGTTATTTAAAAGCCTGTCCAACAGTTACCAGAGCTCAGTTTACTGACTGCCGATATCTGCAGAGGCTTGAATATCCTCAGTTTTGGCAGGCAAACCTATTTTTCACATTCCTCAGTGCTAGATTGTAGACATGTACTTGGCTCTGCAATGCAAGCCGCCTCAATCAGGTCAGGTACCCTGTGAAAAAGCTCTGAGTGTAACTGTATGGTCTGGCAGAAGAGCACATGAAATACTGCAACGTTTCAGGCATATTCATCTACACCTGTATTAGATACACCAAAGGCATACCTAAGAATCACTGAATATAAGCATACCTCTCCAAATCTGAGGAGGTGTAGCAATGCAGCTTAAAAGACTATAATGTCTTTCAGCTGAACCAACAGCTTGATTTTTCAGCTTAGACAGTCCATACTGAAATAAAGGACAGAAAACATGATAACTTTAATAAGTTAACACACTGGGAAACTAAGTATCTCCCAGCTAGTTTCTCTTCAGACTGGAATTAAGTCAGGTCTCTGAAATCAGACAGGAGGAAGTTTCTACTTGCAAAGTGCTCCCAGGCTGATAGTGGTTTCGTGATATACTACTGTGCAGTTGTGTGTGAGGAAATTTATTGTTATTAGAGCTGTGCAGGGAGAAGTTACAGAAAACACTGCTTGAGAAAGACTTGAAAGAAGCAGCCAAATGAAAACCAGGGGATTTTGGCAGACTTCAGAACGATAAGAGACCTCAGAGGAAGATCATTTATGTTTCCAGAGTCATGTCATCCCCTTGGTCTGCCTGCTTCAAAATACATCAGTATCAACGAATCAAATCAGCGTGTGCTCTCCCTGTGAGGAAACAAAGGGAAATTTTGTCCCACTTGAGGCAGGATGGGCCTGCAACTTGAGGCAGAGCACGAACACAGCTTGGATCTCACACTTCATTTTGACAGAGCTGCTATGGTTTTGAAACATCAGCCAGGTTTTTTAAGAGAGCATCTGTCTTAACTTTATAAGCTGTGGCTGATGGTTAAGCCATAAAGTTGACATTCTTGATTGCTCTCCTACTTACAATTTTAAACACTTCACTTTCTAGTACTTTGCTACTGTTAAGACTAAGCCTGTATGACAGCTTATTAGCTATAAAGCTGCAGAAGGATGTCAAAAGTTACTCTTCTCCCAGAGACACATGCATGAGAGATCTGCAAGTTCTAGTAACTGTCCTGGCCCTAAAATAGGCCAAGTTCTCATTTTATTTGCAGTGGCCACCACTAGTTCATCATTAGCACCTCTGACCAAACCATGATTCAAAGCACTTTGCAAGTCTTTAAGGGGCTGGTTTTGCAGAAGAGCTCATCTTTCAGCTACCCCCTTGCAAGGTCCCATCATTCGAGCTGGGGCTATGCTGTAAGGCACAACTGTCTCAGGGGGGCCAACAGCCACACTGTGCTACCAGCAATTGCTTGCATTTCTTGAGGAAAAACTCCATATTGTTTTCTAAATCAGGCAAGCAGGAACCAGTGTGGCAGGACTGGTTACAGCACACACAGACATGCCTTCAAAAGTCCCCAGGCCAAGCAAGTCCCCTCTCCTCCCTGGAGGCAGCCCCTGCGAGGGGCAAGACCAGAGTGTCCACTGAGCCCTGTCACGAGGATAATGACTTCTGTAAGTTTTAACAGAATCACAGGTACACAACAAAATCTGGGAAAAACGTATCAGCTTGAGTGCAAAGCACTCTGCTGCACCTTCCCAAGCCAGAGGGCTTAATAAGGTAAGTACTTAGGATGGGTGCCCAAACGCTGTGTATGTGTATGTGCAGTGCCTCTCCCTCGGCAAGCTGACAGTCAGGCTGCCTCCAGCAAGCCAGCGCTCACTCCTAGGCTGTAACTTGTCTCCTAGTCTCCAAAGGGAGGAAAGCCAGCACACCAACCGCTGGAAAGCAATCACCCTCCGAGAGGCCCTGTGACCCAGGGAAAGCATCCAAATTCCAGCAGGGACTCACACTTTTGGCAGTTTCTCCTCAAGGGGACAGACAGCAGGTTGCTCTGCCGGACAGAGTGATTACTGTACCTGTTCCAGCCACTGGAACGAACCACAGAGCAGGAGAGATCATCCTGACTGCAGAGGGGCATAAAGCTGTCAGTTACCACCTTCTAACTTTTGTCCCTGGCTACGTCCAAGGCTTAAAGCAAACACTAATCGTCCTTTTACACAGCCTGGAGAAGGGAATGGCAATGCTGAACCCATCTCCCAAGGCAGCAAATTTTAAAACAATCGATAAAATACACGCTCACTGACACACACATTAATTTTATCTTCCATCCTTGGGACCAAACACTGTGTTGCTAACAGCAGCTGGTGCTACTGTGTCCACCCTTTCTCCTGCTGGGGAAGGGACAGTCTTCCCACATTCAACTGGTATGGCTTGCATAGAAGGACTGGTACTTACCAGACACCACAAATCACTTCCCAGCTTCAAGGAGGATACACAACTACAAGATTTATTCCAACTTTTAAGATAAAGAGGGAGGCAAACTGTCCCACTCTAGCCTGGCCCTTCCTTACCATCTAATCTCTATTTTTCATGTTCCCTTCCCTACAGTGAAAATAGAGGGTGGAAAGGACAGTCACAGCAACCCTGGATAAAGCAAGAAGCTGAGGCAGGGAGGAACAAGAACTCTCCTCCTCCCAGTAAAGCACTGCCAAATTGTTGCTGACCTGAGTACTTAGCCTCTGCCTCAGGCAACCTCCGCAGTTAATCCAGTGCTGCATGACATCTTCAGAATGACACTGCTCCTGTCCTGGGCAGCAATTCTACCCAAACAAGCCAGGCAGAAAATACAGAAAAGTATTACAGCTCAGAGCAGGAGGGTGTAACACATGCTACCGAAGCAGCACAGTCAAAGGCAGATTGCAAGCTGCTACGGCATTTCCTACATCAGTGTATGAGCACTCTTTCCACAGAGAAGCTGCTGGCAAGGACACAAGACCCTCCTTCACCAGGCCTGCAAAGTGCTGGAGCTTGAGCACGACAGCCCATAGCCCAGGGGAGGGTCAGCATGGCTCACCCAGAGCTGACCAAGGAAAGGAGCCAGGATCCTTGCAGGAAACCTTCCCATTTTGCACTTCAGAGGGAAGGGATTTTCCAACCTATTCTTGGTAGCCCTGCTCGGCACCTCACATGCCACCCTTACAGAAAAGGCTGTCAGAGCAGTCCCAATCTGAGCTTCTCCTCAGAGTACGGGCTAGACATGCAGAAGCATCACGTGAATTTGGATGCGTCACATCTGAATTGCAGAGACATCTGAGTCAACATATAATTTGGACACAGCACAATGAGAAAGATCTTTAAAGATCATTTTGAGAATCTCACCTACAGCAGATCTGCAACATCATTTCTGTGAGATGCTGTAATTTCTGTCTTTAATTTCTGTTATCTGATTGAATGCACAAGATGAATTATCGGAGGTAACTGCATCTCATTAAAGCTTCTGGCGCGTTTTCCTTTTGGCTTCTCCAGAACTTCTGTGCTTTCTTGGCAGAAAAATCACCAGGTAGGAAGCACACCACACCTCTCCACTCATTCTATTTATTTACACTCTCACTCATTCAGTTTGTTTGACAGACAACTATTTTTACAATTGACCCTTAATACCCTTGGCTCAAGCACACAGTCCAAACAGCAGAAGAAAGGTAGTGGAGCATAAGAGCCAGCCAGCACCTTCACGGTTGAGGGGCTTGTTCATGCAGTGCTTAGAAAGCAGGAAAGATTAGACATCCTGCTGCTTTTCTGGCATGAGGTCTTGGTTCACATTACCCTACATCACCGATCTAAGCTTTTTTCCACTGCAATTCTAGGCTTTTATTTACACAGTGACTTGGCAAACTACTCTTGTGGCCTATCTTCACAAAGCCTTCATATTTTGCATAGCATCCCAGAAGCAGCCCAGAAAAGCAGAGTCAGGGCAGACAAGAGAAACACTTAGTCAAATCTCTAGAGCTTTCCTGAAGACATGGGAGAAGACTACAAATAACCTTATTAAACTAACACACTGTTCTAGGACAAAGCAGAACACGCACCTTGGCACAAAAAGCAAAGGACTACTTGAAAAGCTGCAAGTGCATTAAAACACTGTACTTCTGCTTACATCCTGCAATACACACAGAAGTAAAACGCCTGTGTGAAAAGACAGCAGGCTGCTGGGCAGATGCAGACAGCTCGTCTCAGCCTCCAGTCATTCAGCCAAGCGAGGTGAACAGTGCAGAACCGGACAAGGCTCCAGCAGGAGCACCCACACCCATGGCACTGCAGGACCCTCCCCACAGCACCCACACCACTGCTGAACGCTTCTGGAGCAACTGCTTGCCAACCAAGACTAAAGCGTGGAAGTTGCAGCCTCTTAACAGCACACAGATCAGTTTATGCACGCTCTGCTCTGTTACCTATGGCCGAGGATGGCATTCACATACACGCAAGGCTCTGAAGAGTACCCCACACCCAGCCGCCACATATCTGGAGGACCAATACTGACAAAGACTGCACAGACTTGACCTGGCTATGGCTTCTCAGAACCTGACATCAATCTCACTGGACAGTTTCATGGCGAATCCTTGCAAAAGTAAAGCTGAATTCAGTCTAAAAGGTACACAGAAAAGGCCGATGTTTTACAACAAGATCACTCCTATTTGTAGGACCCAGAAACACCTTAAGTTCCTTCCTCCATGGGAATAATGCAACACTGGCTTGTGTTATGAAGCACGACTCTAGGCAAAGTCACCTCAAAAACAAACAACAAAAGCCTTCATTAACAGAGAAAGGCTGACCAAAGCTAGCAAGTCACCTGGAAGCGCTTCTCTGTCAGTACAAGTTCTGTCAAAAGCCCCCACTAGAAATTTCAATGCAAGTCAATGAAATTTCAGACGTACCATAAAAGACTTAGCAAACAAAGGCATCCAAGTGTAAGCACTACAGGGCCAATAAACACTATTATCAGATTCAGTGTCTGTCACAGATCAGTAGCTCATAGATAAGAGATGTCAAGTCAATTCCCTAACAAGTGGTTAAGGCAGAGAAGCCATCACTGATAACAGCATCACACAAGGAGGCACAGAGCCCAGCATCCATTTGTATTAAGCATGCATTATTTTATGGCTGAAAGCCCTACATCAGTCCTCCAAGTCACAGTTGCTGGTCTCTGCATTTTCTCAAGGCAATCACAGGGGGCAAGAGGACTGCATGCTCCCAGGGACAGGGAATTTGTTTGTTGTCATCTGCCTAAGGTCATAGAAGGACCAAATGCTCCTACGACCAATATTCTTTTAACAGAGACAACAATGTCACAAAACATTTATCATGGATGTATTTGAAGGCAAGCAACGTCTCCTCTAGACAACGCAATTTCTTACATACCCTTCAGTCTTGGTAGCCGGGAGCTGCTTCTTCAGAGTTTCTTTATCTTCAGCTTTCAAGATGCTGAAGCCCAGGAGCTGGGTGGCCCCATAGGCCGGGAGGAAGCCCAGCTCTGCTCGGCGGCTCACAAAGCAGTCCGGGTGGTACCAGTTATCTATCATTCCCAGCTGTGGCTTTTCAGGATGCACCATCTTCTTGGAAATCCGGATCTGGCCCTGAGGTAGATTAAAGCAACTCAAGAGCAATAGTTAGGCCATTCTGGAAAGAGCAGGATGTTAACATTACCAACACCTCTAAAATACCAACAGTTCCTCTATCAAAGCCTGCAACTTTTGTTCAAACCCTTTCACTACAGCTCCTCTGCTTTCTTCAGTACTCTTTCTAGGTTGAAAAAAACCCCATCTTTTTAGGTGGTTTTCTGTTCAAAAGCCACTCAAAACGGGTAATCCTGTAGTCTTTACTCCAACTCCTAGTAAGCTTGAACGAGCAAAACTCACATGACCAAACCTCATGCAAGCAACTCTATAAATTAACTTTATGTCCCTACCACTCAAGCATCAGTGCTAATATGATCTCACCCCATCTTACTGCAAATTATTTTTCAGATACAAGCACACCAGCACTGGTGTTTGGCCCTTGTCAACCTTACCCAACTGGCAGGTCTATTCATATCGATTAGAGGCTCACAGCCTCATTTTGCCAACTGTCTTTAAAAACAGTGCACCAAGGCATGTTCAACTACAGGGCTGCATTGCTGGTTTTGTCTGCTTTCATGGAGTTAATAAGGATACACTGCACACAAACAGAGCTGGTCTGGCTGAGGAGTAGGAAGAGGCCAACACCTCTGCAGTGCTGCCACAAGCAGGAAAGGCTACAGTTAGTGGTGGCTCTCTTGCCACAGCTGGCAAGCAGTGTTCCAACCTGCTCTAAGACCCAAGTGAAAGGAAGCATCAGAAGATTTGAAGCCCAGGCTACAATGCCTGAGGAATGCCTTTACTGTCAGCTGCCCAGGATGCAGCTGCTCCTCAGACACAGAAATGCAGCTCTGCAAGTGCTTTCCATATGCAGGACAGACAGGAAGCAATTACAAAAGTCACTGTTTGAATTGGAACCGGTGGGAGAAAAGACAAAGAGATGAAGAACTAAGAAAAGCTTTTTACCTTTTCTATTTTCTGTTCACAGCCTTTGCAAGTACTTCTGTTAGACTTGGCATATTCTGCTGCAAAGTCATTTAGGCTCTTCTCAGCCTTGCCACCTCCTTCCTGTTCCCCTCCTTTTCCTGGAGAACAAAGCAAATATAGAGTTCTGCTTTAAAAGGCATTCCCTTATTTTCTTATTCTTTGTCCCAGATTGTTAGCAGTCTGGATTAATAAACCTCTGTGTTCCAGCAACTCACCTGTCAAGAATTTGAATACAGAGCAAACTAAGAAGTCCATGCTCAAAAGCACTTTTAAAATAGAAAGACTTCTTTAAACAGCCAAGTAGCAATTGTACAGGATTGCTTAGTTAATGATTTTAAAAGATTTTCAAAGGTGCACAGAGCAGACCCTTTTTACTTCTTTCATGAAGTGAGATCTTACTGAAGAACTGACTGTAACAGGAGTCACAAATAGCTCTGCCTCAAAGCAGAACTCCTCTTCCCAACTGCCAGTTTGCTTTTATTTTTTGTATACTACATTTCAATGGGCAGACATCAATCTAAAACTGCCCAGCATCCTTGATTTACAGAGATGCAGCGAGTTTAGACTGGTCTGTACTTAGACCCTTCTCACTTGCTCCCCTGACTCACTAGTTCACGGTGTAACAATTTCAAAGAGCCACCATGGCCATACACCACCATAACCACACATAACCAGTGAAGGTATCATTAAAACAACGTACTACAACAGCATTTATTTTAATATTAAAGAATTGAAAGCAAAATACACCAATCATGATAACAAGAAATACTTGGCAATACATCTGCTAACTGACTTGGCTTTTTCCCTTGTTGATATAACACGTATCACACTGCCAGTGTCCTAGCCCTAGAGTGCAGAGATGCCACAACAATTCTTCCAGCTTGCTGAAGGGACACAGCAATCAAATAACCACAATAACAGCTTGAGAAGAGGGAGCATGGTTCCAGTTGAACCTCCAAACACCAGGAGACCTCTGCTTACCTCCTCCAGGGCCTCCAGTTTCAATGGCTTTCTTGATTTTCTCCTGATCTTCCCACCGGAGCTCAGGGAAGCCGTCAATGTCCGCATGGGACACGATTCGAGCCCGCTTCCAGAAACAGCTATAGTGGTGCCAGTGAGGGACTTTGCCATCGAACATGGGCGACTAGGAAGAAAGCACATTAGGCCAAGATGAAGCAACTCGGACAGAATCAAGGGAAAAAAAAACAAGATAAAAGGAGCATCTGGGTAAACACAAGTGATTTTTTTCATCTTTTTTTTAAATTAAATATGAATACTATTTAGGCCAAAGTCTAAGAAGAAAATCTAGTATGACAGACAAGCTGCTGGAGAGAGGTCCCAAAGGGGATAGACGTGGAAGGACCATTTACCTAGCTTAACCAGTTCATCACCCTGTTGCTTAGCCCATCTGTTTTACTCGAAAGAGAAAGGTCATAGCCTCTGCATGGCTATACCAACCCTGAGCAGACAAGGAGAGGTTTCTGCTCTATGAGAATCAGATCATCTGTAGCCATGAGTAAAGCAAAACAGAGGCTGCCAAAAAAGACGTGTCACAGCACGCAGCTCATCTGCTACAACCTCCTTCGAGACTGCTGCAGCACAAGAGGCTGCGGGCCTTGCTCTGCCAGACCTCCGAGTGCAACGCACAATCCCTTTGAGAGCCACTCCTCACACAAACTGTCCATGCCCTGGAGAGCCCAGGAGGGGCGACTCCAAGGACTGTGGTCTGAAGAAATTCCTGAGGGGGCTGCAAGAGGCAGAGGCAAAATTTAAGGGAAACACCAGAGCCCAAATCAGGACAGAAGCATCACCCAAGTCCTCCCCAAAGCGCAGCTCCAGAATGCCCTGCCTCACACCAGCCTCGTCGTGGAAGTGCTTTGCTTGCTTATGACTCAGACACATTAAGTACCAACCTGGCATCATTTCGGTTACCCATCAGACAAAATAACCGTATAGTGGTTTGGCTCCAAGTACCATACACAGAGAACTGCTGTACTAATAATACTCAGCATTGTATAATGATTATTACTGATGATACAGAATTAACGACCTAGGAAAGCATTCTACATATCACTCACCAACAGGACGGACATCTCCAAGCTGAAAACAGCAGAGAGTTTCATGCATGATCAGGAAGGAGGAAGAAAAGGCTTCAAAGACCACAGCATGGGACTAGGTGAGCCGGGAGCCCCAATTACAACCATCAACCAAAACTGTAAGAGGACATTTATATTGCCAGCTGGACTCTTCCCACAGGCTGGGATTCAGATGACTCAGTTACTCTCACAGCACCACAGCCACACAGCAGCCACCCTGGGGTTGCTCTCAATGTGTCTGGAAGTCACACGCAGCTCTAGCACTGAAAGTTGGTCACCCCTAAGCTCTGGGCTCGTATTTGTGGAGTTTTCCTGGAGGACTCCTCATGGCTCTGTCCCTAAGACAAAGGCTTTGTGGGCACAAGGCACTGTGGCGTGTGGAAGGGGGCAGAGTTGGCTCAATCTTTAAGACAACCATGAAAGCAGTGAGCAGATCTTCACTACATGGAGTTGTGCACCTGGAGGAGGACTTCTCTGTGTGGGAGAGAAATGAAATCTCCAGGCGAGCTAGACCTTGTTTACACAACTTCTCTCAGCTCACCTATCTCTAGACCACAGTTTCCTAAACAAACTGTGGAAAAATGAGAGACGGATTTGCTTTCACACAGCACATGCAGGTAACAGAAACTACTCAGTTCCACCTGGAAACAAAAGTCAAAGCCACGCTGGTCCTGCAGGGCCTGGGTGTCCACCCTGTGTCAAACACAGAGCATGCCACCCTCATTCAGAACTCTTCACTTAAAGAGCCAAAACAAAAGGACGGTTATAGCAGAAATGGTATCCCGCTAATGACTTAGTCTGGGCCTCCCTCTAATTTCTTCTGCTCTGCAGGGGATTTCCCCAAGAGGAAACAAGTGAACCAGGTGCTCTGGTGAAATTCGGGTCCTTGGGGGTGGGGGGGGCCTGTGCTCAGCAGCAGGGTGTGAAAAGTGCTTTGTTGGGACAAAACTGGCAGTGGGGAGAGGGAACCATTTGCAGGAAAGATCAAGTAAATTCAAGAGGTTGTGGGGGGGAAAAAAAAAATCCAAGTGGTTGGTGTAAGACCAGCAGTTTTGGGCAGATGGCTGGCTAAAAGGCAGCAGCTCTGTGAGGGATGCCATGGTCCCAGCTGTCCCCAGGAGATGGTTCAATAAACCCAACCCTACAAAACCAAACACACTCCCTGAACCAAGGGACGCTGCTGTCCCACAGGCCCCCCTGCTGAAGAAGGCCAACCCGCCTCGCATCAGCTTAAAGGGAGGAATAACAAATGTGAGGGAACCGGAGGAGAAGCAGCCGGAGCAGGGGAGGGGGAGCGGAGCAGAGCAGACACCTCGGGCGGACGACGTAGGGCGGCAGGAGAAACAAAAGAAAAAGGCAGCAGGAACACGTGCGAGCGAACGCTGCGGCTCGGCACCGCACGCTGAAACATCCTTCCCAGGCGACGGGAGCTCTGGGGAACAAAACCAGAGGCAGGTATTTCCCCTCCGGGGAACCAGCTCCTACCTCCAACCCGGGGGGAGCTGTCGGCCCTGCCCCGGCAGCGCCCCCCCGCCCCCCGGGCGAGCGGCGACCGGGCCCTTCCTCGCCCGGTCTCCAAGCGCCGCCTCTCGCAGGGGCAGAAGCGGCTCCCGGCCGCGCAGAAACGGCTCCTCCGGCGGCGGGGGGGGGGGGGGCACAACAGAGCTCCAGCGCTCGCCCCCCGCGCCCTCGCCCGCTTTCCGTAACTCCACCTCTGCGCATCTGCTCATCTTTCACAAGACGCAGCAGCACCCCCAACCCGGCCGCTGCCCACCTGCACCCCCCCCGGAGGCTGCGGCCGCCTGTTCCTCGCCCTCGCCGAGGCCCACAGCCTGGGGGGAGGAAGCTCCTCGCCCTGCCCGAGCGAACCCCCACAAATTCCCGGCCCTCCATCACCAGACGGGGCCCTCCCCTTCCTCTCGAGAGGAAGCCGAGCAAGTCTCTTCCCCAAAAGGCAAATAATTTAAGGACAGCCGACAACAAAACATGCCCCCCGCGTTCCGCTCGCTAACCGCGGTCCAGCTCGCCCTCTCACGTCTGCAGGGTGCCAGGGGTTCTGTAGGAAGCCCCCCTCCCGCTGCTGGCAGCCCGAGCCGGACCGCCAGCCCTGCAGCTCTCCGAGCTGGAAGGGGAAAAGGAGGGGAGGACACCCACGACCTCTACCACGTTCCGGGGCTCAGATTTTCCCTCTCGTATGCAAAGCGCGCACCAAGCGGAGATTTCCCCGACCCGACGCAACACCCCGGGTGACAGACGCCTCCCGGGGCACAGGAAAGTCGAACCGCTGAGCTCGCCTCCCTCCTCCGCCCACCTCCTGCTCCCCCCCTCTGCGGGTGACAACAAAGAGCCTCTGTGAGCGCCCCCGAGCCGACCCCTCCGGCTCTGCAATCCCCGCTAAGGCACTTAACGCTGAACTTTGCACCGCTTCACCTCCAGGCGCCTTTGCAGCGCCGGCTGCCGACAGCGCCGGCCGCCGCGGGGCGCAGCGCCCACCCCGGGGGCGGCGGGGAGGGCTGCGGGAACCGCCGGGAGCGGCGGGCGAAGGCGCCTGCACTAAAAATGGGCTGCGCCCGCTGCCGCGGCGGCGGAGAGAGGCCCGGCCGAAGGGCTGCGGTCCGCCGCGGCGGGCGCGGGGAGCCGCGGTGCGGCGCGGAGCCGAGCGGCCAGCCCCCCCCGCTGCCGGCCCAGGCCCCGCCACGCGGTACCTGCACCATGAGGGCCAGGCGCAGCGAGTCCTTGGCGATGCTCTCGCCGCACTTCTTGCAGGAGGCGCGGCCGCTCTTGGCGTACTCCGCCCGGTACAGCTTCTCCGCCGGCTCCGCCATCGCCGCCGCCGCTCCCGCCGCCACGGAACCGCCCCGCACCGCGCACCCGCCGCCCCGCGCTCCACCCCCACCGCACCCGCCGGCGGGAGCGCTAGCCGAGCGCCGAGCGCCCACCCCCGCCTCAGCGGCCCGGCCGGATCTGCCGCTCGGGCAGCGATTGGGCGCGCCTGGCGGCGCCTGGAACGTTCCGGTTTGCTACAGTGTATCAATGGGGGGCGGGGGGCGGCGGCGGGTCACGTGGCGGCGGGACCGCTCTGCCCCCGGGGCTGGGCCCGTGCGGCCCCTCCGCCTCCCGCCCCGGCCGCAGCCGCCGCCAGAAGCCAGCTCGGTAAAAGCACCGGGGCGCAGCACGGCGACCGGCTTCTTCCGGCGCCGCCCCGTCCCTCAGGGCGCCCCGGGCCCAGCAGTGTATCTGGCGCAGCTGCAGGGACCCGCCAGCGCCCAAGGCTGAGGACGGGGCCTGTAGCGAACACCGGGCAAAGCCGCCGCCCGCCCGCGGGCCCGGCCCGCCCCGGCCCCCCAGTGCGGAGGCGGCGTGTCCGGCCGCGCTCCCTGGCGTGCAGAGCCGCGGCGGGGGCTGCGGGGGGGTGCAATCGCCCCCCTGAGGACAGGCGGCGCCCAGCTTTCTGCCCGGCACCCCCCGTCTGTGGGGAACCTGCAGGGAGGAGCCCCGCAGGAGAAGGGAAGCGGGGCGGTTGTGTCCGGACAGGGACGGGCTGGTGCCGCTGCCTGAAGTGGGCGCCCCGCCCGGGTAGAGCCCCCCGCGGCGAGGGCTGCCCAGGTCCCGGGAGAGCCTGGGCTTAGCAGCCGTGCCTCGGCCAGGGGCTGGCCGGGTGGTTTCACTCCCCGGGAGGAGATTCCTCCAGTCCCTGGGATAACACTATGGGTGCTGAAGAAAGCAAAAGAGTTCCTCGATTAGTTAAATCTTGGCTTTTTCTCGCTTACAGGAGGTAATATCCTCTAGTATCAGCAGAGGGCATTGGCTCTGTAGCTTCACTGGAGAAAGGAAGAGGAGATCACTGAAGCTATTCCAAACCCTTGCTGAGTCCTTGTCATTAGTTTTACAGTGATTCTGGCATTAGGGTTCAACTAAAGCAGGATGTTCCATCGCGGGTGGGCCTCAGAGACCTCGCGGGTATGGGTCGGAGTTGCTCACCGGCATCTCAGCAAACCTGCATGACCTGGGATGTTACTGCTCCGCTCACCTTGCACGTCCCCTCTCCCAGGTTGGCACACATTTGCTATGAGCGTACGCAGCGTTCACTCTCCAACAGCCTCCAGACCAGCAGCGGTGAAAGGGTGTACCCTGAATACGGCACTACAGGTCTGGGGAAGCAGGGAGGGAAGAAAAAATAATCTCTGTAAAGCACTAGATGGTGCTGCGTACACACAGTCAGATGCAGATGCTCTATACAGCAGCGTCTTCGCTGTTTCTAATTATGTCTTACAGGAGTTCTTGAACCAGACACCAGTGGTTCAGAGGCAGATCGGCGCTTTTACTCTCACACTGGAGAAAAGTGAAAGTCCCAGGAGAGCTCATCTAGATGACCTGGCCAGGGGCCGGAGGCGGTTGCTCCCCACACTGCCCGGCAGGTCTGCCAGGGACTTTCCCCAGTTTGAAGGTGACTAGCAGTGAAGTGTGGAGTTGCATTCACCCATTTCAGCAAACCTACTGCCACCCTGCTCCGTCCAAGGTTTTCCAAGAGAAAAGCAAATTACACACAAATAAGGGTTGACTCACAAGAGTCAAGTCAATGGCCTGTTTAACTCGGGTCCTGCCTCTCCCTGTGACTGTCTGACAGGAGCTGACATAAGAAAGGCCAAGCAAGCAGTACTTGCTCTCCCAAATATTTCCCAGCCTCCTGAGATTTGTGGCTCAGGGATTTCCTGCATGCCATCAGCCTGGGGGGAATTTTTCTTCCAAGAATTTGTCCAGTTTCTCTGAAAATACTCTTTTGTTTATATGGTATTTATTTATAGGGCTCGAGCAAAAGAGAAATGGCTTCTTGTTAGTGTTTCCTCCGGCTGGGGCCATTTCCACTTCTAAGGAAAAGCAGCCCTGTCTAAATACCAAAGCTCTGCTCCACAGCCTGCAGCCTAGAGACCAGCAGGGGATCTGTAAGATATCATGAAGTAGTCTACAGAACCATACACAGACATTCACAGGCATGCAAGCATGAAAAGAAGCAAAGAATGACAGTAACAAATGGCTGTTGGAAGTTTAGCCACGTTTTTTTGGTTGTGAATGCAAACCACTGAATAAATGGTGTTTAGTGGATTTTCTTTTTTAAAAGGGGTAGGTGCTTCTTCTGTATGAATGGGCTCAAACACACTGCTTGGAAGGATCAGGTTCAAAGCTCTGCGTGCTTTACCTTTTCAACCTTACTTTGAGAATGTGTACAGGAGTTTGTATGGTTATCACCGCTGTAAGTCTCGCTTTGAAACAGGAATATCTACACAAACGGAATTACATTGTTGTGATTCTTTTTATTGCAATGTAATTTCCTCTGTAGACAAACTGTCAGCCTGATTTGTGGCGCTGGAGTTGCCAAATCACGTTAATCCCTTTCATAAATCTATTGATCTCATCGGACCTGACTCGCTCTGTGTCTGTTTCCCAAGTGTGACATGTGGATCACAACACATCCCTTCCCCTCTCCCAGAGCAGTGGGGGACCAGTGAGTTAGTGCTCACACAGGGCCCTCAGGAACACAAACAGTGTCGAGGATGCTAGATTTTGTTACAAAGCAGAGAATGCTCTGGTGGCAGCTGTGAAAAATGGCATCTTCAAGGCCAGTTTCCTGGGGGACCATCCCTTTAAGTAAATCCGGTGTTTCAAGAGCCCCGGTATTTGGCTGCTGGGTTTTACTAGAAGCTGTAGCAAGAGCAGAGGCAGTTAAAAAAGGAAAGATTTTTATGATCCCATGCAGGCTTGTCTACATCCCTTTCTAATAATATTCCCATCTCAGTGGACTGCTGACTTTTGGGATCCCGTTGGATGACAAGTGCCGCACAGACATGTGAGACCAATGGTTTGTTTTAGCTCTCTGCTACCAGAGCAGAAATCGTGGGTTACAGCACAAAAAATCCTTAGAGATGGGTTTTGTTTATCTCCAAATACTGACGCTGAGATGCCAAACTGGCTGCTGGTGCTTACAATGTGGTACTTGCCAGGAAAAACCCATATCACACATGCGACCATGGGCCCCCATAGCTGGCCGCACTGCGGACAGGAGCGTAGGTGAGGGAGGGGACCTTATCAGAGGGTCTGATTTGCAGGGTGCATCATAAATGTCAGGATATTTGGTATTTTTCTTAAAGCCTCTGTTTCTGGAGTCATGTGATTACATAGGAATCTCACCTTTATGATGCCCCCAGCAATTCCTGACCTTCAGAGGCAAAACCCAAAAAACCAGCAGAGAAAAAAAGAGCAACCCAAGAAACCCCAGCTCTGACAGTTTTGAATAACTCACGATGTGAAACTCAACGCCAAGCGTTCAGGTGCCTGTCTTGTGACTTCAGGGCACCACAGAGAATTGTCTTTTCCTTTCTGGGCCATCTTGCATTAGATTTCTCTGAAAGCCAGAGGGAACAGGTCAAACTCCCAGTACTAGGAAGCCATAAGATATCTCTTCAGTGTCACAGGACCAAATGCTTCCCCTCACATTGTGCTGACAGTACCCTGAGCGCTAAATCTTCCAGACTGTGTTGCTTTGGGCTCCATTTCTGACACATGCTTGAGATGCCTTCCTACAACATTTCCACCCCGCTGAGCATCTCATAAAGGGTGAGAAAATGTTGTACGTATATAGGGAACATTATTGCTTATAGCCTGTAGGGGAGTCAGAACTGGTTTTGCTCAAGTCTGGATTTGTTGCGGGGGGAGACTTTATATTATCTGGCTTTTGATATTGGACAGCTTGAGAGTTTTGTAACAAAAACCCGTGTTCAGTGCTAGGTTATCCTGTCTATATTGATGATCCACTTCTTTCATGCCACTGCACATAATCAGTATGGCTGGTATGGCCCTGTTTGCATTTAGGCAGTAGGCTACGGGCAACGACTGCCATGGCTCAGCTGTGCCCTCCTTACTTATGTTAGTGATCATCCCATTGACATCAGCAACACTACACCACTGGGAAAGGGATGCAAGATCATGCACCCCACATCTAACTGAGCGTCATATTGTCTTTTCTTTCCACTGAATAAATCAGAAGGCTTATCTTCCTGTCTGGGAGTTCTAAAAAATGTTTTGAATAGCTTAATAATCTCCCATGGCTCCTCTTTCCTGCATGATAATTAACATATGCAATCTCTTAAACTGAGTTTAGAGTGTTCCCATAGGACAGAGGTGAGGTTTTGGCACCCAGAGCTGACTTCCTTCTCAGACCTCCTGAGCAATTTTGCATTACAGACCAGCACAGAGCTCTCTGGGAAGCAGTTCTGATGGTTCCTCTATTCTTTAGAAAGCTTCTTTAAATAAACCTGTTTTTTCAGCTTTCCAGATGCCTGGGAAAACAGATGTGGGAAGACGCAAGGAAGGAGGGGTGATAGAGAAGAAGCAGCATTTCAGACTGACTGGGAGCTTAACTGAGCAGCCTTCTCTCAGTAAATTCAGTGGTAATGTAACAATGGTGTGACTTACACATCCTGAGTCTAGAGAAGATCATAGTCTGAAGTCAGTGGCAGAGAGCTGAGTGCAGCCACAGTACTTGCCATAGTTAGTATCTGGGTGCTTGCCAGGCTCTGAGGTTATTCACTCTGACATTATCCCTGTATAGGAAGGACTGTGCCATTATCCCTGTTTTACAGTCCCCATGTGGCAACTGAGGCACAAATGACTATTTGATGAAATTAGGGAGTGGGAAATTAAAAAAGGGTAAAAGGAAATTTGTTCTCATGGCAGGTTAATTAAACCACAGAGTATATAGCCAAAGGCAGATGTTGTGGTAAAGTAATGCTGAAAGAAATTATTTAGAGTTCTCCTAACTGCAAATGTTAAAAGGGACATAAAACATTGAGCTTTGGAGATTAAGCCCATACCTAATTAATGATAGTCATGAGGAGACATAACACGGAGAAGAGATGATCCTCAGTCTCACTGTGGGGCCTTCCTTTGAAACACTCAGTCCAGTGAGTTGGAGATGGATGAGCACTCGCTGAATGGGCAGCTGTGGTCCATTCTTGATTTCTGGTACCTGCCAACAAGAATAAGAAATCACATCCAAGCAAAAAGCAGATTGCAGGTCTCCCAAATCCTGGGGTAATCCCACAGCCATATGGTCAGCCTTGGGCAGAGTTCATGAAAAATCACGGCAAACTCCTTCTTGGGCTACCTTGCTATGTTTTTGTGTGGATGCTGCCCAGAAGCTTCTTCCCCCACCCGAGTTCCCAAGCACCATCTTTCCCCATGTGGTGCAGTGCGGCTGTTAAGCATCCTGCCTGCGTGGATGCCACTCATAAAAAACCTTTGCTGCCAAAGGAATGAAGCACCAGCTGCAACAGTGGAAATGTTCAAGAGCAGGAACCAGGAGAGAGAGTTGGAAAGTTCATGCTCTGAGATCTGTATATGCCAGTCCCCAGCTATAGCATTATGGAGAAGGAGTTTCGTTAAGGCTGGCAGTTTACCCATCTGAAGATCTAATATCAAAACCATCTTGTCTCCACATAGACTTGAAACCAAGCTGTGACTCCTGACTAGAGCACCATGCTACTCTGGTGCCATGGCAGAGAACTGCACCCCTGGGGTGGCAAATACCTGCCCTACCTGTGCCAGCAGTCTGGGTATCCTTTGGCCCAGCACAACTACCAAAATACATATTGGACCTGTGTTGGGTTTATGTGGTGGGGTTTTTGGTAGGAGGGGAGGGGGCTACAGCAGTGGCCCCTGTGAAAAGCTTCTCAAAAGTTCCCCTGGCTCCAAATCGGACCTGTCTCTGGCCAAGGCTGAGCCAATTAGCAACGGTGGCTGTGCCTCTGTGGTAATGTATTTAAGAAGAGAAACCTGGAAGGGGGTTGGGACTTATGAGGAGGAGTTAGGAGAAGGACACCGATGCAAACACCAAGGTCAGTGGAAGGACAGAGGAGGAAGGGGGGGAGGTGACCCTGAGCAGAGATCCCCCTGTATCCCGTGGTGAGACGGCAGGGCTGCCCCCCGTGCCGTGGTCACCAGTGGAGGTCACCAGTGGAGCAGAGATTCACCTGTGGCCTGTGGAGGACCCCCAGGACTCTGTGGGAAGAAGAAGCCCTCGCCGTTGTAGTTCAGCACTGGGAGGACTGCAGCACGAGGGGGTGACCCACGCTGGAGCATCTCGAGAAGAATGCATCCCGTGGGGAGGACTCATGATGGAGAAAGTTTGTGAAGGACTGTCTCCCATGAGAGGGATGCCATGTGGAGCAGGGTGAAGAATGCAGAAGAGTGCTTCCCTTCCTCCCCCTTGCAGGAAGAAGCAGCGGAGCTGATTGCATCCCCATCCCCTGCCCCTGCACTGCTGGGAGGAGGAGGTAGAGATATTGAGAACAAACCTGAGCCTGGAAAGAAGGGATGGGAGGGGGGAGGTGTTTTTAAGATATGGTAACACTTCTCACTGTCCCATTCTGTCTGTTAAATGTTGTTGTCGTTAGTGTTTTGAATTAAAGTGATGTTCTTTTTCTTCCCCTAATGAGCCTGTTTTTTGCCCATGACCATAATGGGTGAGACACCCCTCCCTGTCCTTATCTTGATTCCCAAGTCTTTTTCTTCATTTTCCCCTTCCCAGCACTGGGGGGAAAGGGGTGAGTGAATGGCTGCGTGATGCTTTGTTGATGACTGGGCCTAAACCACGACAGGGCAGCACAAAATACCAACTAGAGAGTCTGGATACAGCTCCCAGTTTGGGTTCTTGAAAGCAAATAAAGAAAAGCAAAAAAGAAGAGCCAGAGGGCTAAAGGGATAGAGTAGCCAATGACACTCTGAGTAGCATTGCGCTAATGGGTTACAGAAGAAAATGACATTTGCACTGTCTTGTGCATGCTTTGTGGTAGATTCAGGCTGCACAGATCTATAGGCCCCTTCCACAGGTATCACCTGCCTCCAAAACAAATGCATCTCTGACATGGTGATTTCTTACAGCATCCTGCATTCTGTTAAAAAGCAGTGAAACTGCACATGGAATTGAAACATGTCAGGCTACTGACCCAGCTAGTCCCTTTAATTTATCCAAAATCTAAATCCCATCTGATTTTGATGGACACAAACAGTTGAGACCTTGCTTTCCCAGCCCAGCTGAAGACAGACTTTGCTTTGCTTGTACCCACACTGGCAAAGGCCAGACATGCATTTGCTCAGCCACTCTGCAGTTCTGCCCAAGTGAGCAGCAGGATGTTTTTTCAGGTCTTTGAGTACCCATTATGTGACTAATTTCAGTAATTCATGAAGTGCAACAAATGACTGGTGACAGTGGAGGCTACACTACACCATAATTCATCTCCCTTGCCTCTTGATGAAGAGGTTTCCTATTACACTGGACAGACCTGTCCTCATCACTTTCCTCACAGGCTCACTCTCATTTTCAGTTGCCTTCAGACACAAAGGTGTCCAGTCCCAGAAACTTTGTATGCTCTTTTTTCTCAGTTGCCAAAAAGCTGCAAGATGCTTCCTGTCTATAGGACCCCAGGTTTAGCTAAGAGCTCGGCATTGCTTACACTTCTTTACAAGAGCTAAATATTTCTGCCTGGGTAATAACTTGGTAAAAAGCCAGTCTAGCTCCTCTGTAATTGGCTGGTTTCAGAAAACTGTGAACTGCTTATATAAAATGCTACAATGAGGAGCATTGACCATCTATCTGACCAAGTTTGCTTTCTGAAGCATTTCTCAGCTCTGACTATTACAATCGCACAAGTTCATGTCGATATATATCTCCAGGTATGGATTTTATCTTGACAGTCTTCTTTTAAATTGTATATTCCTGATAGGGAATCTTAGTCTTCCTTTTTGACTAATAACTGTTAGGGAATTCCTTAAAGGATAATTGGTTTCTTTGCCCTAATAAAAATGAACTTTTTTAAGAGCATCTGCTGGATTCACAAATCTGCAAAACATTCCTCCACTAATTTAGGTGTCTTGCATTTATTCAGGGTTCTAATTCTAGAGAACCCATTTACACAGTTTACTCTGTAGTGATTGCATAGAGAGGGAAGGCTGGAAGCAGAACCCAGGAGTCCTGATGTCTGCTCTCCTGATCTGAGAGAACAATGTCAACACTGAGTACCCACACTTCAGTGTTGCTCTAATTAGAGCAAACCAGGTACAATCAGATTAACTTTGTTTGCACTGTGTTTGTAGACAAAGCATACATAAAGCACACCAGAGAGCTAAAGCATACAGGACAGTGATAATATATGGCATAAATCAAAGAAAGCAATGATGAAAGTGACTGCTCGATAAATACATCAGTCCAGCCAAAGGCGACACATTTATTTCAGAGGAAGATGTTAGTTTTCAGTAAAGCTGCAGCAATCTCTCCAGCTGCTAAGGGAGCTTTAACAGAGGATCAGCAGCCCTGGAAACAAGTCCTCTGTTCACCCAGAGAAAAACTGCATGGGGGCAGTACAAGGCCAGTTTTGCCACCAATGAATCCTATTCCTGGGAACCCTGACCTCTTAATAGGGGTAGGAGGGGAACCTCTTTGCTGAGGTCATGGGCAGCCAGAGCTGGCTGTGCCATTGGTGCTGAGAAGTGGATATGTCCCTTCTGCAAGTGAGCTGAGACCAGGTACCCACTTCATGAGGCTTAGCACATGTTCAGCTGCTGGCAGCTAATTTTGGTTACAAACAACTTTCAATTACCTATGGCGGGGGGAGCTTATATGGCCCTGACTTCCCACACCACTCACTGGCCATGGTCCAGTGCTGTGGAGGGTGATGCAGAGGACAAGCAACTCTTGCCTGCCTTGAGGCACCGGCGGTGGCTGCTGCTGCAGAGAAACTGGCTTTGGCATTTCTCAAAGTGGAAGGCTCCAAGTTTGCTCACCAGGTCTTGTTTACAGGTACTTTGCCTTATCCCTGCTTTTGCTCTGTCTGAATAAGGGAGTTATTCCCGCCTGCCCCAGAGGCAGCTTTGGCAGAGGACTCATTGCTATTCTCAGCCTCCTCAGGTCATGTCCCCTCTGCTGTGTCAGCCTGATCCCATGGTCTACAGTTACATTTCACAAACTGCTTTTGGAAAGCATGGTCCTCCCTCCTTTACAGTGTCTCATTAACAGAAGCAGCTAGTTGCAGGGACCAGTGCCAATAATCCTCTGTTTCATTAAAGGACCAACAAATCAATGACCTCTGGGAGAGATCCTGGTGTCCTATGGTCTCCTCTTCCCAGGGTTGCATCTGTAGTTGCTAATTTGTTGTCAGGTGCATGCTTATCTCAATGGCTGCTCATTAAGTGAGACCCATTATCATTACTGCTGATGGGAAGTAATGCTCAGACCCCCCACAGAACCAAGAATCTGTAGGAGTGAATGGGATATGATAGCTTTCATTATCTCCTTCTCTGACATCAAGAATTCAGTGACCAAAACCAGCAGGGAACATGTAGCAAGAAACTTGCATTTCCTAGCCAAGGGAAAGCATATGAAAATCAATTATCTAGGGCATGAAACACTCATGGTTCTCCCAAAGGAAAACACTGTTTAGTTTAATCGTTCTGCAACTAGTCTTAATTAGTTATCATGCGTCATATTTCTATTCACATCCCCAGGAATCAAAATAGGCCAGTACATGACAGAGTATGCTTCTCAGGACAAACTAAAAAAAAAAAAAAAAAAGTATAGCAGCACTTTGGTTTACACCAGCTTTCATGCTGCATCTCTATTTTGGCAGCCTGACCCCTCAGTTGTCTGAGCATCCTGGCCAGGGAGGATCCTGGTGCGAAGCAGCCCCGCACAGTTGCTCCTACCTGCATGACTTGGATACGCACACTGAGCCCGGAGCTGCTCTGAGGAAGTTTGGTGTCAGTTGTGCTGGTCACAGCCAGTCTGCAGCGTCTGGCACACGGGGGCAGAGCTGTCACGCGAGGGCGGATGGTGGCAGTGCCATGGTGAAGCAGCCGATGCCATTTCTGTATATCATCAGTTCTCCTGGCCACACTGAGGCTGCTGTGGTATCACCACTGAAACCTGTTGATGAACTGTAGCCCTGCTGCTGAAACAGGCACTGAATTTTTCTCCAGTGCCTGTGTGGTTAGTGGCATGTGTTTTTTTAGCTCCTATAAGGAAAATGAAGACCTTTAGACTGATGTATCCTCTAGTTTTCAGATGCCACTGATTTAAAAAAAAAGATCAGCTTGCAAAGCTTTCTGCCCTCCCTAGTCCTGATTCAGCAATGTTTCTGAACTCACTCCTGTGCATGGGTCTTATATGCCTGTCTAGATTTAAACATACACCTGATGTATCTGGTGGGTTCTTAAGTCTGACACCCAACATATATTTTCTTCATAACTTTGTATTACACAGTTATCTGTTGAGGTGACACTAGTACCCAAATTGTGAGCTTCAACAGGAGAAGAGACTTACTACAGCTCTTCAGATACTTGAGAGTACAGTTCCCAAGAGACCTTTTATTCACAGTTCTTTAAGGCTTCCTCTTTCACAGATGTTACTCTTATGATCCCACATTGCTGCCATTGCTACCAGGTGATCAATGCAGTGAGGCAAATTCAGACCTGACCTTGAAGCCTGAACACATTGACAGAATTGCAGCCTTTTACTCCGTCTTTGGTTTTGACTCATTACACCAACCAGTTTTAAGGGGATCTGCATTCCTGAGGGGAGCAGCACTTAACATCACATATCAAATCCACCTGGAAGGACAAAAGGCCATCTCAGCTATGACCACCACAAAGTGTTGGGTCACTCACAGGCTTTTTCAAAAGAAAATTGGACAATTTATTTGGAAACTTGTTTGGAGAGGAGTTTCCCTTTGGCTCTTCTTAGTGACACATCTGGTCTGAATTCCTTGATCTGTGCAAAGCTCTGAGCATTGTTTGACTCTCAGATCAAACATGACTTTTGTAGATTTTTGTTCCTCACTTAAAGGTCATCCGAACCAGTAGCTCAGACTAATTCCCCTGGAGTTGTAGTATCTGAAGTCTCAGTCTGGAAAGGCATTCTGCAACTCTGCCCATCTTTTTTTCTTCTGTGACTCAAATTCTGTTAATTGGGAATGTTTAGAGAAAATGGAGCCAGACCTTTCGGAGAGGTGTACAGCAGAAGGATGAAAGGCAATAGAGACAATTTGAAACACAAGAGATTATGACTTTGATAGCAGGAAAACAGGATTATCATGAGTGTGATGAAGCACTGGAACAGTGTCCAGGGAAGCTGTAGGATCTCTATTCTTGGAGATATTAAAAACTCAGCTGGATGAGGCCCTGAGCAACCCGCTCTTGCTGGACTTGATTTGAGCAGGGGCCAGCAGTGGTCCCTTTCCACTTACCCAATCTCTGACTCTTTTATGAAGCCTGTTAGCAGTACATGGAAAAAAGTAGTAATTTCCACATCTTCTTTAAAGGAGAAGTAATTCTTGTATTCCTGGTGGAGAACCAATGGGGTAATTTGTCATTTGACATGTCACCAAGGAGAAAGAGTCATGAACTATGTACAAGCACAGGGACCAAATCCTGCCAGTAGCTGAGCACATGCATTGAGCTTAATGGAATTTGAGGCTGTTCATCATTTTGTAAGATCAGTTTTTAAGAAAGGGAATGAGTATGAGATCTTTACACTAAAGTGCATGGCAAAATGTCCAGCAAGTTTGTGAATGTAAGCACGGATGTCTCTGATTTCAAGCTCAGAATACGCATTGTAGTGGAGTCTGATAAAGATTTGTGCGAAGTGCTTCACCCCATCCTGTTTTATAGTTAAAACCAGAAAGCACACACACAATGGTGACATTGTGGCTGCTTTCTGAAGGGAGGCTGAAATCACCATTTCCCTTCAGTTCCCTCCCTGGTGGCCTCAGCTGTTCTGGATGGCTTTCTGACTTCCAGTGACTTTCTCAGCAAAGTGTTTTCACACCGGGTTTTAAATCCCACTCAAGCTTTTCTTTGTCATGGAGGAAAGACACAAACACCATCTTGTCTCTTTTCAATCAAGGAACATGCAGTGCCAGAGGATGAAGCATCAGATTCTTTACTCTTGATTGAGGCTAATTAGTGTTTCCTATAAAGAAGATTAGAAAAAAAATCCATTGGGTATTCAAACCAGAAATTGCCTGAACTCACAACCAGAGCAGTGTTGCCTGAAGGAACTGGACTGCCTGATACAACTCCAGAGGTTTCCAAATGTTTGTTTGGACATCTCATGCATGGGTGAGGAGGAAAGCCCATTGAAGGCAGCTTCTTTAGCTTGCTTTACAAGCAGCAGAAGCCTCTGTTTTTAAGAAGCTACAAATAATCCCCACCCTTGGAGAAAGTATGTTTCTGCCCTTTTGAGCTCCTCTGACCTTCACAGTAGGAAGACCAACCATATGAGGCTCAGGAATTCCTACTGTAGCCTGCAGCTGTGGCCGTACTCAGGAATTTAATCCGATCTTTCTGAGCAGGGGAGGCTCCAGGACTGCAGCCTTGTGATGGCTCCAAGAGGCTTTGAGTCAGAAGGCAGTGGGGGGCTGAAGTCCTCCCCTTCTTTGTGGGCTCTACTGCCCCAGACCTTAACCCCAGGCTCACATGCTTACTGAGTGGAACAGGCACAGTCCTGCTCTACAAACTTATGGGATGGGGGCTGTCCCTTAACAGGCAACCTCAAAAACCATGGAGTCACCCATTCTGCTTGCAGTTGGCAGCACAGAGAAGTGGTCCTGAGCCCTTGCCTGGCTCCTGCCATTTCTGAGCTCAAATTTCTGCACCTGCTCCACAAGGAGAAAAACCATAGTACTCCTCACAGGAAGCCAGTGCATCCCACTGGCTGGATCAATTTTACGAGGTAGACTCTGCACTGAAAATATTTTGTAATACACAGTCTTACAGCACAGGACACTGACGCTCTGTGTAACACTCGTTGGGATGAGCGAAGCAGCCAAAGGAATAAACCTCGTGGTGTTTGCTTGTTCAAAGTAGCTATTGGCACACACATATCGGCCTCCCCCGCCCCAGCATTCAGAGTGTGGGCAGAGATCTTGGAGCACAAGACATGCTGTAAGGCTCCACAGCCGGCCATCCCCCAGGCACTGCACAAGTGCAGCAGATGCATTGCCAAGGAAAGACTCTGGCAGGGCATTTCTTTCTGGTTTCTCACATCTGACGAGTCTTGCTGGGTGTGAATCCTTTCTCACCAAAGGTTTGGCTTCACCAATACCCCCACTTCAAGTCAAAGTGGCTGGTGCACAGTTACAAGTCCTTACCCTCTCTGCATTTCAGCACACCATGACTGTAAGTCTGCTTCCTCTTTACATATGCAAAGTGAAGAAGATATACACACAAGTTTCATAACAAGTCACAGCCCTGGGAGAAGCTGCTGTTTTGCACACAGTGCTGCACTAAATCAGCCAAACAATTTTTCAAGGCCTGATTTGCTGGGCAGCAGCAGAGATCTGACAGCAAAAGACAAGTGCCAATACCATACCCGTGACTGAAAAAGAGGTGTCTGCCAGGCCTGAAGGGGTTAAGGATGCTGGTGATTAGCTCTTCACTCCCAGGTCTCTGCTTACTGTCTGTGAGACAGGAGGGCAGCTGGTGCCTGAGCTCTTCCCCCATCAACAGGGCACTGGGTCACACTACAAACATTTCTTTGCATCCAAGTGGAGTATGGAGCCCACTTAGCTCAAGAAGCTGCTTCCCTTTGTGAACCTGACCCCCATCTGTGATACAATACCTGTGGACGCTGTGCTCTGCACTTTTTCTATTTGCACATAACAAGTGTAATCAAAAGGTCAGTGCTGGCACCAAAACAAGAGATTCTACTTCATCTAGTGAGTTTTGTCCAGAAAACTCAGTTCTAATACAGCATTCCTCCTACATTAGATGCAATGCTTTTTGGAGTAAGAAATTGTCACCTCTGACTTTTAGAAATAGGTGTTTTAGTATTGGCAACATGAAATTCAACAAGGCCAAGTGCAAAGTCCTGCATATGGGTTGGGACAATCCCATACACAAATCCAGGCTGGGCAAAAAGTGGATTGAGAGCAACACTGAGGAGAAGGACTTGAGGGTATTAGTGGATGGAAACTGACTGTGAGCCAGCAATGTGCGCTCACAGCCCAGAAAGACACTTGTATCCTGGGCTGCATCAAGAGAAGTGTGGCCAGCAGGTCAAGGGAGGGGATTCTCCCCCTCTGCTCCACTCTGGTGAGACCCCACCTGCAGTGCTGTGTCCAGCTCTGGGGCCCCCAACATAAGGAGGACATGGACCTGCTTGAGTGGGTCCAGAGGAGGCCACAAAGATGATCAGGGGGCTGGAGCACCCCCCTTATGAGGACAGGCTGAGAGAGTTGGGGTTGTTCAGCCTGGGGAAGAGAAGGCTTCAGAGAGAAGGCTCCAGCTTATAGCGGCCTTCCAGTACATAAAGGCCTGCAGAAAACATGGGGAAGGATGTTTTACAAGGGCATGTAGTGATAAGATGAGGTGTAACAGTTTTAAACTGAAAGAGGGTAAATTTCAATTCAATATGAGGAAGAAATTCTTTACTGTGAGGGCGGTGAGACACTGGCACATGTTGCCCAGAGCAGTGGTGGCTGCCCCCTCCCTGGCAGTGTTCAAGGCCAGGTTGGACAGGGCTTTGAGCAGCCTGGTCTAGTGGAAGGTGTCCCTGCCCATGGCAGGAGGGTTGGAACTAGATGATCTTTAAGGTCCCTTCCAACCCAAACCATTCTATGGTTCTATGAAATTGTGAAAGAATAAGATGCTACAGAAAAAAATACCAGCAGATAAGTAAGTGGAGAACTAGGAGGAGGATAAAAAGGAACATAATAGGAACATAGAGAAAAGAGAAAGATGAAGGACAACCTAAGATATGGACCTGGGCTGCAGAGTGGCACTTTCTCCACATCTTAGAAACAAATTTGAGTTTGGGGCTCAGGCTCTATTACCTCCTCAAGCTCCAAGATCTCCTCAAGCTCCAACATCTACAGTTATGGCTGGTGGCTGGTTTTACAGCAGGCTAAAACAAACTCTACATCTGAATGTAGCTTGACTGTGGGGCAATGTTCCTGTGAGCCCAGAGAGAAAGCTTGTGGCCTGGACACAATTCTCATGTACTTCAAGAGATTTTTTTTGTGGGATGAAGCTAAATTCCATTGCTTAATGGTAAAGATCACATGGATTTGTGCTGAACAGACGGGAGAGGCATTGCATAAGGACTGGTTCCTGTGTTCTTTGGTTACTGCCTATTAGCCTTTATCTCAGACTCTTGGAAAACACCAGCTTTCTATCAAAAGGAAATGTCACTGCTTTAGCTAATATACTTTTTTCTTTCCTTTGCAAGAGGCTCTAATTGACTTCTTTTTCCAGCTTTAAAGCTGTACTCGCTTTAAAAAGGAATATTTAATGTCAGGCAATAGTTTCCATATTGGCTCGCAGAGGAAATCTCGACTCACAGAGATGCTTGTCAAGAGGCAGACCCTGTCTCCCTTCCCTGCCCATACGTAGGAAAGGATTTGTCTTGGTGTAGCTCTGCTATGCGATTGCATAGGTGATATTATGTCTGAAAGGAGCTTTTTCCATCCAGTCCTTCCTGAAGGGCTCTGAGTGATGAGGAAACTGCCTCCAGCACCCACTACCTCCAGCACCCGCACACTCCATTCAAAGAAACACTGAATCTGGCAGGCCTGTGGCTTGCTCCTGTCCAGAAGTCAGGGAAACCTGCCAATCGCATGCAATCAATATTTTGCATTTTTTCCCCAGCAGAATAATTCCCCAGCTTTACAGATCAAGCAAGAAGCATTAAAATTGCTTTGCAATACTGCACACCAGGCCCTCTGAAGCAAACAGAGGACTTACAATTACAACAAATCTGTTGAACACTTGTTTAATTTTGTGTCTCTGCTTAAACTCCTTGACTGCAGACTTAAAGCATAAGCATATGCTTTGCGCAATAGCGATTCAAATATTTGCAGAATCAGGGCCATCTGAGGCACTGTTCGTATTACATGAACAGTCTATGTAACAGCTAGATCACAGCCATCTCCCGCCACTCCATGGCAGCCTGATGGCTGGTGCCAGACCCATTTAAGAAACCAGTGTTAATTTTAGTGAAGTGCCACGTATAATATGACACACTGAGCTCTAAGGGATGACCATGTGTTCAGAAATGACCTGCCAGCCACCCTGGCCCTGGTCTCTGCCACCACCGTCACAGCAGTAGATGCTCTCCCAGACCCCGAAGCACACACTGACTAACCCACAGCACAGGCTATGGCAGGCTCTGCTGCTGCTTCAGACAGACAGACAGACAGACAGACACTTGTGTCTTCTGAAAAGGCTGATGAAATAATAGCCTGACCTGCAAAATGCTAGATACTTATCATCAGCCCCTTCCTTTGTCTTTTACCTACAGGAACAGGAGAAAGCTTTCACTACTGCAAGTAGAAAGTTGGCTCTGGCTGCCACTGCAACCCTCATACTGCAGCACCAGGCCTTATGTCAAAGTTTGCTGTGTTAATCTGAGACTAGAGCCAGTACTGCAGCCCCCTGCCTCCCTGGAACTCCCCTCAGATGTATTTTTGTGAATCCTGGGGATATTAATTGGTTATTATTAACAACGCAATATAGTTTATGGAAAACACAGCCTGCCACATGCCAGGAAGCTCAAATGGGTTTTATCAAGGATTGCATTCAACAGTAAATTTGCCAGATGGGAACAGATCACACTCACCTACTGAGTATCTTGTCCACCTCCATGATGTTTCAAGGGAAGCTTTGAGATTATGAGCTGAAAGAAGCTATAGTAATGCAAAGCGCTATAATGAACTAGGCAAGACAGATGAATAGTCAAGTTCTGCTCAGAATGGGGGCAAACAAATGTTAATAGGCTGTCCCAAGGTTGTACCCCTTCCCAACCCTGCCTCCGGGTCACTTTGTACTGTGAAGTGTGAAGATTTCCAACTGTGTTAAAAATGGTAAAATCCAGGGAAATATATGATCCTTTCTGGTAATCTACTAAACCATTTGCTGCCTGTGCAAATCATGAAAGGAACATTTGAATACAGCTAATTGCTAAAAATAGTCCCATTTTCAGCATCAGAAGAGCTGGCAGTTCTTTCAAGTCATGGTAAAAATACTGCTTTAGTATGACTTCAGCAGAGAGCTGCCACCTGTGCGTGCTGTGAGTGTGAGTGGGACTGCCTTGTCCCTGGACGGGATTTCCTCCAACATGTGACACGACTTGTGGGTCCCACAGCTCAGAAGTAGGTAAGCTACAAGGTCTAAAAATGTGACTGCAGTATCAACCAAGTACCTTATGCCTCGGGTTTCTTCTTTGCAGCTCTGCATATTTTGAGTCCAATTTAAGGACATATCTCTGACTACTAGGCTGACATGAACAAAATGTTACTTCTTATTAGGTAGGAACCTTCTGGTTCCTGTGGTGTGCAAGCCTGGTGGTCTGAAGCCACAAAAATGACCTGCTGATTGCTGATATCTGCTAATGAAGAAGAGCAGCAAGTCACATATGCTGGAGGAGTCCAGACAGCCAGTGGTCTCTCTGGGCTGGGTGTTCTCCACTGGTAAGGGAAAACAACTGTGACCTACCAATGACTGCCGTTTTAGTGCTTGATGGCTTGGGATATTTTAGTTATAATACAGTTTAATAAATATGTGGAAGGTCTTTAGATTTTAGAGGGTAGCCTGCTACAAATCCAATTTTTAAACAATGTCTCCATTTCTAATCTAAAATCAAAAGATTGCTGTATTTTTGGGGAGAAACATTTGAAATGCTAGGAGGACGCGATTTTCACTCAACATTAGCAGGAAGCTTTTGAAAACAGCTGTTTTCTGCTACTCAGGATGACGGAACTCATGCAAAAAGTGCAAGTGCAGTGCTTTTTAAATCCAAACCCATGATGTAGCTGTGTTTCAGTTACTCTTAAGTCAAACATTTCGTGTTAGGCCAGCTGTACTTTGAATTTATGGATCTGGAAAGCGGAGGAAGAATGCATAGCTCACAGAATATTTAAAACAGTTCAGCTGGAATAGGACATAAGAGGTGTGAATGTGTCCACACAATACACCCACTGCACGAGAGTGTAGATACACTGATAGCCTTAAAGCAAAAACATTACAAGCACTTTGTGTGTGACGGTCAAATAGCCTTTTGCTAACCTACAACTGTATCTCAATATTTAAAAATTTTTCTTTGAATCAGCAAATGCTGGCATGGAAATACAAGATTTTCCTGTGCTCTGAAGAGCATCAAATTGGGCCCAGCACCACAGGTGACCCAGGTGCCAGCACTGTCCCTGGAGAGAGGGTCCAGCAAGCCCGACCCAAGGAGCTGTCAGTGGAAGCATGTCTGTTAACCTTGGCTGCTCGGATGTGCCAGCCAAAGAGGCACACTAATCAAAACATACCAGACCCAGAGGCTATTCTCTGTCCTGTTTAATTAGATCTAATTTTGTTCTGCTGCCTTTCAGAAGTACAGGATAGTGGCCAGCAAGGCAGCAAGGTGTAACCCTCCGGATTCTCCCTATGAAGCAAGGGCAAGAAGTTGTTTCCTCCAGTTTGTGCTAGTTTCCAAAGGTACATGGAAACTGCTTAGTGGGACATAGCAAAGAGCTAAAGTCAGACCAATGTAACGCGATGGCCCAAAGGAACAGTGTGGTCTTCACAACTGAACTACACATCTTTCTTTCTTTTTTTCATTCTACCTTTTTTCTTTTGTCCCCTAATCTGACATTTTCTTGCCTTCAGTGCATCTGCCAGGTATATCTGTAAATTTGATATCATCACAATCCAACATCTAACTACAGAGTAAAGTTTTAGGGGAAAAGAAAGAAAGAATTTACAAAACATGCATGCTACATTAACCAAGAAAGAAATTCCTCATGTTCTATCCAGCGCAAGTTTTTATTTATTTCATGGGAGCCAAAAACCCAGTTTGAAGAGATGCTCTCTTATAAGTAAAGACCAGTTCCAAGGTAGGGAATGGAGGGAAAGGAAGAAAAAAAGACTGCTGTTCATTAACCTAAAGCCCAAAATAAGTCCGACTCACTAAAGCTCATGCTGGATGTGGTGATATGACATACTTGCTACATAGTCATGTGCTGAAATTGTGTGTTGGAGCTTTTGTGAAAAGGATGTGCTCACAGTGCTGTGACTGCGGCTGGCTGGTGTGTAGCTGCTTCTGCTGCCCTCCCAGAGGTCCTGCCATGAGGACCACAGGCAGTGCATGCGTGGCGTGTAGGACTGGGAGGAGGAATGGCTCTGATGAAGCAGAGAGCCTTGCTGGAGAGGAATTTCTGCTAAAAAACAGGCTAAATTTGAGGAGACATTGTGTTTGTAACAGTGATGGGTTAACCTTAATAGGACAGTATTTCAAAGTAAGAAACCCTAACAATTCAAGAAGGAAGTTAGAAAGCTAGCAAGTGAGTTTGCTGAGCAGTAGGAGAAGGGATTTGGGAGCCAAGGACCAACAACTCCCATCTACCCCTGCACTAAGGCTTAGCTCAAGTGTCATAGGCACATCCCTCTTCCACACCATGAAGATAAGCCTTTTCAAGAACCCATTTTAAGGGTTCTTGAAATATTTCCATTCCTTGTGTTGGTCCCAGCAAATCCAATGCACTGTTATCTGGCAAACCTTCTCACATTAGTTGAAATGACATGTTGATCACCAGTAAAACCTAATGATACTTGTTGCTGCTAGCTGAATACAACAACTACCCAACCAGGGCACTGCAGGACCACAAACAAACCCTGCTGCTGCCTCAAGTATAGCTTCTTCAGATTTAATATACAGAAATACAAAGACCCAAATATTTAAGCTCAAGAGATTAATTCAGTGGTGTTACATTTAAACTGTACAGCAGGCAAAAATTAACTGTGCCTTCCCAGTCCTGACTTGTTTCACAGCGACTCCGCACACACTCTCTCCCTCCCCTACTGCCCCTTGCACTCTCTGACAGGATAACAGCCTCTCCTTATCTGGTCATATCCCAGCCATGTGGCATTGGGCCAGTAATTTAACACTCCCATTGCTGCTACATTGATGCAAAACTTTTTATAGACGTGTTTGTGCTGACCAGCTCCCTTAGCCCCCTTGAGCCAAAATTACAGGAACATCTATGATTTTGAGGGGCTGAATAAAACTCTCCCCAGTTCAGTTTGGGGCTGTGGTCCCCCGTGCTTCACAAGGCAGCTGACGGATCCCAAGAGCAGCGTCCCAGCACTGTCATGTGTTTCAGGGGACAGATGGATCAGCTTTCTCGACCACCTAAAATAACAGACATGCATCATGCACATACACATGTTAAGCATCACTCAAGTCTTTCCCCTCAGCTGGAACCTGTTTTGTCCATATTGCCTAATCCCTCCTCCCTAAAGTTACCCACCCTTTACAAGCCCATCCCACGTACTGCAGGCTACCAGGCCCCAATGCAGTCAGGCAATGTACAGCACCAGCAGAACTCTGGTCCTGCCACCCTTTATGACTGCAGCACTGCCTCTCTGTGCACACCTAGCAGAGCTGCCTCCGGGTCAGGGTTTTTATTTTGCTTGCTGAACAGCATACTGCACCCTCGCAAGGGAGTTTCATTAGTTAATTGAAAGAAATTTGATGATTAGAGAAGATTCCATTAATAAATTAATATGTTCCATCAAGGTATCTCAAAACATTTCTATCAACATAAACTTTATTTCACATCAGCTGAGTGGGCAAGGCAAAAACCAGTAGGATCTCTTTTGCAGAGAGGAAAACTGAAGCCAACAGTCCACTGCATTCCAGCAGCAGAAGTCAGGACCCCCCGACTCTCAGTCCTTTGCTCCAACTTCTGGCTGAACTTCCTTCTGGTGACAAATCAATTGCATATGTGCTATATGAGATGACAACATTATATAAGTACGAAGTAGTAGGATTATGGGTGTGGGGGAGAAAGATCTCCTGGGGAGAGGGGACATTTTGCATCAATCACTCCCTCCCCCACAGCCACCCACCGACTGCAGGGATTTTTCAAAGCACTAAAGATGATATAGTTTGGTACATTTTAATCAGTTTCTTACCCCATAGAATTATGGTAGAAACGTTGCTTCAAAAAAAAAAAAAGTAGACACACAGCAATTAGAGGCTGTGTAACCCGCAAAGGAGCTACAGGTATGTGACAGCATGTGCACTTCAGACACCACGGAAGAGACAGTAGGTACTGCCTGATGCCTCATTTCACCCCACTGGACAATAACTGTGTCAAGTACTAGGACTGCAATTAAAACGTGACAGCAATTTGAGTGCAAAGTAGAGCAAAGAAGCCTGGGAAAGGGCTGTGGCAATGGGAGATGAGATACCGAGATACACATTTTGCCAGGGGAAGTGAGGAAAACCAAATTCTCTTCAAGAAGGAAGAAAGTGTGTTAGAAGTGGGCTAGAGGAATGATGCTCTGATCCTGGTTTGGCACTCTAGAAAAATCCTTGGTGCTAGAAGTCAAAGCTGCGAGCCAGATCTTCCTCAAAAGAACAGTGAAGATGTCTGTCTCTGTCCTCATTTTCCTCTCAAACCTTCAAATATTTGTTTTTCTGTCCTGGCCCACAGACATGGAGAGAATGGAAGGTGCTGAGGCAGCTCTCTGACCCAGAAGCATCAGAGGAGGAAGGGAACAGCACCCTGGGACTACTGTCATCATGGTGGCCATGGCCAAATCTGGCACAAAGTGGTAGCCTTTGGGCTACTGCTCATCTCTCCTTATGTTAGGGTTGTGCCTGAAGGCCTTATCCCTAGAGGGGAGAACACCAATAGTGTAGAAGAGGGCAAACAAATGCCAAAATGAAAGAGGGAAGTCTGGTCTGCTTCAGGCTGTAGTAATCCCTTCTGGGCCATAAATCTATCATCTCTAATTTTAACAAACTGCTTGAATCTGACAGTCATGAAATGTAATATCATCTAGACTAGCTGTTGAACAACAAAAATGTGTTTTACTTCTCTTGTTCATTGAACAACCATAAGAATAAAAGAAATACTCTAACGGGCATCCAGACCCTCCACCCTGCCGCAGATCACCTGAGCCTGGCCACTTTCTGCAGCCGGCTCCCTTCTTAGTCTGTCAGGATGCAAAGCTGTTACTTAGGGATGCTACAGGTTATAAATCTGCAGAGGTTCACTCCTTGCTGTCTACAGAGGTACACAATATTGCTCTATGAAACCCATCCCCAACAAGCTTCGTCAAGTGCACCTTAACTCTAGTACTGTACAATTTGGTGAATAACAGTTCTGTGTTTGTTGTAGCCCCTGCCTCCAGGCTGGCCTACCAAGAATGCTGGTATGGTGTCCAGGGAGGGCTTGTACAAGCTGGAGGACACGATCCCTAAATGGCAGCTGGAGTCAGTGCCACAGGGCTAGAGAAGTGTTGTGAACAGGGTTGGCTGTGGGCAGGGTGAGCCAAGCGCTTGCAGGGTAGTGCAGGACCCACCATGGAAAAGACTGCTGGGGAAAGATACTTTGGAGGACACATGCTTGGTGTAAGGTCCTCTGTGTGGATTCATCCCATCTGAGACATTCAGCTGAGATATTTATGGTGAAGACTAGGCTCCCCATCTTGTCAGGAGAAAGGCTCGGCCTATCCTTGAGAGAAATTTTGTCCATGTGCGATCACCTCAGGGTGCCTCACGATTCTGCTTGCTCACCTGAGCTGCTGTAGCATGGCTGGTTTATTTATGCCTATATCCTCTGTGGGCAGTGATGTGGGTGAGAAAGGAAGGATCTCACTCTAACAAACTGATTTTTCTGCTAGTTTTTCCTCCAGCCTTTCCTGGTTAAGAAAGGAGTAGCCAGAGAGGGCTTAGATAGCTACACTGTTTTAAATCTTACTGACTTACTCCTGCTTTATGTAGTGTGAGTCAAGCAAGGTAGAAAGTTTGTCTCATAGAAGGTAATCTTGAGTACCTATTTCTGTTATTTTATAAATTTTAAAGGTCTGGGTTTTTTTCCAGGGGCAGTGCTCATTCTTGTGAAAAATAGTTTTCTGCCATACCTGTTCTGCACTGTGACAGCACTGTGTAGTTGTAAGGAAGCAAACACAACAGCAAGGGAAGCCCTTTCACAGGCTGCACGTGAAAGACAGAAAAGCATGGGATAAACGTGTATTTAGTGCCATTCCTCTAGTTACACTGACTGGGACATCCTGGCATCCTGTGATATAGCTGCTCTCGCACAGCTTCTCACCTCTCTCCCTCCATTTGGGCACAGCAACCTCAGCTCTTGAGGGACGTGCAAAGTCTTCATTACTGCAGACCAGCACGCCAAGCACATGGACAGCACACGATGTACCCCAGGCCCTGCCTATGTCCCTGCCCATGTCCCTAGGAGCCAGAACCAGATTTGTGTAACCCTGCCCGCTCTCACGCTGCAGCTCGGTGTGAGGCGTGGGGCTGAGTCCACTTGCAAACTCGGCTGCGGATCTGCAGCAAGCACCAACCCTTTGCTGGGAGCTGGCCCCAACAGAAGCCCAGCAAGAGACTGAGGTCCCAGCACCCCATCCCCTGTGCCAAATATGCTGTGAGGGGAGGAAGCAAACTCAGCTACAGGTTTAACCCATCTGCTCCTAGCACTTCAATGCTGCAAAATTAGGAAAACATCCTCCCAGCCCCTGTCAACAGCACATAGCAAAGGGGGATAGCGAGGGGTTGAATGCAGGCACACAGGCTGCAGCCTCGCTAATCACTGAGGGGAGGCTTCCTGACCCACCAGAAAAGAAAAGGAGTCAGCCAAGGAGAGTCTGGAGCGGCATCCAGAGTGCACGCATGCACTCTGGCATCAAAAAGTCTTCCCTGGTTCCTCTGCCAACACAAACACCAGTGCAAGAGTGAAGCACAGACTTCAGGACTCTGGCATGAGAGCAGCTGGCGAGCACTGGGCCCGGCTGAAGGGAGTGGGTGCTACAAGCCAGCGGGCTGGCCCCAGCACACTCCTGTTGTGCAAAGGGACATGGACATAGAGGGGAGCTGCTCTCCATGCCATTCCCAGACATATCTCTGTGTTGCTAATGGGCCAGGAAACCTCTCCCAAGGACCGCTCAGCAGCTCTCCCAAGCAGCAATGCGCTGCTGGCTCCTGGCACAGGTAACCAGTGACCCCCCTAGCTGGGCGTGTGCTGGAGGTGGTGAGAGAATCAAAGGTCCAAGTGCCCCATTTCTCTCAGAAGCAGAGAAGTGAACATAAAAATGATTCAGACAAGCCTCTCCGCCCGTGCTAAGCTGGAGCGAGAAGCCAGGACAGGGAGGAGACAGCAATCCTGGGCAAGACAGTGGCTCCTGTGGCAGCTCCCTGCTGTCATCCTTGGGGTTGGACACAGGTCACAGACCCTGATCCTGTGGTTGAGGCACCCACAGGCTGCCACTGGCACAGAAATGCATGCGATGAAATGCTGTCCCTCTCCAACAGCTGCTCAGTGCTTTGTGCCACATACTGGTGCTGTGGTCTTGTCAGTCTGGAAACTCGACTCCTCTTCCTCTCACCCACCACAGTGCAACGAAGCTCAGCATTCCTTCCAGCAGCTCAGCGCTTCTGCCTTTATCCCCCCATCTTGTCTGGTCCCCCATCCCGCAAGTGATTGAGCTGTTATTAATGGACATTGAAAATCCACCAAGAAAATTTCCTGGCCCAGATTTTGCGTGCCCTTTTGCTGAATAACTCTGAAAAGCCTTCTGAGAAACCTGCAGCTGTTGGAATGCACATCTTGCACAGCAAGACAAAATCTAGCTTTTTTTTGAGCAATCACTTGCTTTTAGTAAATGGAAGGGTAATCTAGAAAATGCTTGACTACTAGGCACACCCTTCCTTAGCATATCAGTTTATGCTGCACAGAAAAGCTGGTTTGATAATTCAGTTAATATCAAATGCGTGAGATCTTGCAGCCTCTCTACAGCTGCAAGCAAATGGTCAAAAGCAAGTCTAATTTATCATCCATTGTAGGTATCATGAAGGGGAAAGTTGCCTTCACTATAAGACAGAGGAGGCTGCAAGTGAGACATCCAGAAAATATCTTGACACTTCTGTCCAGGTTGAGAGACCTTTTGTGTTTGGGCTGGTAGAAAAATATCCAAAGAAATGTGTAACTTGGAAAAGGACACTTAAAGGCTGAACAAAACTTGAGAGATACCTGGAATAGCCTAAAAAAAATCTTGCACCTTAAATCAGATTCTGATTAGAACTGCCTGAAAGTTGACATGAAGCCTAAAGTGTGCGGGGTCTCAGACGCCCATGGCTCACCACCACTCCTACAGTCATCAATCTCTTCTTGATAAGAGGCCAAGGACAGGCCACGGGGTGTTATCTCTTCTGTTCCAAACTCCACTGGATCAAAAGTAAGCCCTGGAGTACTTTCAATTGCATTGCTTTCCCTCTGTGCTCAGTTCTATCAGCAGCCCTTGCTTGTCTGCCTTGTCTGCACCTGGCTTTTATTTTCTTTCCCCTCCCAGTCTAGAGGGAGCCTAGGCACAAACAAGCCTCCGAGACCACAGAGTTTACCATACAGAGCTGTTCTGCTCCTGGCAAAAACTAGCACCACGGAAAGCAGCCGTAGGACGGACCTGGTTTTGCACTATATTGATTAAACTACAATCTTGGCAGGATGGGGAAAAGTTTGTTTGGTGAATACACCTGAATTTGCATCTGAAGGCTTTCTGGCAGGCTCTAATGGGGGCAGGGTTCAAGCACTTCAGGGGAAAATTTGAACAGTGTTACCCTTCGCCCTCTACAGAAGAGCAGCATCAGTTCGGCTTGCTGCCCAGATCATGAGCCCTCCCAGGTTGGGGAGCTGAGACCGAGGGTCTAAAGCAGGCGGCTGTACTGGGGGAGGCAGTGGAAAAGAAGGGCAGAAGACAGCAGACAACCCTCTTAATCCTAGTTCTCCTGCAGTGAAGGTGCTCTTATGAGACCTGTTTTTGCATTAACTGCCTCCTTTAACTGCCTCACTTTTTACTCCAGTTTCCACCAGTCCTGACTGTTGTTCTACCCCAGGGATGCCTTCCTTTATTCCCACCAGAGAAGCAATTTAGTGCATATTTCTTAAAATTGGACACGTCTGCCTAGGGCTGACGGCTTAGCCCCAGCCATCCTAGACACAGCCTCATCCCTCAGGCCCAGCAGCACCTCCAATGCTTGCTACCTAGCAGCTGTGGCTACCTCCTCAAAGCTGTCACAGCCACTTGCTCTGGTCCAGGTGCCTGTCCACTTCCTCAGATCCACCCACGTATCCATCTGAACTCTTAACAGAGGTTTTGTAATTAAAAAAGGCAATTACCAAAAAAAAAAAAATCAAACCAAAATAAAAAAAAATCAAACCAACAAACAAAACACTCAAACTCCTTTCCTTTCTCCTTTTGTTTTTTTCAGGGTTTTTTTTTTTTTTTTTACAGGGCAGCCTCAGGCGGAAGCTTTGTCAGTGTGGCCATTTCCCTTCATTAGCTGACAAAATGCCCCAAACTTCATTGTACCTGAAAAGGTCTGCCCTAGTAAGTTATTTTTCACCACTTGTCAGCAGATACTGACAGATCTTCCTTCCCTGAAGGGCTCCTCTCCACCCCTCACAGCTGCCAGCTGGTCCTTTTCCTGGGTGGATAACCAAACTTGCTCACTCAGGCATTGCTGCTCACAGGTGGGAGAGGGTTGACTGATTCCCATCAGGGCTGGAGTAGCCTCAGGAAAGTCATCTCCTGCCCTCACCTCTTTCCTCCCTCTCACCCCTACTGAGACCCACTCTCTTTGGCCGTGGCATGAAGAGCATAACATTTAATCTGAGCCCAAGGGGACGAGGTGAGCAAGAGGAAAACAGGGCCAGAATCAGCTTTGCTGGAGCATTGGGCTCAAAGGTGGCATCACTGGTAAAGTTGGAGAACTACTTCTTGAAGGGTTTCTGGACACAGAGATTTTACGCTAATGCTGTAATCAAGGTGAGCATGCCCTTATCTATCAGGAGTGAAAGGAAAAGTCCTTTCCGAGGCTTTGATTTCTCTCCCCTCCACCCTTATGCTCCCCAGGAGAATCAATATTTGTGGTTTGTTGTAGCTTCTCCCACAGGCCCTGACTTCCTCTACAGCGAGCTGGGAAGGTATTCCTGGCTCCGTGCACATAGAGAGGATCACTTGCACCGAGTGAAAAGATATTTGCTGTCTCTGATGGATTACTCCCCAAGAGACAGCAGTAATAGCACTCTTTCCTAATTGTTAAAGCAGCCATCACAATACCAGCTGGCTTTCCCAGGCGCAAGTCAGCCACACACCTCTGCTCCCAACACCCTCTGCAAATGACTGAGCAAAGAAAACAGTTTCATATGGTTGGTCCCCAGAGACTGACAAATCTGCACCTTCGTGCTATCACACAGCAGGAGGGAGCTGGAAGTTATAAACATGTGGGTGGTTTCTACCCATGAGCAAGAGAGAATGGGAAATGCCAGTCTGCCCCTGGAGTGATTAATCCTGCAACTTAACCAGCATTTGCTTCATCCTAAACAGGAATGAGTTTTCTTTAATTAACATTGATTTCCATTAAAGCTGCTGGCCCAGATTAAATCTGAGAGCACGTTCTCCAACTCTCTTGTCTTTGTGAAAGGGACCAGGTGCCACTTTTGTGACATTCTGAAGGACTGAAGAGGCCTCATGGTCTGCAAAGGGCTGACACATCCCTCCTTCAGGAGGCTGGCACATGGACTAAGGGCTGCACAAATAGTTTCCGTGCTGAATTTTAGATACTCAGCTGACCCAAGTCTTTCTGAGAGCTTGAGAGCAACTACTAAAATCTTCCCAGGCAGCTGAGCTTTGAGAATCACAAAACTGCCAGGTCTTTCAGTCTGGATCCAGTTTAATGTTTTTAATGCCCTCTCACGCCACCAGTGCAGGTGTGACAAAATACAGCTGTATCGGGTGAAGTGCTTTCATCTAGGCTTCTTCGGTCCCAAATCCTGTAACTGCTGTTGGGTCACAGGGCCTATACCAGGAGTGGCCATAAAACAGAGAAACGAATCAGAAGTGAATAGAGGTGCAGAGAAATTGAGAGGATGGAAGTGTGTGCATGGGAAAAAAAAGGTAGGAAGAAATGCAATAGGTAAAGAAAGACCCACATTCAGTTAGCAGACACACTCCTAGTGAAGTAAACGGGAATGAATCAGGGCCATTGCATATCTTGACCTATGATCCTGCAGAAGAGAAGCAGAATGAAGTTTGAACTGCAAAAAAAACCCCGACAATAAAAACCACTAAAACAGCATTTGGTCACACTTTGGACACTTGATGGAAATCCTTCCTTTTGAATTATCAAAACAAGAGCACAGAGCAGCAAGAAAAAATGAAATGAGACTGAAGATTAAAACAGTGTGATTGAGAGGCAGTCCTAACAGCTGGCCAAGTCAAATGGCAGTAGAACAAATACCCCAGCTAACAGTTACAGAGCTTAGCCAAATGCTGTAAGTGGAAGACTTGTCAGTCCAGAATGTCTTGTTTTATTAGAAATAGGGTCTTTACAAAGTACAAGAAAAAGAAAGCATAAGCTTTGTGCTTTTTTTTCCTCTTTAAAGTGGAACAGAAAAATTGTTTCATTTCCACATGCATTGCCAGAGACAATCAATAATACATGCAGAAGAATCATGATGAGACTAGAAGGCACTGTGCACACAGCGTCTTATTGCTGAGGAAACGAGCACTGCTTATAATGATGTGTCCTGACTATTTCTGCTTTGTAAGGCCATATGTTCAGTGGCCTCCAACTTGGAAAAATTTTCCATGGAGCAGATTTAAGATTTTCGTGTCAAATGCCTACCTCTGGGTCAACTTATCATTCAGACAATGAGGTAAGAAGGTGTCTGAATAAAGCGGTTGTATTATGCTGTGGGCATAAACTCCCCTAAATGAGATGCATAGAAAATAACCAACCACACAAAGAGAAGCCTAAGGAACAAGAGGCCAGCCACATGAGACTTCACACAGCTCCAGTATTTCTTACGGGGTGAAAGAGCAGAGACCATCACTTTGAATACAGCCATGACATTAACCGCTGCTGCTGTTATATTGCTGTGTCTCTCTGATCTGTCTTACCCACCTTAAAAGTCTCACGTCTCAGACTATCAGCTCTCTGCAGCATGTTTGTACAGTGCCTCAGACAATGGGACTTGACCTGCTTGACTTTGGAGTGCTATCACAAAATAAATGTTTAAAAATAATGGTAGCTATTATGCTGAAGTCTTTTTTCAGCTAACCCCCAAGCAGACAGACTTAGTTATGGTCCTACAGTTGTACCGTGCATGTGTGAAGCAGCTGCTTGACTGCGCATCTTTATTTACAGGGTCTGTAGTTAATCTTTTTATTAGGAAGTAATTTTTCACTTCCTGATTTTCTTAACATTTGAGTTGGAGTTTTAGATGTCTCATCTTCCAAAAGACTGGGGAGGCAGAAGTCCCTGCTGCATAGACGAAGACTCCATCTTTGCTTTATCATGTGTATGAGCACCGTGGTTCATGAGAATGAATATCTCTAGGGCAGTAAATGAACCCGAGACCTTTCTGGCCTTCTGTTTAGCTGAAGTATATCTAACAAACTAATGTCTGAGTGGAGAAGCATTGAATTCCACATAGAAGGAATCCAGCAGGAATAAATGTGAGAAAGCCTTTGTATTTCTTGCAAAATAATGGAAACCCTAACAAAATAAAAAACAAAAAAACCCCCCAATCTTTCTTTCATCAGCCTGTTGCTGTGGTGGCTTTTCTGTCACTTCCTACTTACAAACATCATAGATTATGTTCCAGTGTAATACAGAGAATAATAAAGGTCTTTCAAATGCTTTGTGTAATTAGGGGAGATGAGAGAAAGGGAAGCTATATTTTGATATCTGTCTTGGGCAATTGTCTGTCACCAGTTAACTTAGTTTCTGTACTCTTGTGACCTTTAATTCCCTTATCCTCACAACTTCTCTGTGAGGGCAGACGGCGCTGCTGACCCCATTCCAAGGATCCCTAAGGAGCCATGGGCACAGGGAGTGAAGGGGCTCTGCGCTGCAGCAGCTGAGCTGTGTGCCTCTGCAGGCAGATCCTGCCCATCCACTGATGGGGTCAGCGCCAGCGACTGCGTTTGGCCTGGCAGCCCAGTACACCCTCACGGCACTGGTGCCCTGCTGGAATGGGTCCAAAAGCTGGTGAGGGAGGAAAGTACCCACGGTCCCTGCTGCCGACCCTGCCACCGAGGCCGCCAGTTGCAGAGATGGGGCTGGAGAGGCAGTTTTGCAACATATTGCCTTAAGAAGCTCCAGTTGCTGTGGCCAGAGCTGGTCTCTCCCACCCCGGTACCCATCAGCACCTTGCTGACCTAGCAGGCTCTGCCCATCATCCTTGAGTCACCAGCCTAAGTACCTCTGTGGCTATAGGCCTAAGCAGGAGCAGGGCGACACACGGAAGCAGTGGCAGAGCAGGGACTTGAACACTGGTCTCCCAAAGGCAAGGCAAGCGCGCTTGTGAGTGCCTGCTTAGCCCTCTCTTTGCATTTTGCTATCTGGTCCCCACCAGGTCAAAGGCACAGCAAAGTTGTACTCACAACTACAAAAAAAAAAAAATCTGCTCATCGCTATAAAGAAAGAAAACATTAAGATCCATTCTGCATTCTTCTGTAATAGCTCAGAGTTCCACTCTGCTCCTCTACAAGTCAGCATAAGACAATGAATTTACATTGGCTTCCTTAATCAAGACAGGCCCAAGGTCAGGGTCAGATGTGAATCCAAACACCTAATTTCAGGCCTGCTTCAGTTGATTTGAACTGGCTGATCTATTTCAGTGCTTTAGAAAGAGTTGGTCCTCTTGGTGCTGGTAGGAAAGGAAACAGCTTCAAAACATTTCCTTCCTTTATGTAAATAAGCTGCAGCTGCAGCAGCTGATGGAAGCAGCATGATTGCAACTCAATTTTATTTTAGTACATGTAATACATGTCCCTGTTGGTTATTCAGAGTATATATAGTGCTATATGCACTTGGCAGACTAAGAGGAGAATCTATGATTATTAGTCCCTAGATATATGCTTAGTTTACTGTTAAGTCATTTGCTCAAATATATTATCTGGGTATTTGCTTGAATGAAGATGTGAATTAGTTTGGCTTCATTCATTCTCCATTCTCTTATTGGTGTTCTAGAAAATTAAATTCTTAGTATACGTTTGCACAGGCACAATACATTTTAAATTAACTCATCCAAGTGAATCCAGACTCATGACAAACAACTAAATTCCATGATCAACCAAAATGGAACAGAGTTACCCTTGGATCACCAAGTCCCATCAACTCCACCCCCTCCAAAGTTCAGAGAGCTGACAAACCACCTGGAAATCAAACATCATACTGGAAGAATAGTCTCACACACACACCCAAAAAGAAATCACTCTTTACTCCCTCCATGATTTTCTTCAAGAGGACTACTTATTCAATTTGTGGAAAAGAAAGCAAGAATTGCCAGTTAAACTAGTCATTTTAAACTGAGCAGTCAGCTTATTAATGACATAATTCATAGCAGAACTGTTTTCCACAGTAGACAAGAAGAAAATGGTAGGCTTACGTAGAAGGCAAGATTTGCCTTAATAAGAAACCAACTGTATTACTACACCAAACTATAGACTGAAATCTTTCCTGATTTGTACAGTTTTCACTTCCAGAAGTTAATAACTCTTTCCAGAAACGTATGTTACAATTGCATTCAAGTGCAGTTTGTATTTTTCATTTTAGTTACATATCCACCAAAAAAAAAAAAAAAAGTAAACGAATGCCTCATTTCACTTGCCCACAGAGCATCTATGAGGTGGGTGAACATTTCCATACTTATATGCTGTGAGGGCTCCTTTTTCTTTTCCCAGCTTGTCATTATGCTGATTCAAGAGTCTCAGATTCACTTTGCCAAAGCCACCCCATAGGTCTTGGAAGACAAAAAGCTGCAGTGACTGCTGCTTCAAGCTGGCGGTCTATCAGCAAGATAACTCAAGTCCCATTCCCAGTCATACATGATAGTTATTTAATGAAGCTCTCCCCTTTCCCCAATAATTACCCAGCTCATTCAGAAAAGGCCATTTTGCTTGTAGTAACCACACACAAATAATCTCAGTTTTCACAGCACTGTTTCTCCCTCACCCCCAGGAAAAGGTCAGGGTAGAAAATATAACAAGAAAACTACTCCCAGCATGTTCCAGCTGCTGGGCCACTGAGCTCCATAGGCTATGCTAACTGACTTCTCCTATGGTAAATAATCACTTGGAGATGTTGCTGCAACAATGATCTACACTTAAGGCATAGCTTGCTGCAGAGATGATTTATTCTTTGAGAATCACCTTGTTATTATTGCAAATAAATTGTTCCTACCCTACAAACACAGTGGTAGTTGAAGACTTTCTGCTAGCATTTCTGTAGGCAATCTCAGCATAACAAAAGGACATTCATTTAAGAGCTGCAAGTTTCCATCAAAGACTTCAATCTCCGGAAAAACGATTTCCAGAGCATATTTCCAGCACATCTCTCTTTAACCAGAGGGCTGTTAGGGGAAGTAAAAGACCTTTGCAGGTAAGGCAGTAGTTATTCACAGGACCTGACAGTCATTTCTGCTACAGCAAAGCATTAGCAAAGTTGAGTCAAATGAAGTATTTTTGATTAGAGAAAGAAATTAAGAAAAAGGTTCCAAATGCAAAATATATTAACAACAACAACAACAACAACAACAACAAGAGTCTCAGGGGGACTTAGCACATCTGGGACCCGAAATCACAGCCTATCTCACAACCAGCCACAGCTCAGAGCTGGACCTGATCCATTCCTTTCTCAGCCCTTCCCCAGCTCTGCTCTACCACTTTCCTGTTGTCACTGTAAACCGGATTCCAAAGCTAAGCCAGTGAAAATCTTTTTCTCCTCTTCTGTGGATCTGGGGTCTCTGCCAGCTTTGCCACCTGAATTTAATTTCTCTGTAGCCACATAAATTCCACAGCTGGTGTAAGGAAAGCCACAGAACAACATAGAGGTTGGGGGAAGAAGACCCCCTTCCCTAGCTGGCAGCTCTTAAACCAACCTGTGATGTGAAACCACCCTGAAGTGCCATCCACATGTTCCCACCCTTCCCTCTCAGCCAGGGCCCTACTCAAATACCTTAGCCAGGAATTGGGCTCAGCTGACTCCAAGCACCTTTCCAGCTGAAAAATCCAGCTGCTTGTACATGTCTTTGATGCTCTTTTAAGTCCATCTCCTCAACTACCTTATTTGCACAGCCCTAATCATGAAATTATGCTCTTGTACCTGATGACAACTTTTTTTTTTTGTAAGATTAAGACACTACTTGTGCATGGATACTCCCTAATATGATGATAGCCAGATTCTAGTGTCTGAAAAAAATAATGCGGTGGCTCCACAGCAAGCTCTTTGGCAGGAGCAGCCAACCTACCCCAGCTACCTGCCAGACTTCTCATCCAACCACTAGAGATACGTCACTTATTTCAGGGACACGTTCACCTGCAGGGAACAGCCATAGCCTACTGGGAGTTACACTGCAAGATGACACTGTAATGGGCACATAGCTGGAATCTGCAGCAACGTGCAAACAGGATCCCAGAGCTGCCTGGCTCCTTCTCTCCTGGGGGAAGGGGAATTTCCCATCAATGTCTGTGCCTGCACAGTCTCTGTGGTGCTCATGGAATGTGGCTGGGGTGTGTAAGAGCCACACTTCAACTGCTTGTGTCCAGCCCGAGCCTTCCTGTGGAGCTGCTCTGCTGGGGACTTTTCTGTTTTCCTCACTTGGAGAATAGGAGTCAGAAAGGAGACCTAACCTTTTCCAGATGCACAAATGTCACCAAGACTCCAGGGTCACAGCCTGTCTTCTGCTGCTTTCTAAATGTGTGATCTCTTCCTTGGAAGTTTGATGTAGCTCTTTAAAACAGAGAAATAGAGGCAACACTTCTATACCACAGGAATGCTGGTTATTTAGCTTAACTAATGTTTATGAGGTGCTTTGAGACTAGGTGTGATATATGCGTAAGTCTGATTATTTTAATAGACTTTAACATAGTACTAACATTGCTATTTACTAACATTATTTTTCCTAAACTATTTTCAGCAGCATTTTCAATATGTAACCTGGATTTATTCTCCCTTTGCCTATTTAAATTGTACCCACTGAAGAGGCTGAGGGTTCGGTAAGAAATCTGAATATTACCAGTGTATTTTATCTGAGGAGGCAGATCTGACATCTGTGAATTAGTGCAGTGCTTTGTATTACAGTCTACTAGCAAGGGCTGTGATCTTGTCAGAGCTCATAAACTAAACAAGGTCGATCCTTAGATGGAAGCCTTAGAACACCCACATGCTACATGAAGTAATATTTCACCTTCTGAATCATCCCTCTTACCCCTGAGTCATTTCTACAGCAGGAGTTGAGCTAGGTGTTTGGGGTACTTTGTTGATAGTTGTTACAGTTACTATAGTTACTACAGGTATTACCATTCAAAACATGTCCAGAGGGGGTCCTTGTTATCTGTGGTCATTAAAGAACTGAGAATTCCTACCCCACAAGAACTATGTATGTAGGTATTTTGCACAGGTACCAGGCTGTGATTTATCTTAGGAAATCCTGCCAGCAATTTCATTTGGATTCAGTATTTTTGTCCTTTTGTCTGTTTGGAACAATGACAAACTGCTACAGGTTTTATTTCTCCCAGACACTTGTGAATAATCGTTGTTACGAGAGAACTAAATCTGACCATCCAGCAGACTCCTGCAGTTTCTAGAGAATGTGGAGGGGAGCTACAGGTGCTTGACATACCTCTGAATTTGGCCCCAAAGGATTTTGAGTTTTGTACACTGCTGAGCACTACTCACATAACACTCCAAGCACCTTCTCCTCCCCCCGAGTGCATTCAGATCAGGAGAACGTGCTCTCAGAAATACACACTTGCATACCTAAATGGGTGAACATGCATGCAGTGCTTGGGCACTCTGCACCTGCTCCTGGCATTTTCTGGGTGTGAAGTCCTGGGGTATTCTGAGAGTGGGACGAGTTATCGGACCCCCTGCTATTATCGCAGAGGTGGGTTTGAGCTACCAAATTTCAGCGTATGCAATTTCATGTCTGGATCCCCACGCCTTCCACACCATACCCATTTGTACCTGGAATCTGGGTTTAAGGATCATCTTCATTTTTCCACGTTACTGGTTTAAAAAGTCCTAGCTGGCTTTCTTGCTTTGCAAAGAGTAATGCGTAATTCGGCCACAAATATTACTTGTTATTGCTTTAGCAAGACAAATGGTAGCCTTCTCTTCTTAAGTGTCTCTATAAGCCATAAAAGACATGTTCTCCTTAGTCCATTCAATGCTTTGATGGGAAGAATTACATTTTTCCTGTACAGAGCCATTTTTAATTTATTTTTAATTTGTATGTATGGCACAGTTTTGTCTGGGCAGCCTGCTACTGCAGCTCTTGTAATTTAATATTTCAGGAAGATCAGGATAAAAAATGGTTTGGAGAAACTCTATGACAGCTTCATTACTTAGTTCTCTTTCTATCCGTGAAAATTAACCCAGGCTTCTTGCTCCCCCCATACATACGATGGCGCTTTTTTTGTTGTTTTTGACTCTATCATCAGGGATCTTCCCTCAGGGACTTGCTAATTCCCTCAGTGACAGCTACTTGACCTATTTCAGGTGGGAGAGTGTATCAGCAGAGATATAAAATGTAAGATATTTCTGCAGGAAAAAAATCGGTGATCAAACACATGCTTGCAAGTAGTGACTGCTTATTTATCATGCTTTCCCTGAAGAGCCTCAAAGTGTTATCAGTGGAAAGCCTGAGAAATCTGTGTTTTCAAAAACTTGTGAGACTGAGAAAACATAATTGCTTCGTTATGTAAGAATGGTTTGTTGCAGCTTCTGTTACCTTGCTGTCTAACAGAGACAATGCTTGTGGTTTTAGCTTCTTAGCTCAGCTTTGGCACTATAATTTGTTCACCGAGATTTTTTTACTGCCTTTTGTACTCATCTGACATGAATGCTATCATCAGATGAATGTCTGATATCACACTAAAGCATCTTAAAAAGTAACCAGCCTGAACCAGAGATCCCCATTGTACTGCAACAAACACAGTAATCAGCCGCGTGTACACACATACTCTTTCAGCACGCCATAAAACGAGTATGGGTAAATCACTTTCAGCAGGTCCTACAGAAATTAGGAGTGTGTGATGAACAGTTATTGCTAGAAGAAGCTGGGAGCAGGGATATTAACGTTCCATCCACCTGATCACACCCAAATGATGCCCCTTTCAGCAAAACGGGGTGTTGGGACCGATGCAAAGGAAGTCAAGATCTTTTAGGTGTAGCTCAGAGGATTATGCCAAAGTTAGGTCTTAAACTGTTTGGGTCAAGGAATTCTTACTAGCCTCTCTCCTGTGTATGTACTTAGTACAACGAGGCCCAATCTTAGTGGGTCCCTAGAGATTAATATAATAATAATAATAATAATAATAATAATAATAATAATAATAATAATAATAATAATAATAATGTTGTGACTTTTAAAGATCTGTTGATCCCAAGCTGAGAAAAAGAAATTGCCAGCTCACAGCCCCTCTCCATGAGTCTGGAATATGAAATAACAACGATGATGGCTCGCCATCTGTTCAGCAACTGATATGAAGAGGCTGGAGGATCTCAGTCCAGTTCTTAGCAGATGTCTATCCATAGCATCCATATCCATTACGGGTGTACTGACTTGTGTGCAGTCAGCTGTATAGAGAAGGCAAGATTCAGCACAGGGACTGCCTACACATTGCTTCTGCACACATATATCTGTAAGTCCCTCCTTGGAGCAGCAACCTCATTTTCAAACTGCCTGTGTCCTGCTGACACAATGAAGAGCATTGCAGTAATTTGGATCAAACATGAGCCACATAGCAGATTGTTCTAGGGCTCCCACTGATATGCATTACACCCCTTTAATTATGGCCATGACAAGGCACTAACAGGGAAAGCTCTGTAATAAATTATTTCCATTCTAACAGCCTATTAACACCACAGCTGAGAATTTTTCTGCTAGATGCATTCTCCCGCTCCAGTTACATGTTCCTTCGCTCTATCTGTAAGCTGTACTAACTTTTAAATTTCACTTTCAGAAGTCAAACAACATTGCACCTGCAAGCCTTAGTTCATTTAGGGGTCTGCATTCAGAGCTCCAGTCTACTAACTGTACAGCACATTGTTGTTAAGTCGCCTTGGTGTTTCTATGGGAACAGAAAAATGGCTGTTAATTTAAAAATACACAACAGGATATGCCTTCCAGATGAGTTACTTCATATTTGATTGGGCATTTGCTTTTCTCACCTGCACTACAAGGTTTTGGTTGCCTCTAATCTTGCTGGATGTAGTGACCTGGATCAAGCAGACAGACTTCCTGCATAGACCTTATGCCATCAAGGGCTTTACGGGAAAGCTCTGTACTGGAGGTCTACTCATAAACACTCAGCTACTTTTCCCTGGACGAATTTCACAGGCAGTTGAGATTCCCGGCTTTGGTCTTTCAGCCCTGGGGAGATCAGCAGTCCTGTGCAGAAGCTCCTGGGGGACCTGCTCCTGTTCTTGCTGGAAACACCGTGAGGGCAGCTGGTCTTGTGCTCCCTCGTCGCACATTACAGCTGGCCTGGAGGTGTGTGCAGCAAAGGATAAATGGTCCGTCTTTGCCTGATGAGAGAATAAGAAACAGAGCAGAGCTAAGGGGTAGTGAGGGAAAAATGGGAGAATGTTGGCAATGTATCCTGTAACTGAACAGAGGGGCAGCTCATATTTGACCGTGAAAAGATACTCATAAACTGTGAGAAGATGGAAAATGAATGGGAACCGTTGCTGTCCTTGAGTTGCACAGACTAGCTGAGGAACCCAAACAGCTTTCTTCTTTGCACACTCCATGGGCATCACTAACAACAGACTCATCTCAGGATCTACAAAGCCACCCATGTCAAATACCCTTTTCTTCCCCTCGAATACCAAATAGGACTGTTAGTCTTAGAAAATGCACTGAGACAGTAAGACTGGAAGTTCCTGAGTCACTGGTAACTGAAGGCTGGAGATGTATTCTGAGGAAGAATCACTATTGATTTTCCTTGTTCTTATACTCACCCCTAGGCATCCTTTCTTGGCCACTGCCCAGGGACAGGATGCTGAGCCAGATGGACCTTTACTCTGAGCAAGTATGGCCTTTCTGATGTTCCTGTGTAAAGTATGACAAACTGGCAGTTACAAAAAGCAGTAGAACATTTTAATTTACTGCTGACAAAAATGTCAGTTTAATATCCATTATATCAATCCTTAAAATTCCTGATACGTACTTCTCTTTTTGTAATGAAATCAACAATACTCATTAAAAGCAAAAATTCTCAGAAGCATGCTATTTTCTAGCTTCTTGATCTACTATTGCTTCTAAATTTTCAAATTTTCTTCTAGTTTTTCAGATTAAACCCATAAGAATATGTATAACTGGTACTGCAATGAGGAGTCACTAGAAGAGCAATTCTGACTGTGAAGAGTTTGGAGAGCAGCCTGGAACTGCTGCTCTCCTTGGATTATAAAGGCTTAATGGGAACACAGATAGCTTGTCTTGCTCTGAGCGCTCCATGAGGGTGTCAAACCACAGACGAGTGTGTTCACCATTGCGGTTGCACACAGTACCTGACAGGAAAATAGCCTCACTGGCTGTTGTCTAATGTATCTGTCAAGACTGGTGTTCCTTTAATAAACATGATGTTTGCAATGCAATTCCCACATGGCTTCAAGTGAGCTCACCATTTCCTTACTATCTGCCCTAAAGCATTTCATAGTATTGCTATAATCAATTAAACAGATGTCTGGAGTGAAATGATCTCTGTGCACTACTCACTGACTTCATCTGGGAGCTTTCAGATTTAATTAGTTAATATTCCTAGAGCACATTTTAATCTTTGAGTGAAAAGTCTTGTAGCACCCAAATGGAAATGCGTTTGCTACGTTAACCTGTCTGACAGCAGTGTGAAATGGGAATACTGATTTGAAAGGACAACTAAGAGTAAATTGTCTCAAGAAGCAGGCCAAGCAGAGAAATGATGTGATGGGGCACAAAAAGTCAACAGTGTGATTTTGATTGAGTGATGAGTTTGGCCTACTCATTGATGTCAACAAGATTTTGTTGTTATTACTAAGGAAATGAAGGTTGATTTTCATGGTCTAGGATTGCTGAAGCCCTCGGTATATAATTTGTTGAACCTTAATGGTACAGAATTTTTTCTAGGACAGTTCTGTATAATTAAAAGCTGCCAGCTGGAGATTATTAGTTTTAATCTTTATGGCATCTGTTGAAAGAGTTTTGTGGATTTTTAAGTTACTTTTCTGGGGCAAACCACCCAAAACTACATCCTCATTATTCCTTTGAAAGAAAATAACTAATGGCAGGTACCTGACAAGAACAACTACCCACATCCAGAAAAGACTGAAAATTACCTGCTTGGGAATGTAACAGTTCATAGCACAGAACAATACAAGGAAAAGAGCAGACTGTCCACCTTAAGGAACAGTTAAAATATGCCCACCCTCCCTCCTACCTCTGGGTTCATTAATTTCATAAGCAGGTGGGACAACGTTGCTATAAATTAAATACTAACATTTAAGTACAAACACACTTGACATAAGTGAATGCAAAGGCTGTGAGTCACTGAACCCACGCTGGTGACTGTGTGTCGGTGAGAACAAATGGATTGTCCTGTGTTTACACTGAGGACATGGAGGGAAGGAAGTTTGATTTGAAAATCACAGCAGTGATTGAGTGTCAAAATCTTGGGATTGGGGCTCAACTCCATCCAATGCACCAATTTCTCAGTCCTTTCAGCTGAATCACATTTCTTGCAGTAAATGATTCAATAGCTGCTGGTCCCTTGGCCTTAGATCAACTGGCTGAGAAATCCACACTTGAGCTTACTAAGCTGTTGGAGCGGTGTGCTGGGATTGCTCAGAGAATACCTTCTCTGAAGGATAACTGACAAATTGCATGTGTTTGTGTATATAGATCCTTTAGGTAGGACTGGTTGCATAGCCTGCAATTAAGATGTCTCCTTACTTTTGACATCTTACAACTTGGACACTTTTCAGTGACGTGGTCTGATCCTCCCTATGTTGGCTGAGTTTGAATTAGTTTTGAAGGTTCATCCAAAATGGAAAGATTTTAAAGAAAAATACGTTTAGTTGTAATTAACAAACCTTTCTTTTGCTTCTGAAAAGTTGTTGCAGATCCCTGTCATAGGGCTGTCACCTCTAATAAAGAATATAGCTGAAATACTGGATTCACTGCAGTAAAAGCAAAATCATCATTAGCTCCAAAGGGAATAGCATTTCATTATACAAGTAAAAAATGAACTGTTTTGTGGTCGTGCAGTTTTGTTTTCTTTAACAAAGAAAGGGGTCCTGAACTACTTGAATTCAGCTCTACAGTTTTCACCTAAACACAGATATTCCTCAAGCATTTTCCTCAGGACTCTTCAGTAGAGTTCATTGCTTTCTAGGTGAAAAACAAACCCTAAAGCTTTAAACAGGGTTGGGGTTTGGGGGGGCTTTTGTAAGGATACTTTTGATAAAAGGTTTTTCTATTCCAAAATTAAAGCTAACAGTGGCCATTTTTAAAATGAAAACCCAGCTAATAATGTTACAAATGGACCATTGTTACACAAATATTTTCAAACCAGTTTTGGATGACAGGAAAATGTCACAAGGCTGTTTTAATTTTGAAGCTGTTCAAGTTCTTCTTTGCTTTAAAAACAGTAACCATTTTTAAAGATATATTCATCCTGTGTGTAAGGTGTTGTGTGTCCCGTCCCCCCCGCCCCTCCCCGTAAAGCTACCTCATTTCCCAAGTCTATCCAGACGAAGTTTTGAGCAGAGCTTTCCCTTCCATTAGGAGGGCAAACCTGATTCTGCAGAAGCCAACATAATCCCCTCTGCATTACTACTAACCGTACTTTAAAGCACTTGTAAAAATGCTTTCTCCTAGTGAGGCAGTCACATTAGGAACAGTTCTGGGTCATGCCAGGTACTGCTAGAGAGATAAATGAACATTATCTTGCAAAACCTCTTAACAGACAATCACAAACCGCTATTTTTAAAAAATTTTATTATTGTTCTTGGTTTCAGGGACTGAGCCAAATAATGTTTAAAAAGCAGATGGGTCTCAGCTTGGTCCTTTTAATGTAATTTGGATGTACTGTGTTGAGCAAATGCCTAATAACTCTGTGGGTGTTTGCTTAGAAATGGCATTTAGATTAAACACTGCTTCAGTGTCTGTGCTTTAAAGGGTCAAGTGGTGGTGTTGAATTTGAAAGAGAATGAAATTCAAATGCTTGTGTTGGTCATTTTGAAAGGCAAAACTTTTAAAATCTCCTTTTAGAGAAGACTACAGCAACAAATAAAACTCAGGAATGTGGCAGTGACAGTGTAGCTTGTGCATTGATGTATACAAAGAGATGATACCTGATGTGCAAAGAACTGCTCGCATTTTGGAGTCATGCTAGATGAGATCTCTTGGCTCCTGAGATATTTCTAGCTGGATGTAAGGCCAAGGTGAAGAGCGTTTGCTGTGCTATTGAAGAAATACACCCCTGAACTGTTACACTGTGAAGTTCACTTTGTGACATTAGATTAATTAAACTGTCCTAAAAGTGGTCCCTGGATGGAAAGTTCATATTTGGATTCAGCTTTTAGGTACACATAGTCGTGATCCAGAGTTCTGATTCAATCTCTGACCTAATTTAGCATGGCACTGGGCAAAAGCCTTGAACTGTTTCAGAGCATTCAAATGAGAAAACCAACCCCCTGGCAATGATGCAGCTTTGCGCAGATTCAGGAGTGGGTCAATATACAGAAGCCTGCAACAAGACCTTTGTGTTCCTTACAGTGAATGTCCTTTTCACTGTCCAGGTATTTCTGCCTGAGGATGGATTCCAGAACCGGACCTCATACATGTTGAATATAAATGAAAGGCTATTTTCCATCTTGATACAAATATCAGCTGCAGGTCAGTTTTCATACTCTCTTAGATCAACCTCAGTTGACTCAGACTCAGTTATGACGCTGTAATTCCTCTTTGCTGATGACAATGCTGTGGAAAACACTGGCCTCACCTTCTCAACACTGCCTGAGCAATACAATAAACATGGGATGTTTTGACAGCATCTCCTCTGAACCCTGGAAACAGAGTTTGCTGGGAACACCTTAAAAAGCAAGTCAGAAATCTGAGTTTATAGAAGGGATTCTTACTCAGTTTATCTATTCTACGTGTTTTTGTAAATCTTATTTTTGCTAATGAAACAGCAAGCACAGAGGAATGAGCTGGATTCTGTCCTGTCTCTGGCACTACCAGTAGAACTGTCAGCTCAGCGCTATTTGTAGATTTTCTCTTGCTTGGGTGATGTGAGAGACAGAACATGTTTCTCAGGAAAAGGATGAGTCTGTGGGTCAGATTCTCTGCTGTAATATAGACTTGGTGATTTCAAAGTGAGCATTACGGCACAGTCATGCTTCGGAAGTCATCGTGAGCTTTCATACTCCTTCTACTCAATGTTTTTCAGATTAAGCCCTCAATTTTTCAAGCTTAAAAGACAAATGTCAGGACTATGGAGCCAAATTTTTCGCTAATGCAGTTTGAGGCAGCATCAATTTATATAAAATTACACGACATGAATCTCTTTTTAAGAGATCTGCTGATTTTTCTCTATCTTATTTTCTTTTAGACTTCCTACAGATTTATTTTTATTAGCATTTAAACCAATTTTCCTGTTTGCTGGAGGGAAAGCCAGCCTGGTGTAAGGCCCTCAAGATTACACCTAGCACCTTTCAGTATGGGGATCAAACTGACTGCTTTTAAAAAGTAGTTACTGATTTTAATAAAGGAGTGTATATAGCCCTAATAGGTCTGCCAGCTGACTACATGCTTTCAGAATTTTTGACAAATACAGTTTGATTTTTACTTCCTTCACCTTTACCAGTTTTTTCCAGTACCTCCTTTGACACCTCAGCTTCTCACCACAGGTCACTATTGCGAACTGACATTAAGAGATGTCTCCCAAAGCTTTTCTTCTGAAGGTTCATGCATGTACATCCTTTCTCTCCTTTTCAGTACATTCATTTTCCTTAATTTCTCCTTTTACTGCCTGGTGGGCTAGGGGCACCAGCTCTGCGTTTGCTAGCTCTCACTGTCTGAGTCACAGCACAGTCAGACATGGCAGCAACTGAACACAGGACAATCGAAATCCAATATTGAAACAGATATTACAGTGGCTTACACTGTAAGGAGAACTATGGAAGACTTACCACCTGTAGCTATTATGCAGGTCAACATATGTAGGAACACACCATGAAGTAAACAGTTCACTTGCTAGGGACAGTCTAAATTAGAGGCGCCGATAATCAGGCATCTTCACAATTCAGTGTACTCTCAGCTACATCTAGAATTAGTTACATCTAGAATACATCTAGTTGCAGATATGCTGTACCTACATAATACTCCCTCCCAAGAGAAACCAGATATGGGAAACAGTCTATCAGATCATCTGCTGTCACCCTTGCTGCAAGCAATGAAGAATTTTCCCTTACAATATAATTCCAGTTGTTTTAGGAGTGTCTATTTCAGGCATATTTTGGAAGGGGAGTAGAGGCAGGTACACCTCCTGCAGTTCTAAGTAAATGTCAACATGCTGAATGGGAAATTTGTGGTGTGAGGTGCGTCGAAGTGCTCAGAGCTAGATCTGGATTAGTTTTGGAAAAGAATTCAGGGTCTGTGTTTGCAGAGAAGCTGAGGTCCAACTAGACCAGCCAATGCTGAGACAGCCAGTCTAGAACTACAGCTCTGACTTCAAGACCTAGTTTTGACTTACGGAATACTTGGCATGTCATCATTCCCAACGGCATTACCAGGCACAAAGACAAGCTTTAAAATAAAAATGAAAATCCTTTTTTCTTTTCTCTGTTTTATGTGCTAACGTGGCATTAGAAGAAAAGGAAAGTTATGAAGGTAAGGAAGAAATAATTCTACCATTCTGGAGGCACTTCAGCATCAACCTGGCAGCTACGAAAAAAGAAGCTCTTTGGAAGCTACATGCCATCACCACCTATAACATTTCATAACGGGTTTAATACAATGTTTCTCCAGGTACAGAGAGGCAAATGGCACAGTTCCAGAGAAAAGAATGCACTGATATTTTTTCAGTAGGAGGAAAAAGGTTAAGCAAAACATTTTAACTCATGTCCCATCCTCCTTTCCCATTATGATTGAGACGTACGTATTTTATATACAAAAAAGCTATTTACATGAAGGAAAAAACATAGCCTACCTGCTAGATAGCAAACATAAGCTATATTTCAAAAAAGCAATAATGTGGGAAATGACTTAACACATGTGATTCAGTCTGTGTTCTAACATACATATTGGCATTACCAAGGTCACTGCTACAGCCGATGTAGTTAGCACAGAGGATCACACACTTGGGAGCAACACACAGCTTCTAGGTACCTTGTTGCACACTAAACTCTCCAGGCACAAGAAATTTATGGGGAGAGAGCCTTAGAAACCAACTCAGCAAGAGGTTGTAGTGCAGAGGAAAGACTTAGGGCCTAGGCATCTGAGTGGCTGATGCACCGAAGATCAGCATCTGCCTCTGGTTTTGCAGGAACGGTCTTCCCATGCACTGTGATATAGCAACAGGGTAGCGTGAAGAGATCTTAGTCAGGGCTTACACTCCTGTTCTGCAGACAAGGCACAGGTGAGCCAGGCAATGTTTCTGGGGTCAGGTAAAGAGAGCAGGTGAGCTGCCTGCCTCAGCTATTAATGAACGATATCTACCCGCGTCAAAAGCGCCGGTGGGAATCATTAACGGGAAGGGATACAAATGGTGCCCAAGGTTGCACACATGCATTTCCTTCTGAAAGCCTGAAACACCTTTTCCTCACTGGCATCCCATTGCTACTAAAAGAATAACCTATTTGATGGCTGTGTATCAAGTAAGCCATCTTTCATCATTTCTCTCCCAGTGTGATATGGTTCATGCTCTTATTGACTCTTCCTCCCCTCATTTCCTTATCTTCTCTGTGCTAAATCTTTTCTGCTCATCTTCATCTGACAAAGGGGACTGCACACACCCAGCAAGCAGTGCCATACCCATTGGGCCTGCTGTTGCTAAGAGACTAAGTGAAGAGAGGGAGGGAGACCCTGCCCACACAATTTCCCCTACAGATCCCAATATTCCTCCTATTGCTACTCTCCATTCCTACTGAGATACCGTTGATGCAACCTTGGTATCAACAGATCCATAGGGGTTTTATAGGATGTTTTCTCCCCCTGACCAGCGCTACCAAGAAAGTTCTGAAATACAAGAAGCACTACAGTAGACAACATGTTATTAGGGAATTAGCATTGGTAGCAGATCCAAACTACTCTTTTGTGAGACTAAGGCCAGAACAGGTAGGAGATCTTGCCACAGACTAGAAGGCACATGTAGACCAAGAGTGAGGTTCACAAAAATATCCTTGGAAAGCCAAGTTAAAGTGGGCCATTAGAGGTCCCAGCAACTGGCAGAGTGCTGGACTGGATGGATTCCTGCTCTACTGCAGGAAGGCCCTCCAAATCTTAATAGTTATGATTTTATTTCAGTGTTCAAACTGCTTACCCTTTCTGTTCAGAAAGCAGGCGAGTTCACTCTGACAATATTTCTGGCAGAAGTCTTTCTCATGCCTATAGAAAGGCTAGCAAGCTCCAAATGATAACAAATCTATTGACATAGGAAAATATGAGGGAAGTTTTAAAAACTCTCCTGAAGTATTGTCATGTTGCTAGGCTGACAGAGTTATCAAATCAATTCTGTCCCTGACAGTAGTGACAGACTTTTGTAGAATCATAATAGCTCACAATTGTGAAGCCAGTTTGCTGCCTGTATCTTTCAGGCACACAGCCTGCAACTTGCTAGATTTTTATTTCATCATTAAATTACGGTCAGTGATGAATATGCGTAGAGAGAGTTCAACCAGAACCATGCAATATGTGAGTGGGTAATGTCATACCTTTGTATGTGCACAGAAATAGCTAGGCTGGAAAACTTTCCTGCTGAACAGAAGGCACGTGGACAACAGATTATGGAGACAGAGAGAAGATGATCTCAGTATCTCAAAAAAGAATAAAGATTAGAAATTGGCCAGCTAAGAGCTCCAGGACTGTGAATTCATTTTACAGAGTGAGTGGAGCCTGGGGTACAGCAGCAAACAACTTCAGAAGTACCCTTGAGAATTTTGTTAATTAACAAAATGGAGCAAAGAGATTTGGGACCTGCCAGTCAGAACCTGGAATTTCTGTTCAGTCCTGGCAGGTTTAACTTTCCATTCGTGAGCAAGTCATCAAATGGGTCACCTTAAGAAAGGCACAACTAGATGGCACACTAGCCATCTAGTTGTGCCTTTGTCAACAAGGCTGTAAAGCCTTACCCACACTCGGATCACCTCTTTGCATAAGCATCTATAGAAAGTGATCAAATCTTCTGTTGACCTTCCCATGAAGGCCTGTTTTCTACTCTTAGATCATTTGAAAGTGATTTTAAGGATTTTTAGGATTAGATCCATCTGTCTTGGAAAGATAAAGGACTAACTCCATTGTGTTTCAGCTGGAATATTACCTGGCATCTACAGCTTAGTGCAAAGCTTACAATCACAAGTATTCCCCTTTCATGGGCTAGAAGGCAATTTGGGATTAAAATCCCAGGCAGACTACCCAAGGCAAGTAGAAACCTATAATGAGAGACAAAGAAATCAGAAGTGCATGGGAAGCTGAAGACAAAGCAGCAAGTGGAGACTGACAAAACTATTGCACAAATGCTTCCTCTGATGAAGAAGAATTATAGATAGCTGGAGAACATGGCATGTTTGAGGGGCCAGCTCCTCAGAAGGGTAGAAGGGTAAATTATATACAGAAGAAGCAGACACTGATGAAACAATTTTTCTGCGCAATGTTTATAAGGAATGGGGAATATGGAGAAGATGCCAAGAACAGCCATACATTTTCGAGGGAAGAAAGCAGAAATACTGTCAGAAGTTGAGATCATGCCAAAAATAGTTATAAAATTTTTTAGAATGTCACAAGGCTGACAAAACATCAGGGCCAGATGGGATCTGTCTCAGAAAAATCAAGCAATTAACTAAAAAAAAAAAATACAGCAGTGTATGAATCAAAGGAGCGAGGTCCATCATGCTTCACCCTGCCAGTTTGACATGAGCAGCTGAGTGAAATAAGCTCTGCCTGGCCTCAGTAAAAGGCCATGCTGAATGTGCCACAGGAAGGTAAAACTCGGAAGGATCCAGCTTTTCTTGGAGAAAAGCTTCACACAATCCTTTTTGTGCAAGGGGGCCGTCTCAAGAGGCAACATGTACCTTTGGGGAACACTGCTGTCCACAGCACTTTCTGTTGGTAGTCAAGTAAGAGGAATGTGGACACTGTCTCTGGGACAAAAGCATTAAAAAATAGCCAGAGAGACCACAGGAGAAAAGGACCTGGTGGGCTGGAGAGGTGCTAGTGCATATTGAGGTTTATGAGGGATCCAAGAACCAGGAAGAAACCCACAGCTTGACTTCCACAGTGAGGGGGTGGATACAGAATGGAGGTGCTAATTAAGGACACACGAGAACCACTCAGGAAGTTATGACTTCATTAAAGATAATGACTAGATGGAGAATCATACTTAACAAATCTGTTGAGCATGGATTTTCCAGTTTAATTGGACATTAGAAATGCTCTTTTAAATGCAGCAAAATCTAATATAGAAGTCTGTTCAACAAGTAAGCACACAGGGACAAAAGTTCTCAAGTAACTAGAGTAAGGGTTTCATAAGAGAGAATAGAAACTTTGGATGTGTACTGGTCTTGCAGATAAAGTACTAGGATGCTTAGGGTGAGGTCATGGGATTGAATCTCCCAGTCTCTGGTGACATGACTGGGCAGTTCCCTACAGCCACGTCATTAATAAGTATTCCAGCTGGCTCAGCCAGCGTTCCTATAGAGCCCTGGAGAATCATATGCTGGAGTGAGATTTTTGCCAGCTATTCATGACACAGAGCCCTGTGCATGTTTCCTCAGTGTAGACTCTTAGGCCTACTTTAGCACAGAAAATCACTTTGGGATGAAGAGAACCACCGACAACTACACTCTCTCTGAAAAAAAAAAGTTCAGATTAAATTAGGCAGTTTTATTCAAGGGTGGAAAACTGCAGGCTGCCCTTTCCCTCAGACTTTGAAAACCAAAAGAAGCTATGCTGTTTTCTCTCCCTGAGCTCACCATAGTCCTCTACCCAGAATCTATCTACCTGCTACCGCTCTTTGCCTGGGAAATTCAGAAATGTAATAATCTCTGCTGTAAACACCCCTTTCAGGGCTCAGAGAATACTTCCTGCCTAGCCCCCATTGCACTCGACTCATCTCTCTAAATTAATGCACCAGGTATACCCTTCCTGTGGGCAAGAATAACTCACAAGGAGATCAGCAAATGCAATATTAATCCCATTCTAGATTAAAAGGAATTTAAATAGGTGTTTCTCTATGCCAAGGAATAAGTTAAAGTAATCTTCCAGCTCCAGGAGGAGAGATAGAAAAGAAGTGGATGGATCTCAGGAAGAAAACAAATATATCTTAGGAAGCAGTGGTTTAAACTGATAGCGCACCTATAGCTCAAGAACTCTTTTACAGTCAGATGAATTGCTAAAACAAATGAGGAACCAGCCTCCCTCCCACAGTCCTTCCTTGAGACCACTTACAACAGGACGTTCAGTCCCTCTGCATGCTGCTACTATCAGCTTCCATTGCCTGAGAAGCAGCTTCTGTCATTATTGCCTTCCTGATTATGACAATCTTCATTTTTCCACTCCCAACTCTTGCCAACATTAGTTGGGTGCATTATGCTTCAAGCAAAGCTTTGCAATTTCTTCTTTTGCTGAACAAGCTTAAAAATACCATTTTTCTCCTATTTTAATTTCTAATAGCTATGGAACATCGCTACAGTTTGTAGCACTCTGTTGCATGTCAATGTAGTATTCACAAAATGAACGAGTACAGTCTCAGAAAATTAAGTTCCCTACTTGCTCATAAGAGAGAGAAAGACTTGGCAGCACCAGAGAATGTTCACGTTGCAATAAGTACTTGACAGTGCATAGATAAAACCTCTCCCTCTTGAAAGGGTTCCTCAGGCAAAACCCTTCGTCTGTTCTCAGCAAGTCTGGTTGAAACTGTTAAACTCCTGTGAGGCTATCTACGCCTAGGAACAGACCAGAGACCTGCTGCTGTCCCACAAAGCGCTGGACAAAAGCCTTCAACATGGACCAGAGCCCAGGCAGCCATGTTTAAGAGAATATAAAACTTTTTATACTCCACGCATGAAACTCCCCATCCCATTGGAAATCCCTGAGCTAACCAGAAGCGCTTACGGCTTACACCTGTTCAGATGTGACCTATGTCACAGTAGCTGCTGATTTCCATCCAGCTGAGACCTACAAAGCTATATGCAACAGTAGCAGAGAAACAAGGACTGAATAGCTCATACTTCTGGACTTCTAACTCATTTCTAAAATTGGTCCCTCCAGGTAAGGGGTAGAACAGTATGAGAAAAGCATGCTTTTCCACTGTTCTTGTGTTGGTAAATAGAGGATTTCATTCCTCACAGCTGTCAAATAGATGGGTACCTTTCTCCAGGATCAAAATTTATGTATGCTGGCAAATCAGCCTCTGTCGGCATCATGATTCAAGCAAATCTCAAGAAAGGGGAGCAGCATATGTTGTTCTATTTCACAGCTTTCTGAAAAGGCTGTCTTACAATACATAACATTTAATCTTGTCTGAACCAGCTTTTATTGAGAAATAAAAAGTATTATATAAGTGGCAAAAACTTTGATCTGAGGAGTAATTTCATTTAAGGCAGAGCATGACGGCTTTGCAGTAGTTTACCTGACAGACTGATTTTGTTCTCAAGTCACAGATCATAATTTGACTCCCTCAGACATAGTCTGAAAGAAACAATCTGTACACTAAAGGCTCTTGTCTCATCTCACACTCATACTAGAAAACATGTCCAAGAACAATGACCTTGAGGGGGTCAATCCAAGTGCACAAAGAAGGGAATCTGGTCTGTCCAAACATTGCTTTAAGTTGTAACTCAGATATCCTAAACCCACTAAAATCTGCACGGTAATAGTAGCATTCCCGCTTACCTTTCAGGACTGCTTAATCTTTCAGCCACCTAAATTTAGAGGTGTTTCACTACACAGACACAGTATTTCCTTATTACGTAATTTTAGTTGCTTGTTGCTACTCATTAGTGCTCCTCTATGGAGACTGGTATCTCTCTCCCACCTGCAGTTCTGCTGTAGTTTATTTTAGTCTTCTGAACTCTGCCTAGGTCCCTCAGAGAAGCCATGATCAGAGCATGACTAATTTAATCTTACATGGTGGGAACAGCATTCAGATTTTAAATAATAGTCTCTGGCAGAATATACTTACCCAGGAAATTGAACACACAGATACTTGGTTCTACTTTGTGTGAAATGTACTAAACCGTTAAATGTTTGTCCTCCAAAAAGGGAGCAGCAGAAACGGATGAAGATACCTAATATTTCCTACTGGTTCCTCCCAGTCTTAACCAGAGAAATAGATGCTCAACTTAAGCAAACTTGATCATTCCTGGAAGATGTGAGGCTCTGCCTCTCCACTGACTGCAGTAGGGAACTTACATGGCTGTTAGGTAAACTGGACTGATTTGGATAAAGCCCCTTAAATGCAATGGACCGGACTTGTGGCAGTTCTAAACTGCTGTAGATGGACCAGAATATGGCAAAAGAAATTACAAAAATGTGCCTGTCTGTTCTAAGTCCTCCTGCAAACTATCGCACTGCAAGGAGGATAAAAGTTGTTGAAGGGGAGAAAGAACAGGGTCTCATCCTGGCAGACAGCCAGAACCTGGCAGTGTTTGAGTAAGGCTGGTACTGGAAGCTATGACACAAAGCAGAAGGAGAAAAATGGATCATCATGTGGAGACACTGGGACTGGTTGGGCAAGGAGATTGTGACCAGTGGGAAAGAGGGAAAAAAGGAGACTGTATTTGTGAGGTGTAGGAATGGGCCTGGAAAACACAAATGGTTTAAAACAGCAAGCCATGGGCATTTCCAAGCACAGTCACTGATCTACTGAACCATGCTGTAAGACGACTGAATAATCCAGGATACTAAATGTCACAAGAGTTAGCTCCTAGAAACTTTGTCCTGCCCACAGTTTCAAAAAGTGAATTCCCAGGAGCACCATATAATGCCTGTGATCAATACTTAGTTCATGCTGGAGAGAAGACTGCTCAAATAAAGAACAGGATGGAAGCGTACAGGAATGCTAGGTGAATAACAAAGTGGTCTGTGCTATGTTGCAAGGTAGAAAGTTTTACAGAATCACAGAATCATCTAGGTTGGAAAGGACCTTGAAGATCATCTAGTCCAGAGAAAGGGGCCATAAAAGGGGGAAATGAGATGACACTAGGAGAAAGAAGAGAAAGGAACTTTTCAACAGTTAATCTCCATAAGCTCAAATGGGGACAGAGACATTCAAGACTTAAAAAATAATCAGTGGCAAAGCAAATAGCCAGTGCCACAAGATCACCACATGTGACACTGGTGGCTGCTGGTGTAACAGTAGAAATCTACAGCCTCCCTGATGTTTTCCATAAGTACACTTGTTTCAGTGACAGAAATGAAATGAGAAAAAATACAGATAATGTGAAATTAATAGAGCAGGGGCCAAACGAAGTCACTCCTTTTCTTCCCTACAGTTTCTGAGCGATGTTTGGAGGTGAATTAAGATCTACCTCTAAATTTTGTCATTCAGGTCCATTCCCACCAAAAGACACGACAGGGAAAAGAAAGACAAAGACCATTATTTCAGTGGCAGAGAATTATCAACAGGATATGATTTAGAGCAAAGGACTTCCATTTGACAAGCAGTTGGTGTTAGTGGACCAGTAGGGTAGAAATAGATTCTAGTCAGGTTGCTTTCTTTATCTTACATGATGCAGCTGTCTGACACTACTGCAGGTTAATATCTTTGTTAACCTGTAACAGTCACAAGTAAATTCTAGAATGAATCTCTGAACTTTTAGGGATCGTGCTAGAGGTGCTGCCATACCATTTAGACAGATGCAGACTGACAATAAACCTAAGTCATACTAGTCTAAGACAGCAACAAGCAACTGAACCAGAGACAGACCCAAACCTAAAGCTGGGATGCAGTCATCAAGGGACCGAACTCCAGATTTCTGTTCATATCTCACATTTCTTAGAAAACCTGGAATGTGAGAAGACTGAGACTAGAGAATTTAAAGTACAAACCCTGAGCTAGCTGCTCTAGCTTAAGGTCACCTCTCTTCTCAAAATCCAAGACAACTGACATTTAACTTGCTGCTAGAATGCATTTTCCATAACAAGACGCTGATAGACAAGTCTGACGTGCTTATGTGGGAGAAGCCCTCGTGGCTGGCACCGGACTTCAAAAGTGAAACACAGTAGAGAAGAACCATGTGCCTTTCAGCATCATTGCTTATTTAATGGGTGCTGTTATGCTTGGGCTCCTTACACGGCGAATTGCAGCCATTGTGACTGGGGTATCCACTCTACCTTCAGGGCAAGAGTGCATGACTCAGAATGGGGGTGGGGGAGACAAATTTGTGCTTGCAGAATTGCTTTGGGCCACCCCAGTATGTCTACTACTATTGCACTTCCTCTTTCCTCACCTGCCTTGTCATGTTATGATAGGGACAGATTTTCCCAACTATCTGTTTCCAGTTTCTATATTGGGAGGATTTACTTACTGTAGATCTTCTCTCTCTGAGCTATACAGTTCACATTGGGCAAGGTTAGGGGATGTTACAGAGCTTGGCACAGACACGCGAGGTCGATGTACAACAGTCCAAAACTGTTTGGAGGAAGAACAACTGCACGGAGACTATGATCTGGGAAGAAAGGAAATCAGCTACGTGCATTAAAACATGAGGACTGTCAGTGATAAGATGCTCATGCTTCCTAGAAATGACTGCTATTGGTTGTGCACAGGCCGTAATGATGAAGCCTGGAAAGGAAGGAAGGAGCTAGGGGAACAGATTTGTGCTGGTATCCAAAGCATTTCTTGGTGATCTTGGTATCATCACATACTCTCAAGACATCACAGGACACAGCTGCAAATGCCACCATTAAAAGTCTTAGGCTAATAGAAATTTATGGAAAGAATAAGATTTCCTGTTATTTTGACAAACTCATGTAACAGAAGATGGATTAATAAACAGGAGGCTACTATTGCTCCCACTGGAATCGGTGCCAGCTGGGCACAAAGAATCCACTTCAGCTTTTTTTTTTTAATGTCTCTTTAAAGTCTGTAACAAAAGTAGTCAGGAGTCTTGTGTGCGCAGGATATACCCATGCACTAGGACAGCAATAAGCATAGTTCTCATTTGAAGAGCCCACTGAGTCAAACCCAGCCACATATGACTGTCTGACATCTGTCAGATGGAAAAAGTTTATGAGGTCTCAGTGCCATGACAGTCCCGTCAGAACAGTCTACATGGGCCACAAGTGGTACTGAATGAATAAACCGTTCATCTGCACAGAGGTACGTTTGTCTCTGTGAAGAAACAGGGCTCCCCAGCCCTGATGTCAGCTGATACAATGGATTTGTTAACGACACTGTCACATCTGTGATCCAATAACTCTAACCTCCTGCACGTGAATGGAATTAATTGATCTCTTCTGTTAGGAGAAAGCTGGACTCCATGAACCAGACTCTGCTTTCAGTTAGAGTATGTGGAGCAGCACTGGATTTACAGTGGTGTACTGGAGCGCAGGCTGCAGGGCTCCTCCTGCGCCCAGGGGAGCAGCAGTTCTGCTTGACTCCTTATTGTCTTTGTTAATAACACTTCTAATTTGATTTGTGCTTGTGTTTATTTTTGTATCTCTCTTAACATGCTCAGGAGCGGGGTGTATTTCAAAGCGATGGACCCCTGGTTACTGTAGGTATGTCACTGGTATTCAGTTTGCAGGTTTTCTCCCTTTCAAAGTCAGAGGCAAACTGTAGCGTGCCCAGTCCTCAGAACACAGTAACAAAGAAGCACCATCCTTTCCTGTTGTAGGGTCTCTAATTCTCCGTTGACTGCATAACAACAACTTAAACACTAGTGCAAGCAGGGAAAGAAGAAAAAGTTATTCTACAACAGCAGGGCAAACTCATACAACCAGCTAATCTTGAACTTCCCCTTGGCCTGAGGGCACTTCCCTTACCCTTTAGTGTATTAACTAGAAATGCCCATACCTGCAAAATGTTTGAGATACACCTTGTTTATACACTGTGGAAACCCAACAAAGGGATAATCTCCCATTATAAAATCTCATATCGCAGCTCCTCAAAAGTCAGCTTGTGACCGTAACATAAATGCCTTCCCGTGCTCCCAGCTAGATTAGCCTTCTCTGGGAATTTGGTGGCCATGAGCCACATGTTGGACTCCTCCAGGCCTGACTCATATAAAACTCTCAGGATACCGATCAAAGCTCCAGCATATACTTCCCGCAGCAATGTCCACATGCAGTATAACCAACCACAAAGGCTTCGCAGTAAGAGCACCAGCTTCTGTCAGTCAGAAGGTCCATCTTAAGTCTTGACAGCACTGACACATGGCTGTTTCACAAACAGGCTCTCTCTCCATGCTTGCTAATCAAGGACCTGGCAACTATAGGTACTCTTTTCAAGACTAGAGGAAATCAGAGGCCAGACTTCTCTGGTTTGAAGAGCTACAACAGCGTAGAAGGCCCACCCATCTGCAGGAGGTCCTGCAGTCTTCTTGCCACCTGGGTCAACTCAATGCCTACTCTCTTACCAGACATCCAGGAGATTAAGGTATCTCAGTTTAAGACTAGTAAATGGCCGCCCTTGAGGCACAGCTGCAAAGCTTGTCTTCAGTTCTACAGTGCTTACCTCCTGCAGCACTATGGAGAGAAGGCTGGAGAAGGCTTGGGAAGGATGCATGTGTGTCAATACAGTTCTGCAGTCTGAAACACCACTGTGCATTCAGGTTTGTTTTGGTTTTAACCATTTTTTGTCTCAGCTAAAGACAAATAACGTTAGGTGTATTGGTTCTGTGAGCTGTTCTTATGCTGAGAAGTGAAATGAATATTTCAAAGATCAGATTTTAAGAAATCTTAGTATTCTTAATACTCACAAATATTACTACTTTTTATAAGTGATAACCTTATTTTCCTCAAAAAAATTCAGTGCTGGGTCACATTTTTTTACCTAGGTCCCGGCATACTTTTTCATTAACTACTTTCTTCACTTAAGCTCTCCAGCACATAGATTCTTGTCTCCTGAGTAATGGCGAAGCATGCAGCACACGGGTGCTCAGCACGAGACGGTTTGCATGGTTATCACGCACCACTGGAGGAGCACGGAACAATCACAGCAGACTAATGTTGCCACCAATTCACTTGTTTAGAGAAGCTTGGAAATGTCACAACTTGTTACACGATGGTATCTTTAATACACTCGGAGACAGTCATAACTTTTGCCTTAGGCGCCTGAGAACTTCCATGAACGCTGGCAGCGCAGAATTAATGATGCAGTTCAGTCTAGAAGTGGCTGCATTTTAATAGCGGGTAGAGTAAGCCTTACATATTGCCAACTAATCTTGAAGTAGTAAATTAATTAACTCACATTTGTCAAATGCTTTGAGATCTTCCAAGGAAATGTTTCATAAAAGCACAACCTGTTATTAAGTATTTCTGACAAAATATTGTTTTAATTAATCTTAGTCTTTGATTTTCTATTTGGGCTATTCTCACCATGGCCTTTTGCTTGCTTTAAGTGTAGGTAATGTGGGCTCGCCCACACACGATTTCCAGAACCTTTATCAGTTCCTCATCTGGTTGAGTCTAGAGAATTATATCACTACAAGTTATTGACAGTGTTCCAGCTGTGGATTCTGCTTAGTACAGGCTCTAGTTAGTCAATATTCATGCCATAAAGATTTCTCATCTGACTGTAATTTGATCAACCAGCAGGGAAAGATAGAATTCATGTCTATCATGGAAAGATTCATCAGATCTTTCCAAGAGGAAGGTGCAGCCCTCCAACAGCTTTGTGTCTAGGGGATATAATAGGCTGTCATGAACTATTTTGATGGAAATAGATGTCACCCTAAAAAAAAAATTAGCCAAGCCAGGTTGGGTAATATGGTCCAGAAACATGTCTAAACTGTGTTTAATCAAAAAGAAGTCAGAAGATATTTTAGATGAAAGGCACTCGGAAGATAAGCAAAGAAAACCTGTTGTTAAAAATAAGAGATTTTACATGGGATGTCTATGTTTTTACGGTTCAGGACCCCGCTATTAGAAAAATTTAAAAAAATATAATCTAGGAACAGGATTCTGCATCCGTGTCATTTAGCTCACCTAACTTTTTCGTTGTACTAATTTGTACTGAAATCGATTCAACTGTTGAATCCTGCATTTGCCAGGTGCCATTCCAGTGGCACACATAAAGTACTTCAAGATTCTGTGTTGGGGTCTAGACCCCTAGCAGGAATTCCTCGGCAAAATTACAGCTTTGAAATGCACAATGGGACCAGGCTACCCTCTCTCTCTCATGCAAAAATCCTGTACGTGTGTCACACTTACATTTTATATGAGGATTAACGCCTTTAATATTTTTCCTGTTTTCTCTGCTGAACCCTATCTGCAATGACCAGCCCCGTCATCCTTTCTGACTACAGACACGATCAAGTTCTATTACCGTTTCATCCATTAAACTGTGTACCGAACAATAATTACCAGCCCTACAAAGGGATATTTCATCTAGCGGTACTGATGTGAATTAAGATACATTTTCACACCGTCCCAAACTGCGATTAGCTTTTCAGGGGTATATTTTTCTCTTCAGTTCCTTCTAATTCCCGTGGCTCTCCTCCCTCTTCCTCCTCTTCCCCCTTACAGCAGGCTTTTTCAAACAATGAGTGTGGGTTTAATTTACACCTTTTCTTACACCTTCGGAGCGCAGCTATTTTTAAAACCGCACAGGGCATTATTTTTCACTCTCTCTCGTCTTGAAACGGCTTTTCCCCTTCCCAAAGACCAAACCCAGCAGCCCCTCGCCCCCTCTCCTCACTTCGCGGCGGCTCTGCTCACACCGCCCCGGCCGCGCGGGGGCATTGCCCACCGACGCCGCCCGGTGACCGACCGCGGGGTGAGCCGAGGCGGGGGGCCGGGCCCGGGGGGACGGGACGGGGGACCGGGGACGGGGGACGGTGCCGGTGGGGCGGGAACTGCGGCGGGAGCCGGCGAGGGGAGGGTCCGCGCGGCGGGAGCGGGGGGAGGCACCCGGGCGGGCGCGCAGGCGGGGCCGCGCGCGGCGGCGGCGGGAGCGCGCGCGGCGGCGGCGGGAGCTGGGAGCCCGCCGGGGCACCGCCACCCTCGGCCGCGCCCGCGCCGCGCCGGCCATGGAGCCCTTCCCCAAAGAGGGCGAGAGCGCGGCGGCCGGGGAGCCCAGCCGGGGCGCTGCCCCCTCCAGCGGGGTGGTGGTGCAGGTCCGGGAGAAGAAGGGCCCCCTGCGCGCCGCCATCCCCTACATGCCGTTCCCCGTGGCTGTCATCTGCCTCTTCCTCAACACCTTCGTGCCGGGGCTGGGTAAGGAGCGCCGCAGCCCCGGGCGCGGCGGCCGGCGGGGAGGGCTCCGCGGCGAGCGTCTGCCGGCGGCGGGGCGCGCTCCCCCCACCTGCCGCTGCTTCGCCCGGGCCGGCGCCTCGCCCGGCGAGACGGACCCCGCGGCGGCGGCAACTTTCCCCGACGGCGCGGCGGGGAGGCAGGCAGGCAGGCAGCGAGCCCGGCAGCGAGCCCCTCCGCCCCGGCGGAAAGTTTCGCGGCGGGAGCGGTGGCTGGGGCGGCGCCGGGGGTTCCCCGGGGGAGCGGGCTGGCGGAGAGCCCCAGGGCCAGCGGCCGCCCGTCCCTCGGGGCAGCGGCCGCGCACCGCGGAGGGGGAGCGGGCGGTGCGGGTCCGCCGCGGTTGGTGGGGGGAGCGGCGGCGGGCGCGTTCTCCGCGGGCAGCGAGCAGTGCCCGGGGCGGGGGGCACCCGCCCGTCCCCGCTGCGCGCCCGGCGGGGCTTCGCTGGGGGATTCGGCGAGGCAGAGGCCGGTCTCCGGCCTCGGGGGCAGAGCATCCCCCCGCTTGCCCACCCTCCGTCCTCCTCAGGCGGGCTCGGCCCGAGGCTGGGCAGCCTGCGGTGTAAGGGAGGGGCTTCAGCTGTTCGGGCTCCTGCGAATTGTCATTTCGGTCCGAGGACCACGGCGCAGAGCGACTACATCGCTCTCCAGCAAAGGCGAGCTTTCAGAGCCCATCTCCCCGAGTTTCCTAAGGAGACCCCTGAAAAATGTTGGTCTTGTAGCACTGCTGTAAGGAACCAGTGTCCGGAGAAACTGGGCATTCTCGATGCGAAGTCCCTAGTGAGGGACTCGGGTAACGCATCCCTAAACTGTGGCTGTAATCCCTTCTCTATTTCCCTTTCCTCCTTTTTAATTAGGAAATACTTGCATACCGGAGCCTAGAGTTTGAACACTACAAAGGCACCTGTAACACGAGGCTAAATACAAGTATTCTAGCGGCAAGCAAAACATTCACATTTAAAAAACCCCAAACAAAACAAAACCCATTAGTCCATACCTTGAGTCTCTCACAGTCCATTCCTGGTCACCATTTCTGCTGCTGTGGCCACTGCAGAAATCTTCCTGTGGTGTAGGAGTACCTTCCAGCTTGCCCTGCCCTTACCTGCTTCATGTGTTTCAGGTGGCTTAATTCTTTCATGAATCTGAAATTCTTAAAGTTCTTCTGATTAAAGAATTACCTAGGTCTGAGCACTATACTGTGTGCAGTGTGTACAAGCGGTTGTTATTCCAGTGTGTTTGCTCTGAACCTACGGATGTATTCCAGAGGAAAACTTCCATCTTTTGAAATACCTCAGAATTTTTCTGTGGAAGGAACAGCATTGGTATATGTGCTTCCAGATGTAATGCTGCGTGCTCAGGTGTGTTGTTTTCACAGCCCTTGTGTGCAGCCACCTGAGGAACCTGGAGTGATAAATCAAACAGAAACTCTCCGGTTGAGTGCTTTTATGGGGTTTTAGGTTATTGTTATTTAGCACTTAATTTCCCACCGTCCTCAGAGAGAGGTGTTCAAAGATAGAGCTTTCAAAGTGAATGTAGTTTTCCGTTGGCGTTGAAGATGCTACATCTTCACTGTAGATGTACAAGAAAAAACCTGACTTACCATGCCCTTTTCCTCATTTCAATGATGTTTTACTTCATACTCTGCTGCTTTTCACAGCACACTAGAGAACCCTCAGTGTTCTTCATTCATCCTAGGAGGGTAGATCCCCGTAAGGCACCCTCATGCCAGAACTGGCTTGAGATGTGGTTATCTGCCCGGAGCTTTTCTCTGGTTGCGGCTGCTGGAGGTAGCTGGTGGTGTGCCTTCCCTCACACGGAACATGCCAGTAAAGAATGCCAGCGGATAGTGCTTCCATTCTAAAGGCTGGTGTAGGGCTCCCTGTCCATGCTGGCTTGAAAGCTTAAGAGTTGAATCTGGACTTTGCAGCCGTGTTGGTTGTGTTATCACCGACTAGCTGGACTAGCCCAAAATGGTTGTAATTCTATTTTTTTTTTTAACAGGTGGAGATTGTTCTTTTAAACTTGTTTTCCATTTGATGTGCTGATTTCAGCAGTACTTTCTGGCTGTATATACCACTGTTCCTCCTGATCTTCTGTTGCAAAAGTAGCAAAACAAAAACTACAGATTAAAAGAAATCCTTCCATGTGGTGTTCTCACAGACTGGCAAAAAGCATCGTTTTGGAGATGCATTCCAAACTCTGTATGCAAAGCATAGCACTTAGTCCGTACATAAATGAACCATTCGCTTAATGAAGCTGCTAATATTGAATGCATTTTGATAGAAAATTTGCTCCGAGATAATATACCCAGCTAGAATACAGCTATTTACAATCTCAGCCATATCCTGTCGTATACCACATAGCCCACACACAAGGGGAAACAGGAGGAACACAAATCTACTGGCAGGAATAGTCAGGGTAAAAAGAGATCTTGTGTCATCGTCACACTTCAGCCATCTCGATGAACTGAGCAACACTTGTAAAATAAATAATATTTGTGGTGGTGTGAAGTATTCACATCTAGGGTGTGATCTGTTCCCAGTGAAGTAAATAGCAAAATTCCCAGCAATTTCTGTGGTCCAGATTTATAACATGTTAAAATGATGTTTCACAGGCTTGCTGTATATTTTGCCTGCTTAGGTGGAGAGTGTGACTGTGTTTAGGTGGTAATGGAAGTTCTCTGTTTTTCAGTTCCTGAATTTATTCCTCATCTGTTTTGCACATAGTTGTCATTCACGTGTAGACTCTGCAGTGCAATTGCAATAAAGGGTCAGAAGCCACTAGAATAGACAAGAAAATGGGCAACACCGAATAAATCAAGTGTTCCACTGCTTGGAGACGTGTGCATTTGACATGTTTGTTAGTGCCCAGTATCTCAAACCAGTGATATCTACATAGAAGTGGTGCTCCGATGCAGGCTACCAACTACTTTGCAAGCCACTACTTTTTTTAGTTAAATTATCTTTCCTATGTTATGGAAGTTATCTATGAGGGTGAAATCTGAGAATTTTAAACATCCAGTTTATTTTTCTTTTATGCTGTTTACATTTTGTAGTACTACTCTATTTGGACAGGAGAAGTAATGATTTCTCTTTGTTTATAATGTTTATTTTTTTCAGTTGGTTAATTTTCAGCGTTTTATGTAGTAACCCAGAACTGCAGATTTTAAGATGTATTGTAAACTGGGTTTTAATTACTCTTTGCATGTGTGTTACAAAAGACTCGTAGGAAATTTTTCATACCGAGGGGATGTTAACTTTTGTCTTACCAAAACTTGAAATTCAGACAAAATGCAACCTAAAAAATCTTGATTAGGCTATCTACTTGTAATCTGTTTTGCAGAACAGCCTTGAAATTACACACTGTTTCCATGCACTGTGATAGACTCAACCACTTGGAGACATCCTGGATCAGAATTTTCAATCGTCCGATGTAGTTTTCCTCGTCTGCATCTGATAGTGCTGCAGGGCTGAGCTGTAACAACGGTGTCCCTAGCTCAGGTTCATAAAAGGTAGCATGAAAGGGAGAAGAGGGAGCTGGTGTTCTCAGCAGGCGCTGCGGCAAAGGCCATCATGCCGTTGGCTACCAGCGTTCCAGCTCTGCCACAGGCACCCTGTGCCACAGACACTGTAACCTCTAGTTTGGCTTAGGGCTTCTGGAGCAGGCTCTGAGGCCTCAGGGCCAAATCATGCCGTGACAAGCTCTGGAGAATGGAAGATGGTGACACCAGCAGAGATAAATGGTGGTTTATCCTCTCTTTTTCCGTTCCCCAGGATTGAGCAGTGTGCACCTCCAGCCGGTACGTGCTGCAGATGGCAACTGAGAGAAGGGCTGGCCATGCCCTTTAGCTGGCAGACTGTGTTCTCTTGGAGCTGCCGCGTGCCAGTCAGCGTGGGAGAAGATCTGGCTCCTTGTCATTCCCTGAGCTGATACAAGGGAATCTTGCCCTCCTTCCCACGCATTTTTCCTTCCCTCGACATCACGTGTGTGGGAGGGGGAAAATGAAGGTGGAGAACTTGAGGCAAATGTGAGAAGTGAGTGGAATTATCTGAAAGTATGAGGTATTCTCCAAGATTAATCCCTCCTGTCAGGAAGGGGGTGGACTTTTGGATCACAGCCTGAATTATACATGTATACTATTTTTATGTAGGGAGTAATTGAAATACGTAGCATAAAATCATGTTAGTGCAAGATAGGAGAGCAGCCACCCATGTGCCATGAAGTAGCCAGAGGAGGAGATCATGAGTGACAGCCTCTCACAGACAGCTAGAGAAAGAAGGGATGATTCTCAGCCCACTTAACTGTTTTTCTCCTGCAGCGTAGAGCTCTCCTGTTCCTGGGTGTGTCAGCTCCGTATCACGAGTCTTCTGCCATCTGTTTATTCTGCTTTAGTCTTGATGGAGTTGAAGGGCTAGACCTCCAGCTATGTAAATACGGCTTTAATGCTCGATTTATAGAAGCCAAGCATCTGCAGAAGGCTCTCATTAGAAGCCATGGCTCTCTTCAGCAGAATGAGCTCTCCAAAGAACTGAAGTACAGATCACAACACTCAGGAAAGTTGCAGGGATGAGATCTGCATAAAATTATCAATACCCATTTTATTTTTGTTGGAATGGTAAACAAGCAAACATCCATCATCTGCATTATTGAAACAAAGAATTTCAAGGAAAAAACAGATTTTCTTACCTACAGTAGAACAAATATTGCAGAAAAGAAATTGGGGCTTTCAAACATCTGTGCATTAATCTCAAACTTGCTGTGGCATTTATGATCCTTCTTAATATTTTTTTTTTTCCTATGGACATGCAAATCGATGAATCTGGGTGATTTACAAGCTCATTTATGGAAAAAAAAGGTTTTGCAAGTGCTTGTATGAATTTGTGTTTGTGAACTTTACTGCTGTAATTCTTTAGCTAACTTTGCTTTTCAGTCAGTGATCTATAGACCACTGGTAGTCTGCAGAAACAAGCTATTTATTCACGAGAGCATAATTAAACAAAGCAAACCTCTTGTCAGTAGACTTCACTCTGGGTTTTGTATTTTACACTGAAAAGATCAAAAAGTTCTTTATGGTAATTTCTGCTTTTGTGAGGTGGGAAGGGTGATAAAATGTGTCCGTCCAGGTTACTGCTCCATTACTGGTAGCAGCGGTATCAGCTGTGCTGTAGGTATTCCTCATGGTGAGGTAAAGCTGGGCACAAGAACAACTGAATCTGCAGGTTTCTACTCCTGCAGGTTCTGTTCTTGTCCGTATGGAGAAGGCCATTGTTTTCCTCCTTTTTTTTTTTTTTTTTTAAACAGAGATGTAAGTGAGAAATCTAAATGTCTTATATAACTTACTTGGCTGATCACATTGAACAGTCATTCAACAATCTTGCCAGCACAGGGTAGTCTGGAATATTTTTGTGCCATGAAGCGTCTGGACCATCTAGAATGACAAACAAGCTTGGAAAACTCAAAAGTGATTCGCAGATAATTTGTGACCAGAGTAAATGCCAAATTATTTCAAGTTTACAGCTTCTTGGTTGAGACAACTCCAACCTATGTATCTGATCAGCAAAACAACAGTAGGGTTTTATCTTTGCTGACGGATCTGGCGTGGCCCTTCAGTTTTTATCCAGTGTCTGACTGTATTTTAGGAAGAGAGCTGCTTTCCTCTTTGCGACTGTATTTTATTAGACCCTACTTGCCTGAATACTTAATATATTCTTCTTCCTCCCTTTCCTGTGTTTTACACTGGATCCCTTTCTTGAGTTTATCTGCTTAGCCCTAATGGTCACATACGTACATGCCTTCTTACTCATCATTCTCCTGTGACCCTTGCTTACAAATGCAGTTATGGGCGTACACAGCAAAAGCACAGCAGTGCCTTGTCCCTGACCACAGTCTCTGTCACAGTACAAATATTTAGTACTGTTTATGTCCTTTGGTCACTTTTTGCTCTTCACTCCTTGTAGTTGGCAAAAATCAGCTGTTGAGCTCTACTTGTGTTTATAATGACTTTTTGGTTCATTTCACTGTCAAACTGTTCACAGCCGTAGTGCTGTTGCTTTTGAATTGCTGTCAGTGCCAGACCAACTTAAATGCAAACAAGTTTCTCTCCTGTCCCTCATGCCTTCTGTTTCCATCAAAATAGAAGACAAAAGAAATAGCCAGTGACATTTTCGTTCACTGGTTTTTGTTCACTGCTGTCGTTGAAGCAGTTCTGCAGTGGTATTCATTACTTAATGAACACGTAAGGAGACAGGGTTTGCTCAGCATTTTGCAGTCTCGTTTGTCGTTTAATGCAATTTGGACAGATGTACTTGAAGATTAAGAGTGAAGGTGGGAGCAGACAGCAGAGAAGAGCTGTTAAATGGCCAAGTAAACCAATTGAATTTTAAGGAGTCTGGAAAGCTGTACCAGACGAAGGGTGTGACATAGAGAAAAATAGAGAATCAAGCCCAGAAGGAGAAAAGGCCAAAGAACTGGAACTTCTTGCAGCAAGAGAGGCAAGGAGTGAAAGGATTTAAAGACAGAAGCAACTTGGATGAGGAGAATGCTTTTGACGGGTGAATTTTGGCTAGTCTGGATTGCAGGATGGAGGTGAGTTGTTCTCCTGCTCTGAATCAGTGGGTGTCAGAGAGATTTACAAACTCCGAGAAAGCACCATTGCCTGCAGCAGCTCTGCCATTTTACCTCTGTTCCACCACGAAAAGAGCACTGAGAGTTTGTGGAGCTGTTCAGGATAGTCAAGGGAGGAGTGGAAAGCAGAAACCAGCTTCCTCAGGCTTTTTCTTATCCATCAAATCACATGCAGCACCCTGAACACAAACACACCCGTAGGTGGCAGCAGCTGGCACAAAGCAGAAAGGTGAATTTTAGAATCTGTATACAGTTTTGAATTTTGTGGACAAACAAGTGATTGGATGATGAAGGGATTCTAAAATAGTCCCTAAGTTTGTAAAAGGGGCTGGAATTTGCAATTAATTTGTGAAAACTTTCATTCAGAGGTGACCTGGAAGGGAGAAAAGGAAAAGTGCTTGCTGCTTTTCTTATTTTATATGTGATATAAAGTCAATCTGACATATAACATTCTTTTGTCTGTGTTTGGACTTGTCTTCATTTTAGAACTTTGCAACTTTAAAGTTACACAGTTGCAGCACTACAGTGGATGGATATGGACTTGGTAGCACTGTGCAAAGATGCTGGTCAATAAAGATAGAACACAATAGAATAGTTCAGTTGGAAGGGATCTGCAATGATCATCTAGTCCAGCCACCTGACTACTTCAGAGCTGACCAAAGGGTAAAACATGTTGTTAAGGGCATTGTCCAAATGCCTCTTAAACACTGACAGGCTTGGGGCACCTCTCTAGGAAGCCTGTTCCAGTGTTTGACCACCCTCTCGGTAAAGAAATGCTTCCTAACGTCCAGTCTAAACCTCCCCTGCCATGGTTTTCAACCATTCCCACATGTTCTATCACTGGATACCAGGGAGAAGAGATTGACACCTCCCTCTCTGCTTCTCCTCAGGAAGCTGTAGAGAGCAATGAGGTTGCCCCTCAGCCTCCCTCTCACCAAACTAGACAAACCCAGAGTCCTCAGCTGCTCCTCATAGGATGTGCCTTCCAGCCCATATCTGGAAGAAGGTAAACCAGTTTAGAGTGTTGTACCTATGTCCAGTACTTGAAATTTTACTAGTATAAAGGTTCTGGCATCTGGCAAACCTTACTGGCAATTAAAAACATTATCTGTGCCTTACACAACTTATGCTGGAAGTTATGGCTCCAGCAGCAGGGGAAGCAGGAGGGGATGCCCACCTCTGCTGCAGCTACTCCAGTTCACCGTTCAGCATCTTATTTGAAACTGCAGTTAGAGTTCATTTGCCTTTCAGATGCTGGTCTGTGAACTGGAGCAGCTGTGGTGTGATGCACATGTAAGGAAGCTGGTGTGGCAGCAGTATTCCTTAGCAGAGAGCTGGAGCCAGCATCGCACAGCAACCTTAGACATTATGGAATACAAGTGAGACCCAGGACATGGCATCAGTATGGGCCCAGCCTCACATGAGAAAGAAAAGTTGGTGTTGACTGAGCTTGCTTTAGAGATTCCAGGAATGTGAAACCTGGGTTTCCCTGGTTCTGCTGAAGATTGGGAGATTTTTCATTAAGTGAAGGAGTTAATCTCTCTTCCTCTCCCCAGGGTTTTTGAGCATTTATGTTAAGTAGGAGCCCCAAAATAAAAATATTGTAAGAGCTTGAGAAAAATCAGGTGCCATTCTACCTAATTATATTTCACTTGTTGATTTCTGATATTATAAACTTACTAGGTTTCATTGTGTGTAGAGTCAAGTTGAAAATAAGTCGACAGAACTTGAATATTTGATTTAAAATACTAATTTCCACAGATTTTCTTTCCATCTTACCACTTAGAAGCTGCCTCTCACCCTCCTTCCTCCAGCAACATAGTCCTTATTGTAAAGGCAGTTCAAAGCTCAGTTTTTCCATTCCAAGGGAGTTACAAGCCAAACAATTTCTAACTACTTGACAGCCCCTCAAAAGGCCTAGCAATGCAATCCTGACTCTCACAATATTTGGTGTTTCCTCAGAGCCCTGTCCCCTGAGGCTCTTGATTAGATGAGAATCTCTGCTTTCAAGAAAAGAAAAAATGTAACTCTCATGGCTTTGGAATAGAATTTGAAGATATGATCCCATCTCAAAAAAAAAAAGAAAGAAAAAGTGGGGGGGGATGGGGGGAGAAAGAATGAATTTCATTTTTAAAAAATCTCAGTTTTAGAGAACTTGATTCATGATTTTTCAGCACTGGAGGATGGCAATATTATACTGAGCCTTTAAATTAAAAAAGTAGATACATTGCTGACTAATTTACAACTCTGCCAGACGAGATAAAACCATGGACACTCATGTCTTTAAGAATATGATTATGAAATATCCAGATGAGTGTATATAAACGAGATGGTTGATGGAAGTTGATTGGTAATACACTACGTTAAATTAAAAGTTCCAGTATAAGCATACCCAAAGGATATGCCCGGAATAGATCATGGTCAAATCCTGCTAGAGGAAAGAGTGACTACAATCAATAGAGGAACTCCTGGAAACATAATCACGTTCACTGCAGGGGTTTGACCTGTGCTGCATTTCTGACTTCAGTAATAATGCTTATAATACAAGAAACTGTGCAGGGGACTCAGGCTGCCGTCTTTAATGAATTTAAACATATCACAGATAATTATCGAGCATCTCACCAGCTTGTCATTTGTCTAGGCTGAGCTCTCAGTTTGCCACAAGCATTAATGAATATCCACACGAAACTTACAAATGCTCTGAATTTGTAGATAGTCATTTTGTATCAGTTGTAACACAAGCAAGTTTATAAAGAATGGAAAGGCTAAATGGTCAAATTAATCTTGAGATTTTGCTGGAAAAAATTTCAATTGAACCAAGTAAGAATGTTGTTTTAAAAAAGTGTTTGTACATTTTTAGGGAAGTGCTATAAGCCCTTGAAGAACGGAGATTTTAATGAAGATTAATAAACTAGATTATAATGAGCCATTGTTACAAGTTTACTACGTTAAAAAGTTGAGTCATTTTATGAAGTATGAATCGTAACATTTATATGAGAATATTTTACCTAAAATAAAATAAGGCCAATGATTACATTAGTATAACACTGTCCATCTGAACAGTTTTGCTGTTTTAAGTTTAAAATACATATTTATTTGTGTGCATATATCTATTACATATGCCAGTACAGTGAGGTGAGATCTTGGGTTTAAATGATTTCTTCTTTACGTAGGTAGAAAAACATTTGTTGTATCTGTTTCAGTGCATTCATAAAAGAATGGATTTTAGATTTCATAATGGGTTTTGTTAATTTGCTATTTTTAAAATACTTGCAAGACCTCTTCTGTTGCCATGACAATTTGATTTCCATAAACACGATTTTTTTGTGTGTGAATATCCAGCATTGTATTTGCTGTGCTGCATTGTGGAAAGGAGATGGCAACTTGACATCATAGAAATCACTGTGTGGAGAGGCCCACGTAGTCAGACCTCTTTCACTGACAGTGGTCAGGACTAGGTTCTTTTTAGTAAGATAAAATAAGCTCTTGAATCAAGGTTTACGTATTTATATTCCCTGTAAATGGAAAGATTTTTTTTCATGTCTTCTAGCAAACACTGTTTTGGAGTCAGGAAGCTTTAAGTTTCCTTTCCACCGAAAATTGGTTCCAAGAATCTCAAGACTAAATTCTAGCTAAAACCTCCTTGGATCTACATACACAAAGAATTTGTAAGGACGTGCAACTGTCATTGCCCTGCAACCCACTCTGGAGTTGCTGTCCTAGTGGGAGGGCTTCACAAAGGATTTGGGACTGTGAGAAAGGACTGGTCACACAAATTGAGACATTTGTGAGGTGTAGCCAGAAGAAAATTCCTTCCTAGCTGTGGGATCGGGATGGTTCCCCATACTTTCCTTCTGTCTTTGTGAAATGATTGCAACAAATCAGACCTGTTTCTAAACTAATATGCTCCAGACTGGTTATTGGGTAATCTGTTGAAAGAGTAGGTACATTGGTTTTGATGTAGTTAGATGGTATGCTTGTGCAGATTCTCTGGATTGGGCCATTAAATGATCTCTCTTGATCTATTTCATTACAAAAGCATTGCCAGATCTTCCTGTCTGTATTGCAAGGATGATAAATGTTTTTTGCTGCGTGTCTCTGTTTAGCTCTGCACCCAACAAACTGATCAATACCAGAGAAGGCTTAGCAGGGGTTTTAGAAAACAAAAACTATTTTTTTTTTTTAAATACTATTTTAGACTCAGCATCATGAGATTTTTTTTCCTCCTACTGAAATTTCATTGTGGCTACAGAGAGCTGGTGGGATGGTTCCTTGTCTCATGTAAAAGAGAGAAAAGAGCACAGGAACTACAATCATTGGCAATTGTGAGTACAAAAATGCTTGCTCTCTCTTGTTTTTTTCTTTTAAAAGACAGAAGGTAATTTTATATATCGACTTGCATCTGAGTACTTATTTCACTCAGTCCTCTGCTCCTCCCACACATCCCACAAAACCAACATTGAAATGGATTCTGGTACTCCTTTGAAGCTGACTCCCTGAGGTGTTCTAACTTTCATCTTGTTTACACTGGTCAGCTGTACACGGTGACCGGATTTTTGTGCCTTGAGAGCTAGCCCCTTACGTCATATACTGCCACAGAGGCTAGCCTTCTTTTACACGCACGCTGCAGAGGTGTAGATAGCTGCACAAGTGCAAAGCAGAGCTTGAACCACGCCATGAGTGTGGATAGCAGAATGGGGAGGACTCTGTGTTCAGCCATCAACCATTCTGTGTCACCAACCAATCTTGATCCAAATAGCTCCTTACACACAAGAGTACCAACGTGCCAATTCTCATTTCCGTCAGAGTTAAGTCTTAGTATTCCCACTCTGGATGGTAGGTTCAGGGCAACGTAGTTAACAGTAGGATCTGTCTCCTTGTGCTCCATGCAGCTGATACTTAGAAGAATCCTGTGGTGGAGCCAGGAATGGAGTTTAGACCAAGCATTAGGTCCCAAGAACCACTCTTGCTCAGCAATTACACACTGAATCCTTCTTTCCCTGAAGCTGTGATGAATAAATGGTAACAGTCCACTCTTAGTATTATCAACACAAACAATAAAAGTTTTTTCTTCTGTGTATTAGCTAAAATATGGTATATATGGTACAAACGAAAATCTGGCCCATGTGTGTATATGTTCTGCTCTCACATCAGTGCTTTCCATCCACTAGATGTTCTTTCAGTGCTCGTTTACTCTCTGTGTGCCAAGGCAGAACTGGACAGAGAGGATGCCCTCTTCTAGTTGCTCTGTGGACTCCGGGTCACATTGCTTGGAGCAACAGTCAGCCATTTGAACCGGTGCAAAACAGGTATAAAATGTTCCCATTTCAAGCTAGACCCACTTGTCAGAACTGAGAATCCACCATGTGCAGAGCAGCGTGGTGTTAAGCCTCTAGAACCATTTTGCCTCACTTCTGCTCACCATTTTTGCTTCTTGTAACATTGAGCTGGCCCCTGGGGTTGCTCCTGTGAATAAGTGTTACTTACTGTGAAGAAAAATTGCAGAACTGAGCTCTTATATTAAAACCAGAGAAGACTCTTCCTAAGTTGCAGTTTATTTCCCAAATTAGCCAGCAACCAAAGCTAAAAATCTGAGGCTGTTGCATCACAAAACTTATTCTGCTTTCTCTCTTACAAATGTGGTTTTGTTTTAAATATTTATGACACTTCATTATGCACTAGTAAATGTTCTTTTGTGTTTGTGAAGAATGATACCTAAATTACATGAGGCCTTATTCCAATGACTGTGATTTAAGTCCTTCCTGAGAAGTCCACTATTTACTGGAATGAGAAGTGCCAAGTAGGTAGTTGAGCAGGGTTTTACCGCATTATTCAGTAGCACTGTGAAGTGCAGACTACACTTAAGTCCTGTTATGATACAGAAATATGAAGGAAGGGTTGCGTCACATGCTTGAACTCTTTGCAGTCTGGAGAAGCTGGAGAAAATAACCTGCTGAAGATTGTCAAGGAATTTGATGGCAGAACTGGCAAGAGAATCTACACAGACTTCTTGCAATTCAGTGCCTCAAATCACGCACCCATACTTTAGCTTCCATTAATCTCTTCCAAGGAAACTGTTTTTAATGACCAGTTCCATTGCTCTTGGACTTTGTGTTTGTCAGGAAGCAAGGTGTTGTCTGTGGCACACGTTAGTGAAAACACAAATAAATATGTAGGATGGACAAGGCAGTTTGTAGTTCGGATATGCTGGTTACTCCCTCACATGATCCTGTAATTCACTTTATGCCTATGAAAGCTTCACACTATCTTGTAGAGACAAGGGGGACTTCAGTGTGCTTTAGTTACTACATGACAAAAAACCCAAACCCCAAAGTCAAGCAAGCACAGATGCACCCTAGAGTTGTCATGTGAAAGAACACTGATTTGTACTGTGCTTTGTAGTTTAATATTAACAGAAATTTGCAGTAAGCTCCACTGTATTCCTTCTTGTTTACAACACAATTGCGTGCAAAATAGGGCCTTACTGTGACCTTAAAATGTAGTATTTTAAAATATATTATTTATACAACTGTGTAGGTGACCATGGCACTGTACAGTCAATGGAAGAAGAATGCGTTCTATCTCAGAAGGCTATGATAGAAATGTAACCCCAAGAGTCAGATCTGCATTAAAAGAAATCTTAATAAAAACACACAATACAGTGTAATGAAAAGAAAAATATTTCCTTGAGTTGTATGTTTAAAGGCAGAGTTTCAAAGGCACAGTTGGGACTTGTTTCTTAGCAACAGGGCTCATCTGAGCCCTGCAAACACTGTCATGTTGGAAAAAGATACCCTCAAGAAGAAAGGCAATATGAAAGGAGCTAGAAAGATCACATTTAGATGTCTTCCTGCTGTTGCAGGAGCATTTAATCAGCATTGCAAAGCCTTCAGGCAATGACCAAGGTCATTTTGATAAACTGTAATGATCAGAACAAAGAACTCGTTTTTACTTCTCTTTCTCAACAGGGAAGAATTGCAAAAATAACATTTAAACATTGGTATTCTAGGGATACCATAAACAATTAGGTCCCATCTTCCCTCTGTATCCATAATAACATGGTTGTATTCTACACTGAGGGCATAGGAGTCCTGCAGAACGAAGTTCTTGCTCTGTTGTACCTCATACTGTATCCTGTACTAGATGCTTCAGAGGAAGATCCGTAATGAACAAAGTTGAATGCAATAACCTGCCTGTAGCAAAAGCTCCTCCTAAAGGAGCTGATTAGCTAGCTGATACACCAAAGCAGGAGGTAATTTAGTAGGATTTAGTCAAAATAGCTTAATACCAGATGTTCTTTTTATTGGACATACTAGATGGGATTCATCTACCTGTGCATCTGAGTTGGTTGCCATTATAATCTGTGGGGAGGAATTAGGCACTACCAGCATGTGACTCATCTCTTCTTTAAAATAGGTTAAGTGAATCACACCCTCTGGGGGCCTCCATCTCCTTTTATTTTTTTGACTGCAAAGGGTAACTGGCTCAGATCAAGACGCCTCCTTTACAGATATCTGGTTAGGTCAGATGAAAGCTACCCATTAACCATTTTGCAAAACAAGGCATTTGCTTTAATAGTTTCAAAATACATCCTGCATTGCCCACACATCTTTTTGGATCTCATGTTGTCCTTACAAGAACTCATAAGTAGGTCTGACCTCCATGCTGTTTCCTAATGCATATACATCTACCATGTCTCATGTAATTTGTATATTTTTGAAGCTTAGACCTCCTAATCTTTCTCATGAGTCCTCACATAAAAACCTTTAATTTCTGTAATTATTATTGTTGCCCTTCCGCATAGCTTTTTGCTAGCTCTTTCCCAAAGTGTATGTGTATTGGGTGTTGGTGGCAAGGTTTTGGCAGCAGAGGGTTGCAGGGGAAGGGGGGACACCTCTGTGAGAACAGCTAGAAGAGAGCCCCATGGAGAGCCTGTGCTGGAACAGGTACTCCTGACACAACTGCAACTTGTGGGGAGCCCATAGTAGAGCAGATTTGTCCCTAAGGACTGCAGCCCATGGAACGATCAACACCCCCCCTGCCCCATTCCTCATCCGTCCTGCACTGCTCAGGAATGAAAGAGTGAAGTTGAACTTGAGGGCAAGGGGAAAACAAGGGGGAGGAGGTAGTGCTTTAATTTGTTAATTGTTTCTCACTATCCAGCATTGAGAGCTGTTATATTTACTAATGGGGCTGACAGATGAGAGCAGATGAATCTTGGGAACTGGCCACTGCCTCTCCTCGCTTTACCCCAGTCAGCCAGGATGATGCCTGGCAGTAGTCTCTGGTTATGATGACTAATGTAGAAAGGTTTCCCTTCTCACTCTTCTTCTGACTTGTGGGGCATTGACAACTCCATCACAAACTCGATTGTGGCAGCTTAAGCAGTTACTTCTGAAGTAACAGTGTCTGTTCTATGCCCTAGCTGGAGATAGCCACCTCACATCAAGAGATGGCAGATGAAAACATTAGTACCTCAGTGCAAAGCCATGATTAAAGTAAGCTAAATTTAAGATTCCGAAAGCTTTGGTAAGACTTTGCACTGAATCTTTTGTGGCACAGATACATGTTCCCTTCTGTTGACGATACGGCCTTATAACCTATACAAGGAAAAGATTAATTGCCTGATAGCTGGTCCTCTTCTGCCTTTAGGTCCTCGTATAGTTGCACGGCATGAGCACTTGATAGTATGCTATTGGACCAGTTCTGGTCTCCTCGAGGCATAAAAAATGTACCATTAGCACTGCTTAAACAGGAAGCAATATGAACTATGACAGCACAGGAAACAGACTTTTCAGACAAACATTCTTTAATACCCTGTAGTATCCTCAATTTCTGGTACATACTCATAATCCTAATCTGTATGTTTCACTTTCATTATCACCAAAAGCCTTAGAGGGCAGTGAGGCTCAAATAAGAAAGCCAGAATTTGATCAAGTAACCTCACAGCTCATTCACTATGGCCTCAGGTATGATTTAGCCTGGAATTCCTTGATTTTGGTGGGAATTAGGTGCCGAAGTGTTTTCAAAAGTCTGTGCTTTAGCTTCTTTACCTTCCTTCTTTTGTTCTTCAACAGAAGGTAGAGAATGCTAGCATACATAATTACACAAACATGCACTGGGGAATCATTAGTACTTATGAAATGCTAAAATACAGAGAACTAGAGGAAGTGCTTCTGTTGGTCAGTATGGACATTAGGAGAGAAGTAACAGAATAAGTAGAAAAATATATGCAGTTATTTGCCTATGTTAAAAAATATCGAAGGATTATAAATAGTTTAAGGCCAGACATTTGAGAAGGATAAGAACTATGTTCATGTTCTCTCCCTGCTGAGCAGTTTGGCTCAGCTGTTAATCTTCACTAACTGGAAGATAAAAAGCACTTTTCCAATAGACTTGTATTGCCTTAATCCCAGATCTAGAAATGTGATATTTCACATGGATCCCATGCCTGGTGCAGACTATCCCCGTGTTGTACAATTTGTCATTCAGCTAGCAATGATGAGACTGAACTTCCCCACAGCACCAGACAGGTTCTGCTTTGTACAGCCAGCCAATGTGTCAGCAAGTGTGCCAGCACTTTCTCCTGATACTCCTTTCTTCCTTAAAGTATCCTGCGATCTAGGGACTTGCTAACCCACAAGTTGTAATTGCATCCTGGTATTGTAGTAGCCTTTGACTGACCTTTCTTCTATGTATATTTTGATCAGTATTAGTTCAATTAGTAGTGAGGGGAGTTGATCACACTGTCTTACTCGGTCCAATCCTCTCCCACTCTCATCCCCCCCCAAATCTGGTCTTGCTTTTTGTCAGATGGTCAAAAAGAAGAGCTAGTTCCACATGACCCATAGCTACTAGCACATGCATTGGTTTGAAGCATCCTGCTGCCAGCCACACCATCTCTCAGGTAAGGCATGGTGGGCTTTGTGCATAGCATCATTCTACTTTCCAAACATTCAGCCAAAAGACCAAACACAATCCTGACGGCAGCTCATGTTTGCCTAGTTCCCTCCAAGAGCAGAGACAGAGTTACTGGGGAGCTTAGACAGCAATATTCATTCTATCTCTGCAGGAACAAGTTGGTTTTGAGAGTTTCTGGAAAGGGCGGGGTGATCTGAGTGTTGGGCCTGAAATACTCAGGCCTTTTGCAACAGTTGAGAAGAGTACAAAGCAAGATGCAAAGGTGAATGCAAAGATTTCCGAGTCCTGGGCTGCCTCTAATTTCTTGCAGGGGAATACAGTAGGAACTGCCAGGACAGCTCTGCAGCCTTGAGCTCACTCTGGGCTTAGTGATCTTTCACAAATCATGCATTTAGGCTAGCTTGCTCCACCTACACCCCAGGCCCACCCATGATTCTGATTTTGCTCAGCCCAGACACAAGTACCCAGTGCTTTTACTGTGTGCAGAAATTCCTTTTCTACATGAGGAGTACTTTCTGGATGAGAACTAAGTCTGCACAACCCTTAGGAACTTCTCATTAAGTAATTCTATCCGTGGATCTTGAGCCTAAACTTCCCTTCTCCCCTGCTGTCCTGTGTGCCAACTTGCTACTGCCTTTCCCTGCAAGGAGCTGCCATAGGACAGTGGTTCCATTTGAAGAGCACAATGTAATCATTATGGACTTGACATCCTACATTAGGCTCTTCTGCTTCAATTATTGCACTGTCCTGATCGCCCTAGTATCGGAGATTTTTTTTTTTTTTTTTTTTTTTTGCTGTGGCTGGCTCTGATGCCCCAGAGTGTTGGTGGTCCTGTTCCAATCTGTCTCCGAGGAAAGTTTAGTAAGGTGCAGCTGCTTTGTGATGTGGTCCTAATGCATTGACGTACTTGGATTTTACATGGAACAGACATTCTTCTCTAGAAAATACTAATTGTAAAATTTAAGGTAATTTTTCATGACTGCATCTGGTTAAACAAATGTTCCTTTGAATTACAATAACAGGCTTCTGCTATCAGATTGTTCTGTTTAGCACAGCTAAAAATACATGCTTATTTTTTTTCATTGCAGCCACAATAAAAGATGGCAGAATAGCTCTAATGCGTCAGACCATTGCTTTTGTACAATACTGTACTAGAAATTTTGCAAGATGTGAGGGAAGAAAAAATGCTACATTTTAAATCACTAAAATAGAAGAAAAATGAATTATTTTAGCTGGAAATGTGGGGTTATTTAATGCTTAAGTGTAGGAAGCTCTAATGACTGTAGAAACACACTTTAGGCACCGGTAGGGATTAGCATAGAAGAGTAAGGAATTCCTAAGTAGGAAGAGAACATTGTGGTATATAACTCTTTCAGAGAGCACATGGTAGTGTAGCTCATGCTTTAAGGGGCGGGGGGGGAAGCATGGACTCACCACAGTTTGTTAATTGAACAGCTTGGTTTCCACCACTACTCATTAACTTTGGGCAGGAGAAAGTATAGCTTTCTGTCACTTTGATGGTTAGAACTGCAGATACCTACATGTAAGAAAAGTATCTGACCTATTCATTAGTCTTAGAAAAATAAAAAATAATAATAATAAAAAAAAAATCACACAACAGTGGTTTAACTGACTTCACCTTTGTAAATGACTAATATGGATGAGGATATTTGTTAATTACAGAAATGAATTGTTGCAACAAGTTACTCTGTGTCCCACAGGAAGTACAACAGATCCTTAATTCAAGGGTAAGGGTTTTATGTTGCAGGATATATAAATAATAACAGCAACAGATGTTCATCAGCTCCAAAAGTAAAGTCTTAGAGTGGAAAACATTTGATATGGTGCGTGGAAAACTGTGGCTGGAGAGTAGGCTATAGTGATTGAAGTGAGTGTAAGGAAAGAAAAACATTGAACTTGATGATGTGAGAGAGAAAAAGGAATAGTATTTAGGGTGACCTGAATGTGTGGAAAAAGGAGAGGGCGGAATTGGATACATAATTCTCCTCCTTTTCTCTTCACTTGTGAACCTGATTGATGGAAAGCTGGTGGTTGGTGTCATCAGTGAGAAACATTCACTATGCAGGGAAATGGAGTTTGACTTTGCCGTCTGCAAGTTATAGACAAGAGGATGTTCAAGCAGAGATACCAGAAAGACTGGGCAGGACGTGGGAGAAGCGCCCTAAAGAGACGCAGGAGTTTGAGTCACTGGCATAGAGATGGAGATGGCACACGAAGGCTTGTGTGCAGATGAAGTTTAAAGAAGGCATGGTATGGAGGGAACAGAAAACAGGGGGAAGGGCATTGCAAAGGCTCAGTCTGTGCCTCTGCGAAATAGGAAGAGAAAGATGGTAATGAGTGAGAAATGTCGAGGACATGGTAAGAGAGAGAAAGAAGGCAGATGGCAAGATGTCAAAGAGCCTAAGAGGCTCCAGAGCAGCTCAGGAGACAGAGATACTGCAGATGGAGCAGAGGTCTTGACGCTTGCCCAGACTTTTTGCAGACCTTAGTGAGAACAGTTTCAACAAAGGGCACAGAAGCCTCATTTGTAAAAGAGGACAAAATTGAGGTAACGTTGCAGCATTTACAGGGCAAAGGGAGGGAGGAAGGTGGTTAGGGTCAATGTAGGAGACTTACAAGAGGCCTTTTTCTGTAGTGGGGTAAAATGTCATTCTTACCTTAGTTTCAGCTGTGCAGTCCCATAAATTGAATTCACATGGTGGTGTGAATGCTGATACAGTGAATCCAGGCCAGAAATGAGCTTAAATTATAAGCAGCTATTAGAAGCTGTGGGGTTACGGGAGCTGGATAACTAGGCTCCCAGCTGCACAGTTTCAGGGCACAAGGTGAGCCTGGAGAGTTCACCAGCATCACTGGGCACTGTGGTCCTCCTCAGGTAGGGAGCAAGGAGAGCAACACTGGCTGCTGTACAGAGCAGAGCCTGTTCATTGTACAGCACCACAGACTTGCTAAAAAGTTAGGAAAGTGAGGGTATGCATATAGGATCAATTTTCTACAATTTCTAATTCTGCTCAGATTGCATGGATGCATATTTATGTTAGCCCTGTTCAGGTTCCCATTTGGATTTAATTCATCAGCCTTACACAGAACAGCAGGCATACAATGTTTGCCATGGCCTGTTACTATTATTTAAAAGAACTCTCTCTCTGCTGTTTGCGCTTCTGAATTGCTGCCAAGATCAGGTTAGACCTGATGAGCCAAATTAATCCCCAGTGTAACTCCATGGCAGTCAATGGATTTGTGTCAGAGCTGAATCTGGGCCCAATATAGATGTCTTTTTTGGCAGTAGGAAAAGAATGTCGACATAGGAATGAGTAAAGGTTAGATGAATGGTCCCGCAGCTGAGCCTGCCCTTTCAAGAAGTGTTTTCCCTCTACGCCCACCCCTTCTTTCCAAGGAGATGTGTTCTTTTGCTTTCCTTGCTGCTTGCTCCAGAGTCCTGAACCAGGGGAGCCATGCAAGGTACAAATGGCGGTCCTCAGTGGGTTGGAGGTTATGGAGATTTTTTGAGTTGCTCCAGAGACCCACAGACTCTTGAGAGAGAACAGTTCCTGAGAAGCTATGGCAGGAGTAGCTTTGGGGATATTCAAGAACTGCAGTATGAGCTCTTTGCAACAGGGAGAATCTTCTGGGGTTCATACATTGCATACCACAAGGAGATCCTGGCTCTGGCTGGCCCACAAATAGAAAATGTGAATTCTCTTTCCTCTGCAGGGTTGGTACCCCCCAAAAAACAGCCCTGTTTAGAAAATGCCATGGAAAACTAGGTAAGAACTGACCATAGTGAATTCCAGTTTGTTGAACTGGAGGACATACAGAAGCAGAGAAACAACGTCTTTGTTTAGGTTTTAAAGTCTTGTGTTGCAATGTCAGTGTCAGTCCCCTGCCCCCAGTCTGATGGCTTCTCAGTAAGGCAGGAGAGGACATTTAAGTCTGAATCTCATCTCAGCTGCACCCTTTAACATTTAGGTAAGTGCTTCCAGCAGTCTTGCATAGGTGAGTTGAATCACATTACTGTTGTCCCTAACCTTATTGTAACCTATTCAACATGAGAATAAAAAAAGAACAGACAAGATGAAACTATGATCATTTCCAGTTTCTCTTTGTGTAACACTTTCCTTGGTACATCTCACTCCATGTAAATCTTCTCTAACCTCTGAAGAATGCTGTGCTTGAGTCATTGTATAATACGGGTATTACTTTTCATCTTTCACTCAGAATAATTACTTGCTGTATTGTGATGTTGGGGACTTGGTTCTTTGTGATATCTACAAACAAATGCATATGCATTTTTATCTAATGCTGACCAGTAGATAGATAGCAGATTCTGGAAATTATTTGGTAAAGGGAAAATCTGTCGTGTAATGGAAATAACTGTAAACCGGATGCTGTTTTCTGCAAATTGGGAGTGCAACGACTCCTAGAGATGGAGGTGTGCAGGGGGCATTCAGATGAAAAGACCACATGTAGAATCCTGCAAGCCCACTTACATGGCTGTGCAGAGGCCCAGGCCTTGCTGGACATGTCTTGGCTGGCCAAGTGACAGTAGCTGTTTGTGTAGCCAGCTCCTGAACAGGACCCAGTATTTGTCTGTTTCTGACCTGCTCAGCCAAGCTGTGGTGTTTCCCTTGGTTTTGCTTTCAGACAAAAAAGGGCTAGACCTTGCAGGAATGATGATTTTATCCAAGTCAATATTTCTTTTACTTCTAAAGAAAGAAGGCACTTCTATATAAAGTGCTATTTTCCCTCAGTACAAAGGCAGCTCCCCTCAGAGGCTGGCTGAGCTGTTTGATAGGAGCATGCATGCGCTTAGGGGGGCAATGTCAAAGGTGGGGGCTGTTGACTTGGAGTTCACCTGTTTTGGCACGATCAGCAACACACAAGCATGCTTTCTGCTTGGGTGTACTGATTGCGATGAGAGTAATTGCGCCTGATGTTTAAGAACCAGAACAGCTCTTCAAAAATAAATTGAAAAATCTTGAGAGCCCTGTGTTCAAGAGCTGTTAATCATGTAGTGGCAGAAGGACATGGCTCTGGGAAAACAGATCCACTAAGCCTTGCGTAGAGTAGTTAAAGTTACTGCAATATCATAGAATAGCTGAGGCTGGAAGACTTCAGGAGGTCATCTCATCCTTCCTCCAAGTGGGTTAAACTAGAGCAGGTTGCTCAGGTCCTTGTCCACAATATCATGGGATACCTGCTGATGCAGATACAGTGCAGTAGCCTCCATAATCTCCACATCTTCTCCACACTAATAAGGAATCATCTTTTTAGTAAACTGTGCTAGCTGGGCTGAATTAATTTGTTTTGGCTGGTGCTCATATTCACAGAATCTGTGAAGTCATGGGTCACTCCAGCCTGCTCTATTTATGGAGCCTCCATTGGGGTAATGTCAGGCATAAGGTACCACAGCTCATTTCTCTGCTGCCAACAAATACTTGCTTTTATTGGTCTGCCTGGGGTCTTTCCCTGGGAAGCAAAAACAGCTCTGGAAGGCTCCAGATCTTCTCCCCATCTTCTCCGTAGGAGCAAGACTGTAGAGAGCAGGTCACGTGTGGAGGCTGACTCTGTACTTCACCTCTACAGTTAACAGCTCCTGCCCTCCTCACCAAAGAGAGTGTGGGTTGGTTGCAGCCCAGCTCTGTGTGGATCCTTGTCTTACTCATCCGACATTGCTCTTCTACAGAATTGGTCTTGTTTGAATCTGCTGTTCAAGGATGTTAGTGTGGGAAATTTCAGTTGAATTGGATTCAAGTGAAGCTGCAGAAAATGTTCCCTATGGTTTTGCTGAATAGGGTAAAGACAGCTTTATGTTCTCCATTAGGTAAACTATCACGAAATGAGATTTTTATTTGTTGTCTGAGTCACCTGAAGGTACTGAAGCCAAACTTAGAGTACAAAGCATCATCTCCTAAATATTTCATATGTTATGTACATGAGTAAACCAGCAACTTTACAGTGGTTTTAGTAGATGAAAGGTAAAGCACTTTACTTAAAAAGAATAGCGCTTTTGTGACAACTGTCCTTTAAAAGCACGATCTGGTCACTATTTGACTTACAGTAGCACTGAACAGAATAACAGAGGTATAGCCCTGTCATGTTAGGTACATGAAAGATGGTAAATTTCCTGGGACAAAGACCATCTAAATAGAAAAGACACTTGAAAGTAGTGGTGTTAACACCTTAATAATGTTACTTTGGCACTGCAAGAATAAAGTTACAGCATCAGAATTATTTAGCAAGCAGCTGTAATGCCAAGACTGAATTCTGGTCTCCCAAATCATATTCCAGACTCCTGGGTGCAGCACTGCACCTCCTGCTTGAGATGCTTTGGCTTATAAAATGCATGCACTCAGTTTTCTGGATTAAAAAAGGTCTTTTCGTTAGTCTCCTGCATGCTTATCACTTCAGATCTCTGAACATTTATGTCACAGTTTTGTTTTACATTCCTATACTACTTGAAAGATAGCTCGTGCTTTGGTGTGATTTTGGAGGCTGGCGCACTTTATTACACTTCCATTTCAGCTGTCCTGATCTGTAGCAAAACCTCTAATTGCTCTGCATCCCCATCTAACTTTCTAATAAGATTAATTCTGTCTTGCATCTTGGTAGTCCCTAATTAACATGATTCGTCTTCACAGTTAAGGACTCCAGGGTATTGCAGCAAGCTCAGATTCACTGCTCAGTGAGTCTTAGAAGTAGTTAATCTGTCCTTCCACCAGCAGAGCAAATGTGGTTAGGTAGCTTCAAAGGGCTAAATTCGTTGCAAGGCAGTGATCAGAAAGACAGACGAGGCAGTGCAGCTTGCAGACCTCGCCTTGAACTGCTTGGCTGAATGCAGACAGGCGGGGCAGGGGAGAGAGACCCTTCCACTGCCCTTAGCCTGCTGCTTTCCTTCTGCTCAATTAGAGCACCCCGAGATGGGCACTAATGGCACTTAATTAACCTGTGAGAGGGCAGAGGCAGGAAAACAAGTGAGTATTTGAACTGGCTTCACCCAGTAAAACACTGAGTGTAGTAAGAGCCCTTACACCAGTGTGGAAGTTAAGACTGGAGGGTCACGCCTGCCCACCTCCTGCTCCGTGTCCGACAGGAAAGAGCTGTCTGTCCCTGGTACAGATAATTTAGAATAAACTTCAGTTCATCACTGTATAATTGGCAAGAGCCTTTGTGAAAGCTCTTAGGAATCCATAGCCTTTTCCTCATTACTTTTCCACAGTTATGCAGCTCTTCTTTCCAGGGTCCTTTAGGAACTGGAGGTATCAGAAAGCCAAAACGCTTTCCTTACAGGTGGTTTTGTGGCCACTCTGAAATGAGGAGGGGCTCTCTCCAGACATTCTGCTCTTGAAGCTTCCAGGTTTGTTTGGATGAAAAGCCACATCCAAATTATTTCAAGTTATTTCAAATAATAGCATAAAATGGAAAGGCTCAAAGTTTGTTTCTGAATGTATATCAAGAAAACAAAATTGACTTCTGGTGGTGCTTGAGAATTGTAAATTAGGATCATAGTCTTAAAAATAAGAGATATTGTAGTGGAAGGTTGTTTCTGTCCCCTTGGTTCCCCTGCCACTTGGATCCTGAGCTCCTGCAGCAGATGAATGCAGAGCAGCCTGGGACTAGAAGAGCCATGGCCAAGCACCTAAGCTGGTGTTTCTGGTGGGCTGGTGGGAGGGGAGTGGAGCGTGAGGTGGAATAAGCACCTGATTTAATTGTAGACAGTACAGATACAGAGAGTTTTGCGTGACAGGAGACAGTAGAGAGAAACCAGCACGTAGAGCTGTTTCCGTGAAACAGAGCTTCTAAGTTGCTGATAAAATTACAAAGCAGCAGGAACACATCCACTTAGGGCAGAGTGGTCATGCCTTTTGTTCTCCCTTATGTTTGTTGTTATAGTTGGAAGCCAGTTACATTATTTCTCTCAATGCTGGCATACTTAATAAGGATGCAAATTAATTAAAATTCTCCCCTCATTCCATTAGCAAAGAAAAGTAGTCATCGAGCAGAAGCAAGGCTGCAGTGTCTTTTCATAGTGGTGCCTCTGGCTAGCAGCAGAACAAGGGACATGTCATTGAGCCTCCCTGGCTCTTTGTTCCCTGTCTGTGACATGCAGACAGCCTGTGGTCTGCTTCATAGCAGGCGTCTACCTTACAAACTGCAGAGTGCTACTGGGGAACTGTATTAGCTTTAACCAAGCCAGCCTAGCTGTGGGCTAGAAGCAAGCCAGATTAATCTATGAGGAGCTCAAGCTGCTAGACTGCTTGCTGTGCCCAAAGGATGACTTCCCTACATCCAGCAAAAGCATCTCTCTATACCACCACAGTCAGCAGGACAGGTGTAGTGCATAGCTACGGTGCAACTTGGACAGCCAGGGGTTCTCAAGTGACCCAAGCAGGAGCCAGAACAGGTTGGGAAGGAAGATGTCTGTTAGTGAGGTACTAACATTAACATCGGGAAGAAGCTGGGAGTAAGCGAAAGATTGGTGGTGTGTTCCGAGAGTTGACCTGAGTGTCAGCTAAGATACTGTGATAAGTGGCAAAGAATGTCTCCTTGTGGCATGTTATCTTGGAAGTATGGCAAAAGATGACACTTCTGGTGTAGATGGGCTTATCTTAAGCTATTAATTTTCTGTGACAATAGGTGGTAGGTGTTGTTTGGTGAATCCTTCCCATTTCCTTTGTCTAGGTTTCTGTGTAGCAATATTTTCCCCCCCTTCTGGGAAATTACAAGTTCTCTCCAGTGGTTCATACTATCCTAAAGCATAATGCAAAGTGTCAGTGGCAGTTCTGGGACCACATCTTTTATACAAGAAGGGAAAAAATTAGTTTAGTTCAGGAGTCAGGTACAACTTTCAAAAATAATTCAGCAACAGCAAGTCCTGGCAGAAATCTGAGGTCTGCTCCACCACTGTGAATTATGCATCAGGGCCCTGCATCAACGTTCAGCAGAAATTCTCCAATTTCAAATACTTCAAAGTATACCCTTAATTTTAAGCATCAAGTCAACAGAATTAAACCATAGGACTGGATTGGAAAACTTCACCCAAGGATTGTGGAATGTCTGGCAGTGGAACAAGCTGTACTGCAATCTCACTATTTATGGGTCGCTGCTTTTAAGTGTTCAAAACATTGCAGTGCTACAGAGTAAAAATAATGCCCATGGCTCTGTGTATAATTAAAGCTTTAGTAAGTCAGTTCACCTTCATGCAGCCCCCCCATGTAATTTAAGATTTCACTATGTATTTTTAGCCTTGGAAGTCTGTGAAAGTTTGTTGCAGTCAAGTTTTGAAGTTCGTGTTAAAAAACTGCATTTTCAGAAGAGTTAACTTTTTCTAAGGCATTAAAAACCCTCATTTTTGATGCAAAAGCAGTGTTATCTTACTTACATGTGGGCCGTCTTCTGTATATGCTACATAAACATTGTCAAGTCTGTTCTGACCACATGACACACACCTACTAATAACAAACAGATGCAGAGCTCAGTGCTGGAGCTACAGCAATGTACTGAAGCAGTTGTGATCAGTCATGGCCATATAATGCTTTAGGACATGCTGGACATTTTTCATGTACGTAGGGAAACCAGAAAGCTAATTGTGTATACATCCTGCCTTCTGCAGACTTGAAACTTGGAACAAATGATGTAGAGACAAGAATTGCAAGCACCAGCTCTCACTTGTCAAGCAACTGTGTATTTTTGTCCGTAGTGAGGCCAAAAGGACCAGACAGAGCCAGAATTCACTTTGAATGTCCTTCCGATATGGAAGGGGAAAATAAAAACAACACACTGGCAGAAGCTAAACAAAGCATTTTTAATAGCAGGCCACGGAGGAAAATTCATGAGCTACTCTCCATGGCAACATCTAGGTTCTGTCACGTTTTCTGCCTCCAACTCCCTCCTCCTTCCCTTTCTCTTCTCGCTCTCCGACCCTTTGGTGCCCGCTGTTCTTGCCCAGGTCCTGCCCACACAACTCTTCACGAGACCTGGCATTTGCAGACGATCGCTTCGACGCCAGCTGTTTGCTCATCATTAATGTTCCCCACTTGCAGCAGTGCTTGTTACGCCTGGCCTGCACACGTGGGATTCAGATATTCTGTTCCAAGAGGTGCTGCCTGGGACCAAGCAAACCTCCTGTTTTCTAAGCTGTCCACTGCTCCTGCTCTTCTTCCCCCTCAGACTGTTAAAGCCACCTATCCACCGTAGCCCCCTTGCACTGTATTTGGCAGGGGTAGGCTTTAGTCTGTATGGATACTGGGAAGGGAAAGAAAGGTTGTCAATAGCCGTTTCATTAAACTTTAGCCTAAACCCCAAGCTTTTAAGATGTTGGTCTAAAACACCATTATTTCTAGAAGAAAATCAGGTAATTGCACCGAGTCCTGCCTTACTTCCATGGCTGAAATGAGCTACAAGGGGAAGGGTATAGGGGATGCCACTGCCACTCAGGTTGCATGTTCTCTTGGGTGGGACAGCTAAACCTTGCTGATGCTGCAGCACTGGGTTGCAGTCTTGCCATCTCTCCATTATTCATATTTCGAGAGAAACAAGTCCAGCACCCACTAACAGGTGAAGAATTGCTGTGTAAATGACAGCCTCTATCCTGGACTAAGCACTGGCCCCAACCCATAGCAGCAGCACAAATTCTTCAGCACTCCCAAGCTGCTTGGTGTAGAAGGCCACACACACTTCAGCTGGATGCTCTGCTCCAGGAGTGCAGCCATAGTTGCATGTACCTATTTCCAGAGGGGCCTGAAGGGCAAGTGGGTTGGTGTCTGTTACTTGCTTTGAGTGCCTCTAAGGAAACCAGGTAGGAATATGCCTCCTGACAGAGGAGCAACATCTGGCCACGGAGGCAGGCCCAGGCTCTTGAGAACGGTTACCTTGCTCAGGAGGACCCCTTCCCACCTCTGCGCTTCCACTTTTGCTGCAAACCAGAGAGATTGGCTGCATGCCTCCTGCCTGCCATCATGGCTCTCTGAGGAGGCCATAGGAGGAAGAGACATGGTGGAGACCCTGAACAATAACGCTGCACTTGCAAACTGCAAGAGCCATGGTAGTTCACACACAGCTACATCAAGTTCTCTTCTGGACCAGCCTTTTCTGTTCAGAGCGCTGTAGTAAGCTTGGAAAGAAAGCACTGATCTCAGGGGATTTAGGTGATACACCTGTGCTGGCAGGTTCTCTCTGATGCAGCTTAAGCCCTACTGAGTTCCAATGAGGGAGAAACTGAGGAGACTGGTGAGGACTGGTGCTGGGCAGAATGCTTTGAGGGGGTTTTACCTTGTGTCTGTTTTCTCAAGCAAAGATACAAACAATTCTCTGCTTCAGGAAACTTCAGCAGATAGTCACCCTGAGTGTTAATGCTTTGCAATTTTGTTTTATTGTGTAGCTGAGCTCTGCCCACATAAGCAGAGGGAAAAACCTCTCAACATCAGCAGATGCTGCTATAGCCCTTTCTTGGGCAAGTTTTAGTAGTTCTTTCCCTCGTCATAATCCAAAGGACTACAGTTTAGCGTATGAATTGATACTAGGGATGAAAGGCCTCCACAACTGAAACAACTCTTTACAGCTCAAACTAGAGTATAAAAATAAATTCAGGACACTTAGGACCCAAGAATGTCTTAACCAACAGATACCACATTCACTCTAATAACAAGGACACAAGTACAATCTTTTATTACCCTTTTTGCACAATTTTTCTGACTCACACAAAGGAGAACCAGCATGTCTCATGAATTTTCAGCACATCCATAACATCTGCCTCATATACCTGCCAACACTGTTTAATGACAGCTAATAATCATTTTCCTTAAAAAATTCAAAGGCACATTAGACATATCCCCACACAGAGCACTCCCCTGACACGATACAACTATACAGGTACAGCTCATCCCCACAAACACACTCAGTAACTACATCTCCCATCATCAATCCAACAGCCTTCCTTGTTCCCACAGACACCTCAAATTTCACTCCCCTCTCCTTCCCATCTTTGGCTGTGCTTACCTGCAGCTGTACTCCAGCATCATGACATGGTCCTACTTTTCCCCTCTGAGAGTAGAAAAAGAAGCACCATCCCACTGCCTTATTTACACTCAGTGTTACAGGGGAACATCTTAAATAACCTCTAGGCTTGGAGGAAGAGGAAGGGGTATTTCACAGCCCCTCCCTGCCTCCAGGTTTTTGTAGGGACTGTGACCAGCAACAGCTGCTCTACATGCTGCCTGACTGCAGTAATTGGGGTTTCTGCTGTTCCTCCACCTGTAACAGGGCAGCTCATCAGATGTGATTTCCTTGCAGTAGAGATGCTTTCTGTTGTGATGTTGCACATATCTGGTAGTCAGTGAGAAGCCCACTAACAACTTATCTCTGTGCTCAGATTACTTACAGTGTGGCCATCGGTGTCTCACCTCGCTCTGGTTTGCACTCTGGCTCCATCCAGGCTCCCACTTCTGATGTTTCTGGGGAGGTGCCATCAGAAGGTTGCTCACAGCCAGGTCCTCCAGATGAAACACGCCAAGCTCCATGTCTGGCTGAAGCTCCTGCAGAAGTGCCCAGGATAGGCTTTTTTGCAAAAATGGGAGAGAAAAACTTCTTTCATGCAGCTTAAGATACGCTATAACACAGTCACTGCTCCACTCAGATAGCACAGAGGAGACTGTGCTGAGGACATGCCATGGGCTTGACCTCATGTCTAGCTCCGTCCCAGCCCACCCAAAAGGTGGTAAGCCAGGAGAGCTCTCTTCAGGGTGTGAGTTTTCCCACTAAGAGGAAAAAACCCAAACTGTTCCTCTCTCACACTATTTCTGTGTACTCTGTGAGGCTAGGAACCAGCAGGTGATGCTCCTGGGAAGGCCATGGCTGCCAGGGTACCAGCATACACAGGAGAGGGGACTTCATTCTTCATGACAATGGACCTGAGAGAAAAGGCAAAAACCCCTCCTTTTGTCTCTTCCTTTATAGTGTTGTCCTACAGATAACACATCCCCTTTGTGTTCAATGGGTTAAACTGTTAAAAACAAAAAGCCTTTGATATTTACTGGTGTAATCTAAAAATACCCCAATTCTGCTGACAGCAAAAGCAAACACAAGCTCCCAGAGGCTTTCTTCCCTTGCCGAAAATGGTGTGCAGTGCCCCAGCTGGCTGACACTGCCCCAAGTGAGATGAGATGAGTTGAAAGAGCAAGCTCAGCTTCCCATCCCCTCTCAGCCTTGCTATACATGGTGCCTTCACCCTCTGCCCCCCAGCTACTCCAGTAGAGCAAACCTCAGCTCCCACCCATCCCTCTGCCCAGCCCCAGGTACTTGCTGGCTCCAGGTGCTGGGTGGGCTGTATGGCTCAGCCAGGTGATTGCAGTGGGCCCTGATGCCCCATGAGGCTGAATGAACAGACTTGTTAGGTACTGTAGGACATCTTCTCTCCATCACCTCCCCTCTGTCCCCAAAGAGGCTGTGTTAATTCACAATTTAGAATAATGCCAGATTTTACTGCGTTTTGGATATTTTTCATTGGGAAGGTATAAGAAATGCTTGATATAATTTACTTATCTCATGCTATGCTGGCACAGTGGTGGGGGTTTTAGTTTACATCTGCTTGCGAAGTTAGCAGTTTGTGTTTGCTGGTTACACTCACAGCCTGAGACCTTTTTGGACAGCTGATTTATTTGGCCAACATCATCTCAGCTGCAGTTTGCATACCAAGTTTAGATTTCTAGGCTATAGGTATTCAAGCGTCTGAATGCTTGGTCAGGAAGGGAAATGGTTTGGTGTCCCAGCTCTGACAGATGCAGCTTGTTTGCCTTCCTCCTCCTCCTTCTCCTCCTCCTCCTCCTCCTCTCCACCTCTCTGCTTCCAGATGCAAGCGCTTCCATATTCGGCAATGTGTAACTACGATGGCTTCTTAAGGGGAAAACATCTACCTTGGCAAATGCATTTAAGACTCTTTCTTCTGCTTCACATTTTAAAGCATATGTGGACTAGAGGAAAAATACTTTCATATTGTATCTGCTGGCATGCCTGAGGTCTTGTATTTAAAAATGCCAACAACCTCCCAAAGATTAGCTAATCATAATTAATAAAGAAAATGCACTGGCATTGAAAAATGAATTGGCTCCCTGAAAGTGGCCTGAAGAGGGAATCAAAAGCCAAGCTTCATGAGATTTTAATCTTAGTTTCTGTATCAATTCCCTGTCCAGAGAGGGACACTTAACTGCTTTGTTTGCTTTATTCCTTTCTGAATGGGACTAGACATTAGCTTAGTCACTGTGGTGTTTAGGGGATTAATTAGCTAATTCAGCACCTCACTCTAATGATGTAAAAATTTTAAAAGCTTCACTGGAAGGATTTGAAGCTGTAGCTTAAAAATTATTGCTCATTTATGACCTTTTTTTGTAACACATCTTGGAAGAGTTAAAGGTAAGGCAGGAGGGGAAGATTTTCATTTTCATTTTAAAGAGAGACATGCATTTCCATTTGGCAAGATTTTGCATCCTGATGGGAAAACGTGAACACCCAGTCTCTGATCTTGCCTCAATCCATATTTAATCTCAGAGAGTGCTGTGGTGTAAGTTTGCAGGCAAGTTTCAGGAAGCATAGGGGAATATTCCAGGCTTCCTTGTGCTTTGGAGAAACTATAAAGGAAAAAAAAAGTTGGCGAAGCAGGGCAGAAATCTCACATAATCCCACATGGAGGACACAAAAGACATGGAAGACAAAGGCACAGAGCTAAAGACAGCCTCTCTTCTGACAAGCAATGGGGAGACTTATACAGTGTCCTTTGGGATTAAAATGATCTCCCCTTTTTCTCTGGGCAGACCTTTTTGGTTTGGTGGATAAGGGATGAAACCCTGCCTGTGAAAGTCAGTCAGAGAACGAAGCCTGGGGGGGATTTCTTACACGGGAGAAGACGCTGTCCCTCTCCCTGCCAGGGATGCTCTGCCATAGGGCTTCTCCCACCGCCCCAGCAGTGCTCACCCACTCCTCTTCGCCACGGTGCCACTCCACGACTGCTCTGCGCTCGGCTTCGGTGTGCGGCAAAGGGAGCGGGTGGGAGTACAAAATCAGATTGAGCCAGCGGTAGGAAAACAAGCAGGGTTTTAGGAGCTGGTGGAGTGTTAGGAAGATGCTGAGGATGGTGAGATTAAAAATAGGCTGTAGCCAGCCTTCCTCGGCATTTCGGCATCTTAACTGCCTGTTATCCTTGTGACCCACTGAAGAAGAGGCAGCAGTGGAAGAGGTTATCTCTTCTACCGCCCTGGCAGTGCTGGACGAAATGGTATTTTGTTCTTAACCAAATCCTTCTGCTCTCTCTGTCTGGTGAGGTCTGCTGGAAGGCTGTAAACTGAGTGTTTCCTCCTGGTCTTCAGTCAAACCAAGGGACTCCCTCCTTCCCCCGAGTTCAACAAAGCACTTGTGTGCATTGACGATGAGCTCATTCCTTCATATCTTACAGGGCATTTGCAGGCTTCCATCCTTTGATAGGAAAAAGGGCAATTTTTTTTTAGAAACCACTGGATTTATGTTGCAGGATTTTTAACTCAAGACATTCATTAAAGAAAGCACGTGACAGAACTATGTTATCCAGTACAATCCACATTACATCTTTGTACCTACCTTAGCAATGCTGTATTTATATTAAAAACTCCCAACAATCCATAATGATAAGAGGTGTTGAAATGCATACTTAGATCAGGTGACTGAACCTCTTGGTCAGCTGCTTGTACATTCTAGGGGTCAGAAACGGTTTCTTCTGCTCTTTGCCCATGCTGTGTATTTCTGCAGGTGGGTTGTGTGATGGACAATGCTTCCCTGAGCTGAGGTTTCAGCTAGCCAGGGGCCCAGCTAGTTAGCCAGGGGCCCAGCTAGTTAGCCAGCGGTCCAGGACATCAGCTGTGAGTAAACAGTCAGGTTTTTCCAGTGTGGTAAATTCAGGAAGAGTCTTTGTGAAGGCTGCTGTGGTGTAGTTTTTTCCCCCCAGTTTTAACTTTCATACATCAAGAAAATCCTTCATCTGAATTGTTTTAGGAAGTCTGAAGGGTGTTTGCAAGTTTTGTAAGTTGGTCTCAAGGGCTTACCAACCCTTGAGTTGTCAAGGGCTGCAACACCAGGTCACCTGGCTCCAGCACTGGTTTAGTTGCTTCTGCTTTGTTAAAACATTCTCTCAGGTAACAATTTGTGACTGGGGAAAGTGTTGTGCAAAGATGCAGTGCCACATTAGCACCTCTCTTTTTGTGTGTGCTCCTTTTACAGCAGTATTTGTGAATAGGAACAGGCTGCCAGACCCGTACAGCTTTCTAGAGCCAGTTCTACTCTTAACTCTGAGTGCAGTGTTCCCTTTTAGAGCTTCTGTGTAGTAAAGGTTCTCCCCAAGAGAGAGCCACCGGGCAGAAAAAAAGGTAGACTGGTATTTCCACAGACACACAGCACTCCCTTGTAAACTGCCTACAGTGCATAAGTGGTTGCTGTTGGGTGGGGGAAAAGGAGCCAAAAGGCAAAGAGTGTTTTTTCTGTCCTGGTTTTCAAGTATACCTATTGGTGTAATTCAATGGGAGAGAGTAGCATGTTCCAGTGAGATGTGGCTGTGCCTCCATTTGTCCTCCTGTAAAGTGTTTCCAGCTTTTCAGTACTGCAGCGGGCACAAGAAGTGGGATGCTATGAGAAGTGGGTCTAAGAGAAGGAATTTGGCACAAAACCGTGGCTTTCACTGGGTGTTTTGTTGTTGCTCTCTCCCTAGGAACATTTGTATCGGCTTTCACCGTGCTGTGCGGAGCCCGGACCGACCTCCCCGACAGGCACATGTGTTGTGTCTTCTGGCTGAACATTGCTGCTGCTCTGATTCAGATCCTGACGGCGATTGTGATGGTTGGCTGGATTATGAGTATATTTTGGGGGATGGACATGGTCATTCTCGCAAGTAAGTACAGCGCACTCACCTCCCTGACTTCTCCCCTCTGTGGCCGTGTTGCTGGGTCCCAGCTAATGCTCCTGCAAGCCATCGGACTGCACTGTAGGGAAGAAGAGCCACAAGGATGGGCTCTGCAAGTCTGTGAGAAAAACACAGTAGGCAGAGAAATTGCTGGGAGGCAGTTGGGATGGGCCCTGTGACACATCTGGAAGAGCCTCCCATCCCACCACGTGGTTTAAGATCTTCCTTTCCCCTTTATAAAATGAAAAATGCAGGAAGGGGTGAGGCATCCCAGCACTGTGAACTCTGCTGTCTGGAGCCCCTTCTGCCCTGGTCAGATCTGCACATGTGTTTGAACGAGAAAGCCCTTTGTCGCTCAAGAAAGCCCTTTGTCGCTCGCAACTCCAGCTGTGTTTTTTCAGTTAGTGAGACCTTGCCGCAAGTCCAGTTCTGCTCCCACAGGGCATGCAGGGCCAGCTGTCCCCAGAAAAGCCCTGTGGACTCTCCTGGACTCCCCTTTCTCCCCAGAATCCATTTACCCAAAGGGGTTTTTTCCTATTTCACACCAAATTCTTAGGCTGAGCAGGACTGTTAAGCTACTCCTAGAAGGAGTTCCCCTACACCTTTTAAGAAGCCTCCAAAACATTAGTCTAGGGAAGGAAGGAACCCTTTTTTAAACATACATAATTTAGGTCACCCAGTTAGTATATATTACCAGTCTAGAATACAGGCTCTCTAACTTATCTGCTAAAGACTTTTACTGGTGCAAAAGTTGTATCATATCTGTATCATATCACCTGTATCATATTGCAGAGAATTATGTGACAGTCTCACCTCTTCTCCAGAGCCAAAAGCAGCCCAAAATTCAGGGTGCTGATTGCGTCAGAAAGACCCCACTCCCTTTCCAAAGGCTATCAGAGGCCAGTGGGCATTGTCCCAAACCAAACAGGTCTGAGATCCTTCAGGCTGGCCGGGGCAAGCAGTTCCCGAAGCAAGCGCTTCTCCCAGAGAACGTCTTACCCTCAGCTTTTGCTTTTTGGTTTGAAGGGGCTCCACTTTGTTATTGCTGCTGCTGACATCTGTGGCTGCATGACAGAGGAGGAGAGAGGATCTCAGGAAATTGCCAGGCACCTGCCTAAAGATGAAAGGGATGAAACTGAAAGAAAACCAGCAGGAAAACAGTGCACATCTTCAGCTACCAAACCCAGGGGTTAAACCCTCTCACCAAACCACTTGGTGATTTCTGAGACAGCTTCAGTTTACATGCTGAGTTAAGGGCAATCCCCATTGCAGAGCAAACAATGGATATTAAAAACCTGAACATAAGCGAGGCAAAAGGCTTCCCTCAGGATGAAGGCAGCACTGTCCTTCGTTTTTCCCTGCAAACCACCTGCCAAGTTTCCTCTCAGATGTACCCACAGAGCAAGGGTAGCCCGAGTTTCTGAGGATAAATTGTGAATTGGTGTACATCTGTGATGTGTCTTTAAGAACCTGCCCAATTTGTGTGTAATCCCGTAATTACGTGTTCATAATCATATGCTCTTCTGCTATTCCTCTGCTGGACAGCCTCTGTGCATAGTTCGCTGTCTGGCAGGACCCAGTTCTGCAGTTGTGGGGAGAGGCAGGAAAGTATTTCTCCAGACAAAGAGCTACAGCTGAAACTGTGACTTGCTTTTCTCCATAGTCCTGTTCATGTATGTCCTCTGGGTAGAGGGGCTGGGGCTCAGGAGGGTCTTACTGGTTTCCCGGTTTGGTTGCCAGGGAAAACTATACAGCTTGGAAGTATTGCCCCAAAGCTGTTTCCCACACCTGGCTGGACCACACTAGTTTGGGAGTTAGAGGGTGGGTGAGCGGCACGTGGTGGAGATGCTCAGGCCAAGAGGTCGCCCACCACAGCAACAGTATTTCATCCTGGTGGCAGTAGAGAAGGGTAAGAGGAGTCAGCGTGTCTTATGTTAACCAGCTATGTATTATCTGACAAGTTACAGCCCTTGGCAGTTTCTTGCTGTCTCATTAAATAGCTGGGTTTTAAGTTTACTTACCATGAAGAGAAAATAATAGCTAAATAAAGCAGCTCTTGGCTGATGGAGAATAAAAGAAAAAACTAATTTTTCAGTCAAAACAAAGAACAGAAGTGATCAACTGCTCCCAGCTGGATCAAACAGCCCTGTCAGACCCAAAATGGTTTGTTTTTTCATGCTTTGTTTTCATGTTAAAAAAAAAGTAATAACTTAAAAAGGAAACAATGTTTCAAATGCAAGAAATAAGACATGTCGTTTAAAAACACTGCCAGGAAACAGTTTGCTTTGGTTGGGTTTTGTTTATGTGCGCAACAAACTATTTGTAGAAATTGTACACTGTTGCAGCTTGAATCTGCATGCAGGTGGGAAATAGCTAAAAAAATATGAAACTACTGTCCACTTCTGGTCTTCTTCGCCTAGAAATGGACCATTCCATGCATCCCTGTAAGGGTGCCATACAATTTTGATGGGCTAGAGGCAGGGCACAGCGGGTGGTGTTTAAGCTGATGGGGGCTAGCAGTGAGGAGAAGGGTGGGAAGCAGCCGGGACTCCTCTCCGGCTTTCCCTGAGGAATGAGTGCCTCGCTCCCTGGATCAGGGCCTGCCTGCCTATTAGCTGGTAGAGAGCTAGGTGGGAGTTAAAGACGCCCATTGCAGCTTTTAATCTAGTGCTAATTCTCAGTCATTAAAAGGGGAAGCCTCATCTGAGAGGAGAGCTTTGGGGATAATGTTATACTACCTTTAATGAGGGGAAGAGGAGAAGAATTATAGGCCCATCAGGTATACTTCAATTCCTGGAAGAAGTAATCAAACAAGTGACTTGCATGCATTTAGAGAATAAAAAGAAACAAAGTCATCCTGGGTTTGCCCAGAGCAATCTGTGTCAGACTCGCCTGATGCCCTACGGCAGGGGAATTCATTTTGTGAGTGGTGGCGGTGGTCAGCCATCCCCCCTGACTTTCAGGCACTGGCACCGTCTCACATAGCGTTCCTACCAGAAAGCCAGGAAGACGTGACCTGGGTGAAAATACACTTGAGAACTGTTCTTTAAATACATTTTCCTGAACTGGAAAGATATAAGGTGTTGAAAGGTTCCCTCCTGAATCCAGCTCTGTTCAGTATTTTCATTCCTGGCTTGATGATGGACCGGAGAAGGGGCTTACCAGCCCTGCACCACTGGCAGCTGCAAGGATGGCAGGCACAGTGAGGGCAGTGTCCGGATTCAAGCAAATTGAAGACATAGTCTGAAAAAACAAATGCTACTCAATAGAGACAAATCCAAGACACTAAGGACAAATTAATCAACCGCATAAATACACGCTAGGGAACAACTTGTTTTTTAGAGAAGGCTGTGGTGGCTGCAGTGAGTCACAAGGCTCCACAGGAGTACATTGCTGTGGAGGGACCAAACACCGCCCAGACAGGTAGGAGCAGAGCCTGTAGGACATTAATGGGTCTCCTCACCTTTCTTGTCACACATAAAGCTGCGGCGAGGCTTATGGCCAGCTTTGGAGACTGTACTTCATGTGGACAACCTGGAGAGAGTCCAGAGGACTGTGAGACAGCAGGCAATGAAGAGGTTCAGCAGGCTAGTAAATGTGAGAGGGCAGCAGTTTAGCCAAAGACAGACTTACTTAAATAACAGCAGGAAAGATCTGTGTGGAAATTAGGAGATGTTTTCCCTCAAGTAAGGTCAAAATGCTGAAGAGGTGGCATGGCAGGATCTGCCCTCTCTGTCACTGGAAGACCCCGAGAGCGGGTAGACCCGTGTCTACCAGGAGCAAGGTGGGACACAGGAAGAGACCGACTGACCTCAGGGGGTCCCGCCCAGCCCTGATCTCCTGTAAGGTGACATTTAGCAGGATATATCCCAGAAGGAAGATTAACTGAATGCAGTTTTGCTGTCACACTTAATTACTTTTGGCAGCACAATGGCATGGGGCATTTTCTCTGCTAATTTGAATGAATTGCCAGCTGGCCCCATTAAACATCACAGATATCTTCTTTAAGCAGCCATATGGCTTTGGGAACCATCCTTCACTTTACCTGCTGTCTGAAGGCAAAGGTAGATTAAAAGGAAGTCATTCTTTTGAAAAAAAAAAAAAAAATCAGGACTTTCCCTTTGCCACTGCAAATATCCAGCCGCCCTTGGTGGTGGCTGGGCAGCACTGCTGCACCATGATCTCCTCGAACCCCTCCTCAGGGCTGCGGGGAAAGGCATGGAGCTGAGGCAGAACAGCTAATTAGCTGGCCAAGGCCAACTGGAAAATGAGCCTCCTAAGGCTTTCTGGGCAAGTTTCCCTCTGCGAAAGGCACACCTTGTCCCCAGCCCACGCAACACACGTCTTCATTAGCTGCATTGTGCAGAACGAACGCAGAGGAACAGCCTTTCCAGGAACTCCCTAACTGCTCAGAGCTCATTATAAAAGGTTTTGTGCCATTTTTTGACAGAAATACCACAGAAATCAATATAGTAATATCACACTGAGGTGGCATAGGGGACCAAAGTCAGGGACTCTTTGTCCAGACATTGTTTTGCCTCTAATGAAAGCAGCCAAGAAGTCAAGCCTGGTTTCTGAGGGAAGCCCTTGCTCAGCTTCTGGCCTCTGAATTAACGACTTGCATGACTGTGCCTGTGAATGAGTAAGGTGCCATTGCTTGTGGTTTCACAGGACAGGGACTCCTGCTTCTGCAGTGGGCAGCTGACTCTCAGGGACTGATTGCCAGCTAGTCATAAGAAATTACCTGTAATCATGCTGTCCACTTGTCACTCCTGTGCTAATTACAGTGCTCAGACCTTGCCAGAAGCAGCAGCAGATGATTGCATGGTTACTGTATGCTCGGGCTCCGAGGGACTTTGGAAAGCACCACCGAGCCTCTTGTACTCTGCAGGGTCCCTGCTAGGGCAGGTAATGCAGCTGTCCTGGGAAGGAAAGGGAGCAGAAAGCGCGTGAGAGACTTGGAAGAGAACCACATCCTAAAACAGCTGGTAACCCTTCATGACATGAAGGAAATTCTGAGGACAAATTACCTGCTTAGACCTAACTAGAAATCTAACTAAATCTAACTAGAGGCATTCCCCAAACTATGCCTGAGGAAGGTAGTTAAAATACCCTTTTTTGCAGTTTCCTACCAAATGCTGCGATAGGATAAGTTCTTAAAATATTGTAGGAATGTTAAATGCCACGAGGGTTTGCAGCACCCAGCTGGGTTGAGGCACGCTGCGGTTGTGGGTTATCTGTGGGCACAAGCAAACTCGGCAACAAAACTGCCAAAAAAGCCATGAGCTGTAGTTTTCACAGCTCTGGGGCTGTGAATGACGTGCCATGCACTGCCCAGTATGCCATGACGTCTCATTTGCTGCTTTCCTTCAGTGGTTTCCCTTCAGTCAACCCCGTGAAATAGCAGTGTCACAGGAGAAAGTGTTTGTAGGAGCATCGCTCCCAGGTGTTGGTCCATCCAGCCTGTCCGGCTCGGGGCCAGTGAGCTGGAAAGCAGATGAGGACTCCCCCATCCTCTTTAAGCAAGAGCCCCAAGTAAAATGATCTGCTTCAAGTACAAGGATTTTAAATAATGTTTAGCCCTGGTGTGAATGTCTGATGGTAGAGCAGCTGTTCTCTGTTTACTCTGCAGCTCCAATTTATTTGTTCTTTTCTGGTTCTCCATGTGTTTTGGATATATCGTCTACAGTTACATTTCTCCCTCTCTCTTTCTTTCATGTTCCTTTGCCTCCTTTTGTTCACCATCAAAGTTTCACAAGGTAAGTTTGTTTCTGTTCTTCCTCCTTCTCCTCCTCCTCACACCCCATGGCAGCTCCCCCCGGAAAGCAGCGAGCGCTTGGCCAGGGCAAGCCGTTTGGGATCCGCTTTGGCCAGTGCTGCCCGCTCCCAACCCAGGTCCAGCCGTGTGCCTGTACGTGTGTGTCCGCCTGTCTCTGTGTCTGTCCTGTGGCTGCACAGCCCTGGGGACGTGTTCTTCGCCCAGCGTTGAAATGCCCCTCAAGCTGCCCCAAGGGCACCCTCGGAGCAGGGCAGGACCCATTTCAGCCTCGAGAGCGTCCTGAAGCCACCCTCTGCATGAACCCAGTCCCGGTAGGACAGCCTGTGCACAGACTCGTTTCCTTTTGCCTGAATCTTACAGTTGTTTACGGAAGTGCAATTTCAAGCAAACTTGATTAAATCAGTGATTTTGTGCACATATACTCAGACCAACTTAATCTTGATCCCAGAGCTCATTGCTTTACAGAGCTGAACCTTAACTGTATTGCAGGCGTACTAATGTAAATCTGCTTCATACAGAATAGCTGTTCCTATGCAAAAAATGCAGTAACTATTTTCATATATAAACTAATAAATCTGAAGTATTTTAATAAGTAAGTTTAGCATAGAACGGGTCATCTTTTGCATCTTTTGGCTTGCTTTGGTCATGTAAAGAGAGATACAAGCTCAGCCACTGTAACTGGCTTCCAGACAGCTTCAAAACTGATAGCAGGACTGAAAGGATTTCTAATATATCTTAATAAAAGGCATGGATATGCAAGCAAGTTACTGTAAGCATAACCTAGCTTGCTTAATCTAGCTAAGGATTTATGGCAGGCCCCAACTCTGGTCCAGATGGTTGGTTGTTTTTTTTTTTTACTGTGCTCCCTCAACAAATTAAACCAATGCTGTATACAAGCCCATATTACAGTTTCCAACCAGCTCATCTTGCCTTCAGAGCTGACTCACTTAGAACATAAATGCATAAGAAATCATCATTTTTCCCCCTAGAAAAAGCTGTTTGAAAGAGGTGAGAGTCTTTCTGTTCAGCTGCACACGATGGGCAGCAATGCAGTGCAGGGTAGTACATGCTGGTAAGTGTTGTTAATCTTGTGCTCATATAGCAGCAGGAGATCCAGGCTGCCAAGGCTGGGGGCATGCATAGACTTTCCAGAGTACAACAAAGTTAATTTGCCGGGTCCAATTCTTTTCATCAAGAAGTCCCTTAAAGATAGGGCTTTGGTACTTACTGGTATTTTGTGTTCAGCTTTTTAAAGGGACTTACAAAATCCTGACATAAGAGTTGGAAAGAAATATTTAAAAGCATCAATGGAAAGATGTACAAAGAGTTAAACATTCTTCTGAGATGTGAAATTTCAGACTCATTTGAAATTCAAAATATAAAAATGGCAGGCTGCTTATGTTATTTAAACAAAGAAAACTCAGGATTTTTGAAAGGTTTCTAGTTGAAAGACCTTCACTATTGCAGGCAGTACAGCTAAGGTCAGTTTGCTTCTTTAAAAAGGAGATCTTTTGCATTGGTACTATCGTAATAACAATCCCAACTTCTCTTAAAAAGAAAGTAGGTGAAGCTTCTGGTGCAGTCACTGCAACCACCTAGGAAAGTGTTAAAAAAACACGGTATTTCTCTCATTATCCTGTGTCAGCACAAGAGCAGTGGGTGCTCTCCTATTGCCCTTTCCTGCCCTAGCCCTCCTGGGGGAAGAAGCCCTCCCCTATGGGATTTGCAGCATCCCCTCAACCTCTACATACAGGATAGCAAATAGAGTGGGGTCCCAGTCCCCTGAGGAGCTGTGATGAGCAGCGGGACAGGCTGCTTTAGCCCTTGCAGCATCCACATAGCTGCCACACAGCAGGGCCCCTGTGTCTGCTGGGGCCAAGCATGAGCCAACACAGAGCCCCCTGAGGGCTTTGCTGCCTTGGTCCGGTGATACATTAGACCCCATGGCCAGGGGAAGAGGAGAAGGGGTAGAGGAGGAGGGATCTGGGCAGTTTCCCAATGCAATTTGTTTTGCTGCTGGAAAGCTCCATTTTCTCCAGTCCTGCAGGACAGCAAAAGCACCTGTAATTCTGCCGGCTGGAGCAAAGCAAATGCATAACAAGGCAGTGAGAATATCATTAGGGAAAGGGTCCACAGAGGCATCCCAAGGTCTGTGTTTGAACTCTTGACACATCAGCCTGTGATTAAAGGTGTTCCCCTTCTCCTCCAAGAGATGTTTGTTCACCTCTGCAAACCGCAGTGCGAATTGGTTGCTGCTGGAGAGCTCTGTTAGCAAAAGCCAGCACAGGAGCTAAACTGGCAGTCCTCTGGAAGGACAAGTTTCAGACATAGATCGCAAGTAGAGATGAGAGTGTGTCAGATGCACAACCAGCAAGCTGCCAGGTCAGCACTTGGGAACAGCGGTGTCTCTGGAGCAGTATATAAGGGCATACACTTCCCCTGCACTGCACAAAAAAATGCTTCAAGAAGGTTTTAGGTTATTTAGCTGTACTGGACTTGGTGGCTGCCAGTACCTACTATCCCTTTATAAGCTCTTCAAGCAGAAGTGCCTCTGCCCATGTCGGGGCCGGTGGCAGGCAGCCACCGCAAGGGCAAGGCTGGCCACTGACAGCCACATTGCTGTGCCCAGGAAGGTGGTTGCACCCGGCAGGTGTTGGCTAAAGCAAGGCAGGGCAGCTCGCTGGGCTGAGCCTGCCCTGGGGCAGCCTGGCAGCGAGGGGGGACATGGCAGCCCCCCTATTTTCCCACATGATTTGCCACTCCTGGTGAACCAGGCTCATGGCTCACTTGAGCCTCGCCAAGGGTCCTCATTAGGTATTAACACTAATCATGTTCCCTTCCCCTCCCTCCTCACAGGCTACAAGGAACAGGGGATCCCACAGCAGCTGTAGTGGCTGGGACAAGTATGGTCAGAGAAACACGGCGAGAGATTTCCTTGGGCAGCTGTGGGCCACGGACCTTTTCATTACCCTTTGTCTTTCTTCTTCCTTTTTTTTTGTTTCCTTCTGTTTGAACCCGGTTCATCTGCCCGTCCAGCGGAGCGGAGGTGCAGAGCAGCCGACGGAGACTTGCACTGATGCCATTGAGCAGCGGAGATGGGGCAAGCACGGCGTGGGTTAGGACTGGCCCCAGCCAGCACGCGGTGGGCGGCCGATGAGGAGGAGGAGGGTGCTGGGAGGAGACACCCCTGGCGAAGGTGGCACCTGGGCAGGCAGCTGAGCCGGGGGAGCGGGAGATGCTGCTTTCTCTCTCTTCCCAGGGGAGAGTAGCTGAAGACATTTTGCCTCCTTTTTACGCTCACCGTTAAAGGAAACTGGCTGTGAACATCAAATGCCAAGGAGCTATTAATAGATATATGTACAGTATGTAAAAGCAAACCAGTGGTACTTTTTCCTCACCCTGAGAGTCCATCCTTGACTGCTTCGCGGTAGCGGAGGGCTCAGCCCAGCCTCCTCTACTGTCTGTATATATATGATGCTCAATGAAGCTCTGTCCTTGCAGATGTCTTGAAAAACGTGCTTGCTGTAAATCGTATTGTATTGCGGAACTGACTGGGGCCATCCCCTGCTTCCAACCGCTGGCACCATGTGAAGACCAGACCTCCCACCGTGTCCTGGGGAGACTTTATCTAGCAAGGGACCGGTGCCCTGCAGCGCCTTGCCTCTAGGGTGGCGGGTGCAGCCACGTCCTGCAACAAGCTCCTAGTGTAAAACAATACTGGGGGAGCTCCAAAAAAAGAGACTTTTCGTCTCCTGCCCCTGAAAAGGACTTGCTGGCAGTGTCTCCATGCTTTGAAAATGGATCCCCTTACAGCGCAGTGTGTGCTCCTGGCTGAAATAGCGTCCCCGCTCCACTTCCCTGGGGTAAGTGCCCAAAGCTCGAGGATTGCGACCTGGTGCTAACCAGCTGCTCAGTAGCTGTCGTGGTTGGAAGCCCGTGGCCAAATGGGGTAGGGCTGTGTTTTCCTGGTTTGAACACACGATGCACAGAGCTAAATTGGGCATCCAGGCTGAGTGACTCCTCTGATCCTGCAGGGCGAGAGGAGCTCAGCCGGGGGGACCTGGTGGCAGCATCTGGCTGCTTTTCCACTCCAAAAAGGTAGCTGGAGGAGCCCCGCTGAAAGAGGGCAAAATCAGGCTGCTTTCTTGCTGAGAGGAGGGTCCTTCCAGCGAGAGGAGCTTCACACAAACTGGCTGCCAAACTGGGAGCCACCCAAGCGTGACAGAGCTGATACCCACTTCCAGCCCATGGCTCCTTCAGAGAGGCAACTGGTGGGCAAGGGGACAGCAGCAAACCCCGCTGCCCTGCAAGCCTATCCTAGAACGATGGTTTGCTTTTAAAGCAGGTTTTCATTTTCCATGCAGAGCAGATCCTGTCAGTTGAAATACCTTATGTTGCTGAGAGAGCTCAGGTGTCAAAACAGCCTCAAGTGCCCCTGAGCACACATCTCCTTGTCTGATCACCTGCAGGCAGAAAGTGCAGACCACCCGGCTGTTCTCCATGCACTGTGTGTTTAACCCTCAGAGGCATCGCAGGGGTGCACTGAACAGGACAGCCACCTGCCAAGGGTGGCGGAGAGGCCTGCACTGGGCAGGGTGCCTGTTGGAGATCCCCCCCAGGGAGCTGGTGGAGTAGGAAGCTTCTTTAGTGTTTACACCAGCAGGAAACATGGCTTAGCCTCCCTGTAGCCCCAGGTGCTCGCCTGAAGGCTTTAATGCAGGACCTTTCCTCCCAGAAAGTTTCCTACCTGCCCAGTGCCCACACTTCACTGTGAGCCCACAGCCTGTGGAAAGCAGGCACCAATACCTCTCTGCTCTCCCAGCTCAGGAAGTCCTTCTCCAGAGCTAATAATAAAGCACAATCCACAGTCCCAACTAACTTGTGATGGGATAGGACCCATCTAGCATTTATGCAGTGCAGGCATCAGAGCTGATGACAAACTTCTTTCATCCCATCCTTTGACGACTGTGCGCTATAAAAAGCTGCCTGAACAGGAGAAAGGGGCAGAGAGTCAGGAGCCTTGGGAGCACCAGCCTTCGCTGTGAGCCAGGAAACTGCTGGCTCAAGCACTTCCCCTGATCTCAGCAGCCTTAATCGGAAGAGCAAATGGAACGCATATAATAAGGATGCAAATTTGTAACACAAAGAACTCAGTGTATATTTTACCAAGCCAGATTTCAGCTAGGGCAGTGTATTTTGCAGACATTCCCTTTGTGTATGTGCAAGTACTACCTGGTGTTCGAGCACGCCTGAGCCAACATGCTCAGCTAAATGCCTGCAAAACTGCACAAGCCCCACTGAGCACATGGCCTACAGTGCCTATAGTCTATAGGAGACATATGTTTAAACTGGGTCTTTCGCACATGGTTAGCGCGAGGAAACAAATCAACATGAAATGTTTTTGTGAAAGACCCTTCAGATTAAGTTTAAAACAATATTTCACAGGTCCTGGCCAAATATTAACAGCAACCCCCTGCATCTGTAGATGACAGACAGATCGCTATCCCTGTTGCACAGCTGAGAAACAGCAGTATGCAGTAAGGTTAAACTGCCAGACTCCAAAGCACACCCATGGCAGAAACACAGGAATAACTCGGGCTGCATTTCTCTTGCCTTGCACCCTAAGCAGTGGCTCATACTGCTCTGCTAGCCAGCCAGAAACGGGTATTTCGCAACTACCCTGTATCCAAATGGGGGTGCTGAGCAAACCTTTTTGGGCTGCTCCACAGAAAGCAAAGATCCGTAACACGATGCAGACAAGAAAGCTGCTCATTTGTAATTTTAGAGGAAGATAGATGCAAAAACATCAGCTTTTAGAGACACAAGCCACACAACACAGGCAGCAGTGAAGTGGATTTCTTTGGAAGACAAGCACCAGTCAGTGATGCTGTTAACCCAGGGCTGGACGTGCTCAAGAGGAAAATCAGCACAGTTATCCTGCCATGATGCTGTGCCACAGCGAGGCATGGTTACCTTGCTTTGCTAAGGGGAGGCTTGCAAGACAGCAGCACTTTGAAAAAAATCAAACTCTTAGTAGGTCAGTGGTGGAAAGATGAAACCGTCATCTGACATCTGTGTTAAAGCCAAGGGATGAGCTCCTAGAGATTATTGTTGCCACAGCAATCACCAAAAGGATTTCTGCTCATGATGGTCAACAATTTCAACTCTCTTTGACCATTTCTACCAAAAGGACTGCTTAAGAGGGTGGCTGCTCGGTGACCTGTGCTGTGGCATCTGCAGCTCTGTGGCTTGCAGGACTGTGCAGATGTTATAGATCTGAGCTTCAGCATTTACTGTGAGACAGGGAACCTGTGCTCCTTCATTTCCCTGGGAAAATAAGGGGTAAATAGGATCTTAACCAGGAGGAAACAGGGAATCAGTAGCACAGCTGTAAAACACCTTCACAAGCCGCTGCTGTGATTGGAGGGAACTTTTTTTTGCGGTTTATAACTAGTCATTAAGCCACCCAAACAACTTGCCAGCTCAGCTGCAGCGAGCACGATGACCAAAAGCAATGGTTACCTCTCACATTTCCCAAAACAGAATGGCTGGTTCAAGTGCAAACTCCAAACGCTGCCTGAGCATTGAGTTAGTTGTGCTGTGGTCTCGGGATGGATGTGCGGGAGCCTCTGCAGACATGGCTAACTAGGCAAAGCCTTTGAGTGTAGGAGCTCTCAAACAGGAGCAGCCAAGTGTGGCTTAAGAACAACTTGTTCTGGTGCCTGTGAAGATGGATTCACTTTTAGAAGATGGGTTTAAACATTTAGTGGACAGGCAGTGCAGGAAGTCTCAGTCTGGGGAGGGTTAAATAATCTGACATTTTCACGGTGCATTAACTGCCAAAAGTCCTATGTCCTGTGGCATCAGATGTCAGACCAGCAGCAGATACCCCTTCCCAGAGACCAGTCACCTGTACAAAAAGTCCTCTGGGAACAAAAAGTGGCAGAATTAGCTCCTTGTCAGCATTGCCGGGGTTTTGCTGGCCTTTCAGGCCACGTTTGGTGCTGCCTGTCCCTGTGCTCTAGTGAGGACGGAAGAGTTAGATTAGCTGGGGAAGGACTTGTATGGAAACGCTGCTCTCCCCAGGACTGCCGCAGGTCTCCAGAGAGCATCACTTCAGTTACGTCTGTGTACTGGCTGCATTTGGCACAGCAGCGCTGTGCAGGAGAGGTGTGGAATTTATAATTTAGTTTCAGGTTTTGCTCTATAAAAATTTTTCTTATTTTTGACCTTTCTATCAAATTGGTGAAGCCAAGAAAATAGCCAACACACCACTCTGGAAGCTCTGAAATCTGTCAAATGGACACCCAGGACAAAAGGCCTTATTTCTGCCTGTTGTGGAGATTTGCTTAAATTGATTTTAATTAGCACCAGACAGCCTCCCACTCTGCTTTAGGACAGGAGCAACTTTATACATTGGCCTTGCTACCGGGGAGCAAGCACCAAATTGCATTTTCCCCAGAGCTGCCCTGCTGCAGTAATGATGATAAAAACCCCCGCTTTTTCCAATAGTCCCGATTAAAACCAGCAGCCCCAATTTCCCCCCAGACCAAGTGTGAACAGCAGCGCACTCTCGGGCAGTGGGGAGCCCCTGAGCCTGGTTTCAGGTCTCCATGGGGCAAGTAGTAGGGAGACATGGGCTGCAGTGAGCTCGGAGGCTGAGCTGCAGGGCAGGGCTGGGGAAGCCGGAGGCGACAGATGGGATTTCAAGCCTTGGTGGTCACAAGGTGGGGTCTGCTCAGCCCCATCTTTAATATCATACACACACCCCCCCCCAGCTTTTTTTTCCCCTCCTTTCATAAGAGGCCAGAGCTTTGTGCCAGGGACAGACCAGACAGAGCCAGTCCCCTCGAGGGGCTCCCGAGGAGCCTGCGGTGGGGATGCTGGCAGCAAGCTGGAGGTGTGTGCATGGTGCCCACAATTCACACACTGGTGAGAAGAGCCACGCAGTGAAGACACAGGTACGACTGCTAATTTGGTGCTTTCCCCTGTCACCAATGCGTGTCTTTCTCTTTAGGGCCAAATTAATCACCAGGTGCTTTTACACCTCTTTCCGGAGCGTTGCAGAGGGAGGCCACTCACTCCGGGATGCCCACCAACATCAGGGCTGGACAACTTGCCTCCCGCTGCTGCAAGCCGACCCCTGCCTCCTCGCCGGCGCAGCTGGAGGCCACAGCCAGCGAACGCTTGATCTGGTCAAAGGCGCATGGCACCAGGCTGTCCCAATATCATCTGCTTTTTAAATATAGATGTTCTAGATGCAAGTTTTACAGCTGAAGAGCAATAGCAGGTAACGAAGAATAAATGCAAATGCTTCACCCCCATCCGCCAGCAACACAGTATTTTCTGCTGCTCTTTCCTGATTGTGAAAACCAGGTTTCTCAAAAAAAGGGCTTTAATGAAATAGTTCCTTGGTACTTGAACCCAGCCGGGCTGAACAGCTGGTTTACTACTCAGTGGAAAGCAATTCCAGGTAGGAACCAAACCAAATGTCTTTTTGAAATTTGTGGCCAGTCGTAAACCAGTTTCTTTCTGGGTCAGCCCAACCATTTCAATGCAGAGCACGTTAATGTTTTTTCTAAGTTCATTGGTGTTGCCAAAACCGTAATTACCATGGAAAAGGTGCTATGGCAGATGGCCCCCGCCCTCCCGGCCCTTTGCCTGCCTGACCGTGCTTGCTGCAGGGGGTCAGCCTTGCTCCCAGCCGTGGCACACGTGCCTGGCAATCGCAGCCGGGAGGGTCAGGGGTCTTTGTGCCGAGAACGGCTCTGGCACGCAGCCGTGCGGTAGGGAGTGTTAGACGTGCGAGGTGCCTCCATCTGTGCCGCATCCTGTGCTTCCCGAGACACAAAGCCGCATGTTCCTCCCTACGTGCATCGACTGTCACACATTTTATTAAAGATCTTTCAGTTCTGCTGGAAATCGCCCCTTGTCGTAGTCTCGCCGTGATGCAGGGGATATTGTGCTGAGCTCCATGGACAGTCATGGTCTCGTTATTCTTCAGGGGATTGTTTTATTCCACCCTTGCCTTGCCTCCTACTTGTTTTGGGATGACCCTGCAGTTCACACACATGCATACGCTCCAGCCAGAGTGTATTTTATTCCTATTCAACCCAGGCTGCATCCTCTACAAGACACCACCAAGAGTTCATTGACATTTAAAGCCCAGACACAAGAAGAGCTGTAAGCTTGGCTAGATCTGATATTCCTCCCAGTCAAAAGCAATGGCTTCTCCCACACGCTTGCTAACCACGGCATGATAACACACCCCTGTGTTTTCTAGCTGACTGCACTTTCAGGCAGTGCTGCAGTTTATTTTCCAAACTGGCACTCATCATTTCCACCCCTCCGTGGTACCAGTACGCTGTAAAACCCCAGGTGACAGTGGCACCAGCTGAACCAGGGTTGTTGCAGTGAATCCCACAAGAGCCCATACCATCCAGAAGCCATCCTTCCTCCTCATCATCCATATGCGTAACTAGAGCCAGGCTAAAATTCAGTCCTGCTTCTCTTGCACCCACCCACTGGCCAGAGGGAGGTGAAACCCCCCCCATCCCCTCCACCAAAATGGTGCTGTGGAATATGAAGGCTTCACATAGACTCTAGGACCAACAAGGCGAGAGTAGCTCAATCCATCCTCCAGCTCTAAGGATGCTTGCAGCAGGCTGGTCAAAGGGAATGGCACATTTGGGCTGGGGATCAAAACAGGGGCTCACCTCCACCGGCACTACCTGGACGTGATGGCAGCGCTCCCCCAAACACCCAGCAAGAGATCACACCCTGACCTGCACCCCACTTTCCACCCACTGCAGACATACAGACACAGACACTGCTCCACAGGCTGGGAGGGGGATAAGTTGTCTGTTGCTGGCTCCAGTCCATGTTTTCCTCGGTTTTGGCCATGCTTGGGTATATCAGGTTTTTCCACCCTAGGAAGGAGGGAATGGGTGCACGCCCACCTGTGCCATTTGCACCCCGATGTTGAGCCCGCCTTTCATTTTCATGCCAGAGCCCAAACTGAGGGGTTACAGAGGACCATTTGTATGCGTATTTATATCGCCGAGTATTGGATTGTGACTTGTTGTGTTTTGATACTGTGGATTTTTTTTTTTTAAGTTAAATATATTCTATTGCTGGACAGCTGGAACAAAATTCAGAGTCTCTTTACGTAGCCTGGAGAAACCCCATGAGCCCTGGATCAAAAATGGGGCTTTCTCCTTCCACCAGCTGGGTGGTGGAGAGCATCCAGTAGACACCAGTGCACACCTGTATCATCTGAGGAGAGGAGGCAGGGGCCAGGGCACGGCCTTCTTAAGGAATGAACGACCCAGAGCCTCACAGGGGAGCAGAGAACTAATGAGAAGCCTTACCTGCCCCTCTGAAGCAGTGACAAGGGTGTGGGGGAAAGCCCTGTGCACACACCTACCAGCAATCCTCATCTGGGTTTTCTTTGCAGTTTTAACACTTTGAAATGACTCCAGGCACATTATCCGAGCAGAGCAGACCTCGTCAGGTGGCAGAGCCATCACAGGGGAGCTTTGCCATGAAAGGTAGCTCTGCTGCAAGGGCCAACAGCTGCTCAAAACACACCTGCACATTTTGACCATCCGTACTTCATGCTCCCTGCTCCTCCTGCAACATGCAACACCCCAAAGTCACTGCTCTGCTCCCTCCCCAAAGCCACCACAGGTGGGGAAACACATGGGAGATCCCAGCTGGACTGTCAAGGCTTCCCATGGTCATTCTTGAGACGAGCAGGGGTCTAAAGTCTCCAAGCAATTGCTCATTCATATGAATGTCCACAACCTAGTAGTTTTGACCCCAAACATTGGCACACAGGTAGTTTCCAGGCTGCCAAGCTTCACCTGGCCCTGCTTGGATGGCTCACCTCTGCAGGAGGCTCCTTGCAAACACAGATTTACAGAAGCAGCTTGTCCAACACCAACTGCCCTCTGCGCAAGAGACCTCACACTCCCTGTCCTGGCTGCTCAGGACAGCGAGGGCTACAGCCATCACCCCCTTTCTAGCCCAGGTGGCGTTAACAGAGAACGGGTTTCAGCCACCCCCGGGGTGCCTGCAACCCTGCTGCGAAAGGGCCAGCCTCTTACTCTGTCAGACCCCCAAATCCTCGGAGGGCTGCAAGACTGCCACAGGTGACAGCAGGCTGCAGGGAGTAAACAAACCTTGAGCACATTCCTCTGTGCTGTAGTGGGACTGCGCAGTCCCTCGCACACCCTGCAGCCCACCACCGACTGTCAGCTGCCACTGCCGGGGTGGTTTACCCCTCCTGCTGCAGCACTTTGACTCTCCCTGCTCCCTGCTGAGAATGGGGAAGGTGGCACCATGGCACAGGGCTGGGTGGCATCTGCTGTCCATGCAGAGCAGGAGGAGGGCAGGGATGGGGAGGGGAGAGGCACAGTGGGGGAGGTGAAAGGTGTCTGTGAGGAAGTGCAGCTGTGCCTGTGATATTCATCCTCCACAGCCCCAAACGCAAGGGCAAATGTTTGGAGATGGAGCTTGAGAGATTAAAGTGTGCTTACCCCTGTCCCTGAATTGCCAGCGCAGCGCGATGCTCCTCCTGTTCGCACAAGCTCATGCAGGAGGAATGGCAAGAGACAGAAGCCAAATGTGGCCCTGGAGAAGTGGGAGAGGGTACCCACCCAGTGAGGCTGGGGGAAGGAGCCATCGGGAAGGTGACAGCACGGATCCCACTTCATCCACCCTCACAAGCGGTGCCCAGCACAGACCATCAGTAACCGCCTGACCCGGCCCCAGGGAGGGACACCCCACAGCTGACACCCCGCTGCTGGGCTGCGGGGACAGCCAGCCCCACACACCTTGTCTTTAGGGAGAGGAATGGGGAAGGGGGAAGGCTGCAGACTGCTGTTGGCAGCTTGGCGAGGCCATCAGCTGCGGCAAGAGCATCAGGGGCAGGGAGCTCACCGGGGACCAGCCTCCGTAACGGAGCAGCACAAAGCAGCCCTGCCCAGCCACAAACCGGGTGGTGGGTCCAAGCCTGGGGGCTTCAGAGGGACTCAGGGGGCCAAACTCAGATTTGGTGCAAGACCAGCAAAAAGACTCCTCTCAAAAGGCTTTGAGGGATCTGGTAGGTGAGGCAGAAAGCTCCATTTCACTTGCTGCCTCTTTCTATTTAGGCTTCGTCCCTCAGCATGTGAAGCACTTTGGGATGAAAACTGATATATAATATTACGATACTATTAATACACCCATGCAGACACACCATCACGTGGCAAATCCACTAGAGAGAGCTGGGATAATTATCTTGAAGAGTTTTCTTTAAAGCTCTGCTAATGCAACAGTTTCAGAAGGGGAAGGAAAAACCAAAATAAAATAAAATACACAAATATAAAGTCAAAAACTGGAGCTTAGCAAAAACAGATAAGCCATGGAAAACAATCCCGGTCCCTTATCCTCAGCCAAGCATCATCATGAGGACAGGTCCGTTCCCTCAGGCAGAGGGACAGGCATCTCCAGCAGTTTTTCAGCCCTGCAGGCAGTTGACACCCACATCCCCGGGGGTGCTCTGGCATCAGCAGGCAGAAACCCAGGAAGTTTTCAGGGGGTAAAAAGAGGCAGAGAGGGAAGAGGTGATGTACAGCCTGCAGCTTCTGCTGGCTCCTCAAACAGGCAGCAGCACCAGCTCTGCTGGAACAGACACCAAACCCCCTGTTCTGAGAGCAGCCTTGTAGCCAGACAGCACCATCACCCAGAAACCCAGCAGCAGGTTCCTGGGGCACTTGCCCCACAATATGCTGGCCCTTACCAGGTGACAGCAGCCAGCAAACCTCGAGCTCCTGAAGAGCTAGAAATGCCCAACACAGCCCTGCCCTGCCATTCTCCAGCATCCCATGGGTGGGCAGAAGCCAGACCAGAGCCGCTCCTGTCCCCAAGCCCAGCACACAACCAAAGCCTGTGGCCGTCCTGCCCCAAGCCCCACACCGCACCCTGGCAGACCCCCTGCCTGGCCACCCACCTCCTCCACAGCATGCAGCCCCTGGGGAGGCACACAGCCACCACACACATCTCACCCTGTCTTCAGGCACAAATTATCTCACCCCCCTGCCCCCTGCAAGAGCAGAGCCTGCCCAGATGCCCTCACAGCACAGCTCCAGCTCTTGCTGTAGCTCCTCTATGCACCCACTCAGTGCAGCACAGCAGTGCTGGGGCCAAGGAAACTCTTTCCAGCAACCACCATGCAGCAGGGAAAATTACTCTGCCTCTGCACTTGCAACCCCACCAAGCTGGGCTTTTTCCACCTTCATCCCCCAACAGAAACACAGACCCCTCCCCAAACCAAGCTCACCTTCTCAGGGCCGCTACACGCTGCTGGGACACATCCAGCCCTGCAGCAGCACTTGCTGGGTGCCACCCAGGGCAGCAGCCCATGGCACTAATGACACTCCCACACTGACAAGGAGTGTCTGAGACTTTATACATGGTCTGAAGCAATCAGTGAAACCAGGTATGCCTTGCATGAGGCCGTCTGGGAGATTTCAGGCTGTCAGCTGTTGTTACACCCATGGGGCAAAGCATCTCCAGCAAGAGTGCTCTGGTCAGTCCTGGCTTGCAGCTCACCCTGATGGGGAGCCAGGGTCTGTCTGCAGGCAGCTCTCACTGATGGCAATACAGAGGCATGGAAATACACCACCTGGATACTGTATCATTTAGAAATATATACTTAGAAAAATACAATTTCAATTATATTCTATTCAAACTAGCCTGAGCAACCATTAAAAAATTAATACCCATGCAAAGGAGGGTTATTGTGAGGTATATATGTATTATCTCAAAATTTTCAAGTCATGCAGTCCAAATATACATTCAGATCTGACTGCAGCTATAAGAAGGTAGCACCTGATCCTAGAAGATAATATTACAATTACAGGCTACTTCAGAGCTTGTTTGCAAAGGAAAATCGAAGCCCCGTGGAAGAGGATGTGAGCTGCAAGCCTAGCAGGAGTGCACACATTAAGCATGTCCCCAGAGGAAGTGAAGAAGCGGCAGCCAGAGCAACCATGCACTAAAAAATGGCATCACACACCGTATCACTAAGTAACTTTGGACTGAGACTTGGGTTACACACTTGTTCAGTCTGCTCCCATTTCCTGCTTGGTCCTGCCTGCCAAGATGGGCAAGGTGGGGGGACAAAACTGCCCCCAGGCTGAGCCCTCTGGGGAAAGCCAAAATGCTACCCCCCGCAGCAGGAGCCCATGGAAAAGGTCTGTTTTAGGAAACAAATTTCCTGGAGGTCTAATTTTAGAAAAAGGCTGTTTCTAATGACCCAAAAGATGTTTTTTGAGGGGAAAGTGAGCATTCCTGTGTGTTTTGATTACAGTAGGGCTGTCCCTGGTACTGGGGTGAAGGGATAAACGCATCTGAGCCGCAAGCACGGGATCACAGCCAAGAGAATGAGCAGGCACAGGTGGGGATTTTGGGTGCACCAGCCCCACATCTAGCTGTGATGGGGGACACAAGGAAAGACCAAACCTGTAACTTGTGCATGCAGGATGGCCTTTTCCCATGAGGGTCACCCAGCTAAAGCAAGATGAGGATCTTTCCTCAGCAGCAAAACCCACTTTATTTTTCAGATATTACATTTCAGGTATTAAAACTTGCTGATATTAAATTGAGACAGGAATAAGAAGAGATATAGAGGGGTTGTTTAATAAAACCTCCCAACCCACTCCCACAGCAGCAAATAGCTCCCGCAGCGCCCCTTGTGCTTTGCCACTTCAGCTCTTCACCCCCATTTATGCTGTACCAAGCAGGTCACATAGGGGAATGTCACAGAAGTCACCAACAGCTCTGCAGGGGCACGTGCTGCTGAGGCTGGGGATGTGGGACTTGAGATGGGGGGCACTCCAGGGCCTCCCCCACCTTCATGCAGCCCTGACTCAGCTCTCCCCACTGGGACTCGGCTTATCTCTGCACAGTCTTTCTCTGCAGCTCCCAGCAAACCCCACACCCACCAGACCGGCTGCTGCCACCCAAATTCTGTCCCCTATGCTGGCACCCGGGCCTGGCTGTGGGGCTGCCGGAGGGAGCCGAGCCCAGCCTTGGCCACAGCATACGGGCAGCATGGTGCCCCTCTCCAACCACCTTGCTCTAACCCTCACAGATGTCACCGAGTAAGAGCAGGCATCCCTGCGTCCCACTGCTCCTCTGGGCAGCCAAGGGCAGGCACGGGAGGGATTTTGCTGGTGCAGGTTTCCGGCAGGGCATGTGGGCACCTGCTGTTCCTGAGGCGATGGCAAACCATGGTGAGGGGCTGCCTGCCTTCACATGGAGGTACCACCCTGCAGAGCCCATCCCACAGGGACTGCCTTCTCCCCTTGAATTTTTAGGGGCATAGAAGGAAATGAAATGTGAATTTAGCACTAACAAAAGATACTGCACTGCCAGCGGGAAATGTTTTTTAGCCACAGATCCTTTACAAAGAAGGAACCACATCTGTAGCAACTCTATCTTGCTGCTACAGACTCCTGTTGCTTTTTCCTCTCACATTCTCTCATCTGAGCCAAACCCCACTTCTGCGAGAGCAGTAGCTGTCTGTGTGTGTGTCCCTGCAGGAGCAGTCCCTGGATTCCTGTCATGGAAAGTAGCATATAAACCATCTCAGAGCAAAAGCACCTTCTGACAGGGAGGTCAGTCGCTTTTTCGTTATTAAATGAAAGTATTTGTCCAGGTGGTTTCAAGTTTAAGATTTTTGCATTATGAAAAAAGTGTTTGAACGCACTGGCAGTAGGCAATGGGGAGGGGAGGGAGCTGACCCCAGGTCTTGCAGGACTGACGTTATTAATACACACTGAATGAACGGTAGGAGACACAAAGTCCCAGCAAACAGAAAGCATCAGCCCCGAGCAGGCAGTGGACCGGAGCTGGCAGCGGGATGAGCTGGTGGGGCCCAAGAGCATCATCTTCTGCAGTTTCCTCCAGTGCTGTCCCAGGTGGGATTTCCTCAGGAGACTCCTCTATAGGCTTTCTCTTCAAAGTGGCACCAGCAGCAGCTCTCCTGTGCTTTCTGGCTGCTCCGGGGTGGAAGCACAGTTTCTCCCTGGAGAGGAACAGGAGCTGTGAGACACAGGTCCCCTAAGGGTGGGGAGGGAGGTAGGGGTGGAAAGAGAAAACTTGCCAGTATAAAAGCAACACCAGCCCCTGGGGCATCTCTCAGAGCTGTAAATCCCCACATCAAGCCTTCCTTGCTGCGCTCCAGTGCCTCGCTGGAGAGCATCACTGGTGATGGGGCAGGGGCCAGAGGTGCAGGAGATGGCAGACCCGTGCCCCCAGCCCCACAACGGGGGTGGGTGAAGCGTGGTCCTGGGCATGGCGGGGCTCATCCCTGGGGCCGCAGGGTGGGCATCTCATGCCGATTGCAGGAGCAGAGTGTCATCACTTTCATGGACTTAAAACCACGTGGGAAAAACACAAACCAAACTGACAGATGCTACAGCAGGGCCCTGGCCACCTCCCCTCTTTGCAGGGTGTTTTTAAATTTTATTTTATTTTTTACACTTCACAATAACAAATTTTTATTTTTAAGGCCAGGGAAGAGAACAGAGCGCAGACCCAAGTGAGGCCAGGGACTGTAAGTCGGAAAGCTGTCCCCCGGGGTGGCAGGGGGCTGAGGTGGCGGAGGGCCCCAGCCCTGGACAGGCACAGCGAGGGCGGGGAATGCGTTTCCCCAGTCTCTCACTCCCCGAATCAGCCGTCTGCCCCCGCCGTGGGGTGCGGGCAGCACCAGCTCCTCACCCACCCTCCCTGCCCTGGCGGGGCCTGGGGCGGGGCTGCCTGCTGGCAAGGGGGCTTATTCATTTTAACGATCCTCCCCCCAGCTCCCAATGCGAGAGCATCGCCGGGCGACAAGTCCCAAAACTGGCCGGGGGGTGGGGGGCAAGTCCCACACCAGCGACGCGCGGGGACCAGGCGGGGATGGGGAGAGCACCCAGACCAGCCTTGGGGCGCTCGCCCCGCCGGCGCAGGCACCCTGTCCCGCGGGGAAGGACCCCCTGTCCCGCGGGGAATGAAAGACCCGCTGTCCCTTCCCTCCCTCCGTCCCTCCGTCCCTCCGTCCGTCCGGCTGCAGCCCGCCGCCGGGGCAGCATCGCCGCCTCCCGGCCTCCGGGGGAAGCGCCGGCCCGGCCCCGGTGGCCCGGTTCCACCCACGCGGGGCCGCGCCAAGGAGAGGGTCGCGTTATTTCCAAACCAGCAGGACCTTGGAGCTGTCAGGCACATCCCCAAGCCAGAGCGGCTGAGGTGAAAGGCATCGCCAGGCTGCTAACCGCCCCCCCCGATGCTATTTGGCCATCCTGGCATCCCCCCGCAAAGCCACCCATGCCACGGTGCCCCCACGTTCCCCCTGCCAGCAACCCCCCGCAGCACCAAAACCCTTGGGATGAGGTGCAAAGGCAGGAGCTTTCTCACCCTGGCAGCCCCCACCTCGCTTCTGCTTCCCCCCAGCAGCACCCAGCGCCCACGGCAGAGCTGCAGTGGGCAGGGGACGGGGCCCTGCGTGAAACCCAAAGGGGCTGTCACCAACTTACAAGCTGCCAGACTCACTGCACCCCCAGGAACGGCAGCGAGGATGCTCCAGGAGGGAAAAGCCCATTGCTGGCAGCACCCACCCCAAAACTGTAGCATTTCATCACTCCACACCCCAGTTTAAGAAAACCCTCCCTGGTAGAGCCTGGATCCCCTCCAGCCTCCCCAGACCTTCATTTATGGCCAGCAGTATTTGAGTGGCAGCGACTTAACTAATTTATTTAAGCACTTAAGACCCTCCTTTTGAGGTCTCATTGCTCAGGCAGCACAACTCTCTCCAGCCCTTTCTTGGGGCAGGGAAGGCAACAGCACTGCCCTGCATCATCCATGATGGAGCAAAACACCTCTTGAGGGGCTTCCCAGAGACCCCCAAAACCACACCAGAGGGTGCCACTGACAACACTGCACGAGCCTCAGACCCTATTAAACACCACAGCACAGCTCTGCATTTTCAGAGGTGCAACTTCCAGCTGGCCCCCAGCACCCCTTATTTATAGGAGGGTCATTCTTGCAAGTAGTGCCTAATTAGAAAATTAAGAAGAAAATTGGCTGCCCCCTCCCCACCTACAGCCTCAGCAGGCTGCCTTATACCCCTCGTGGCACTGCTGGAGGTGCTGGGACTTACTGTGTTAATATAAGTGCTGGCCTCTCCTCTCTATATTGAGTTTATTAATACTTTAGTGTATTAATCCCTGAAGTGTCAGAGAGCCTGTCTCGTCTCTCACAGAGCCCAGGGCTTTGCTTTGGGGGTGCAGCAAAGCCAAGTGGAGGGCAAGTAGGGTTCTTGCTGTGGTGTGTGCTGTGCTGCACTGTCAGCCCCAGCTCAGCGCTGGGACCTGCCCCTTTCCAACCTGGTGCATAAAGCTCAGGGTCAGCAGACACCAGCACTCAGTCATGAGGGTTTTCCTTCCCTGACTTTTTCCCTTCCCCGACTTTTTCCCTTCCCCTCTCTGCCACAACATCATTTTACGGGAGTTTTGGAGCCTTTTGTTTTCCCCCACAGGTAGGAAGAGGAGCCATGTACCAATTGGACTCAGTGGCCCAAAGAACTGGGGCTGTAAGTAAAACATCAGCAGTCGGTAACGATGCTGTGGGAGCATGCAAGCCAGGCAGGCAGGAAGCACGGACGCCTTTCTCACAGCCCACGAGAGATCGCTAGGCGCACGTATAGCAGCCTCACATCTGTAATACTACCAGCTCTTTCTCGTAACAAGAGGTTTCTAGTCTTTAAGCAAAGTCCATGCAGGGTTTCTCCTGCAGTTTGTGTTAGAGGTGCTATGGCAAGTGGGAGAGATGCTGCAGGAACCAGTTCCCAGGCCGGGCCTGCTCCTGGGGGTCTGGGCATTAAATCTGACCCAACCCTGTGCCTCGGCCACGTCTGTCGCAGGACAGGCTCCTGCTCCCCTGCAATTGCACCAACAACCAGGAGGGACTGGAGCTGCCTTCAGGCTCTACAACCTGATTTCTCCTTCAGTGCAAAACCAATCTGGGGTATTTTTGGTGGCCCTTGGTCCCAATCACTCCCTCTGGCACTGCCTGCGGGGCAGCTTTGAAGAAGAGGAGCAGAAGTGCATGGCAGCACCAGGCAGCTCTGACGTCCCTGGGTGCTTTGATATTTTCGAGTGCAGGAATCGCAGGGTGGCACTTGGAAACTGCTCAGTGGGAGCCACAACCTAGCACTAGTGAAAAACACAAAGACCGAAAAAAATTCCTGGTGTTGAGCTGCCTTTGGTGGGCTTCCCTGCAGAAGCGGGATGGAGAAACTCAGGCCTCTCCTGGGGGTGCCCCCACCCAGTCTGGACCCCCCACAACCCCAACCGTGCTCCCACCCTGCCCTGCTCCCTGCAAAGCCAGTTCCTGTTTGTCAGGATCTGTCCCTGGCCCAGGGTCCTTCCCCACTCTTGCTTTTACACAGCGTTGCTCCTGGCGTGTGCTGGGGTAACCAAGGCTGGAGCCTGATTTCCCCCAAAATCACGGACAAAAAAGCCAGCTGGTGCTGTTGTTCCCAAGCTGCCACAAGCTGCACAGGGCAGATGTGGACCATACACCAGGCGAATGCTTCCCATATGCCTTTATTTGCAAAGTTACAGGATTTTTTTACAGGCACTGTGCGTTGGTGTTTCAGACCGGTTCGGATTTTTTTTCTGTATTACCCAATGACCCAGAGGGGTGGTGGGAGCGGGGAAAATCCCTCACAGCAACCGTTCCAGCCTCCAGGAAGGCATAAGAGATCTGAGAGGAACAATCTGCTTCTTCCAAAGCCACAAAGCAAGGAATCTGGTTTATAAACAGGCTTAAAAAATAATATACATATATAAGAGCAGCTTGAAGCTAAAGTACAGCGATAAGTGGTACATGTCTATGCATATCTGTTCACACCCTTTCTCCAAAGCTGGAAAAGGGATGGTTTAAAAACTAAAAACACATTTAAAAAAAAAAAAAAGGATTCCATGCATTAAGTTTTAGTGTTTTGTGCAATTAAAATGGGATGAAAATAAATATAACTTAAAAAAAACCCCAACCTTTTCCATGACACTAATGGAACAGAGGCAAGTCTATAAGGCACTTCCACATGGGCTATTCTAGAAAGCCTGGCAAGGAGCTAAAACAGTGCAACCATTTACAATGGCATCAGATGAGCTGAAGACATCTGTCTGGAGAGATATGAACTGAGAAAAACCTTAGGAGACTTCAGTTCTCGGGGAAGAGGCTGGAGCATGACTGCAGATTGTTTGATGGCCAACTCCTCCTTATTGCTGCCAGGAGAAGACCTCCCCGACCGAGGGTGCTGGACCCACTGAAGGATGGCAGAGGGGCTCTGGAGCACCGCTCCTGGGGATCGAGGTGAGACGGTGGGTTTGGGGATGGAGCAGGTGAGGGATTCGTGGCTGCCAAGCTCCTGCACCACCTCCTGCACTTGCACGTTCCTTCTGTCCTCAACGTGAGGGATTCCCCGGCTCTCCCTGCAGCCTCCCCTCCCCGCCGTCCTCTCGATGGCTGACCTTTAGTGAGCCAGCTCTGCCGCGAGCAAGCCGCTTAGTTCAAATGTTCCAGGAAGTTAAAAAATAGCCTCCACCCTAAATAGGGAACTGGGTGTTTTCGCAGGAGCGGGAGCGCAAAGGCTGTACGCACAGCCCGAGCGGGCTGGGGAGCCAGTGCCGAAGAGCAGTGGCAGAGTCAGGCCAGCTCTGCGGTACAAAAGGGAAGACGGGGAGATGCCTGATCCCAACTCTGCTTTGCCAAAGATGACTAAGTGGGTCACCTTGAGAGCTGCTTTGCTGCTGTAACCCTGCACTGGCTGCTGATAAAAATTACGGAGATGCTCCAGGCGAGAGGGTTGCCCTGGGCTAGGTGTGGGCATTGGTGGCACTACCCCTACACACGTGCTCAGCTGCTGCCAGAAAAGACTGATCAACCTGGATGGCTACTTTAGGTCTCATAGTAGTCCCTTATAAGCTATTTTTTTCTCCCCAGCCCTGCCCAAAGCCTTTAATTCCCTGTGGAGGGCTGGAGACCCCAGCTAAGGAGGGCTGGAAGCAGCTCTTAGCAGGGGAGCTGGGTCTCTAGAGAGGAGCTCGAAGCGTTACCCACCACACCAGTGCACCCAGTATGGGGGACGTGGGCAGGAAGCACCTGGCTATGGTAAATACCTGTGCCTGGCCACAGGACCCCGCAGCAGGACAGAAACCCTCGTCTTCCAGTGCCACCTGAAAATAACTGAGCAACCACTACAGGATGTCTTGAACACAAAGAAAAACCCAAATCTGCCCTTCTAGCATCTCTTACGGACTTTGCACATTCAGTTCCCTAGGCTGAAAGGTGCTGGCATAGACAACTAAAGGGCTCCCACTGCAGTATCCTTCGCCACCTCCAGGCCTTGCTCCTGCACCCTGGCTGCCAGAGGGTCCTGGGCACAGCCACTTTCAGGATGAAGCTACTGATCCCAGCACAGGAAGAGGCTCCTTCCTCTGCCAGTCCTCTTAAAACCAGGCTGCACAAGAGACAAAAGCACGATAGGCAAAGCTCGTGCTTGCCTAAGCAACCCCTCCAGACTGCTCCCGGCCGGCATGGCCGCGTGCTCCCACCGACTCTGCGAAGCCAAGGTTTGAAGTTCAGCTTTTGTTCTGGCAGGTTAGATCTCTATTTACATGGAGAGGAAAAAAAAACCCCAAGACAACCTAAAAAACCACAACGAAAACACATTAAATAGGGAGAGTATAGCTTTCAAATGGAAAGGGCGAGGGCTGGAAAGTGTCTTGTAGTGCAGTTCAGATGAGTCAGTCGGGGGCAGGTTGGGGGTAGTGGCAGAGTCGGACGTGTGGCTTTAATGTAAGTCTTCGCTCTGGGACAACTCTGTCAGGATCTGAATGAGGTTGTCCAGCCCCCAGAGGTAGCCGTCCTCTCTGTTCCCTTCCACCCAGGGCACGTTGTGCTGGAGAACTTGTCCCTCCGGCAGCGGGGTGGTTTTCCCAAAGTCAATCATCCAGACTTTGGCCTGTTCCTTCTTGTCATGAATGAAGAGCAGGGAGCTCCCGATTACCTGAGGAGAAGAGAGATCAGTTAGTGGTGCTCCTATTGTTCATTCTCAGCCAGATACGTGGCTTCAGACACCTTATCTTGGGCTGCCTTTGCAAGAGACAATGCTGAGATTTTGCATGAGCAAAAGCAAGCTCTGTATTGCTGCTGTGTTTGCACATGCAAATTGAGTATTCAAGACAAGCTGATTTACTCATACAAATCCCAGCTCTCAGCAGAAAGAGAGGATCAGAAAAACATGGGCACAAAAGATAGAGATGTCATTTTGGAAACTGAGTCAAGGTCCCCAGGGAAGGAATGAGATGAAATGTCTCAGCCTTCAGATGGGGATTTTGTCCAAGGCTGGTTCTTTGTGACCGGCTCATGCTATTCACACTCAGCAGCCCTGTAGACATCACCACAGGGACAGGTATGCTCCAAGAACAAGTCACTTGCTATGTGCTGTCTCCCACCTGAAACATTGTCCAGCTGCACCCAGATTCCCCCTAGAATATCCTCCTGGCTTTCACAGTGCTCTGGGGATGCAAGTTACAGAGATGCATGTACATGAATTTCCTTTTCCATGAGTTCACTCGGCTGCATCTGCTTTGAAGGGCTCTTTCCTATCCTGATCGACCTTTGGAAAAATCCTGCATCAAGTAGTGGCCTGGGCAAGCCCACAGGTGCATTTGGGAAGGTGAAGCACATCACCTCTGACAGCAGAAGTCTCAAGGCCTGTTGCAGCGGGACGAGACCCCATGAGCCCAATGCTCACCACCCACGGAGCAGGGAGATGCTCAGCAGGTGGGTACCTCCAGCTCAGCCCCTGGACCATCCCGGCTCACACTCCCAGCCGGGCTGATGCTCAGCAGCAGCTCCACTGCGGCTTCCCAGTGCTTGGGGAACACGTATCGGTGTCAGGCCATTCACTGTCATGCTCATCTGCTGAATCTGCTCCTCCAGTCAGATTTTAGCAGGCTGTGCTACAGAAAAGCCCCAACAGGCGTGCTTCAGAGCTGTCCCAAACAAAGATTGCTTTCCAAATTATGTTTGACGTGCATGAATTGGTGGATTATGAACTTGCTTGCCCTTGATCACAAATAGGGACCTTGGTGACCAGAGTGCCATGGCTGTTAACAGACAGGACGCAGTATGCTGAGATCCAGAAGCGCCCCATAAGCTGTGCAGATACGCGGAGGAGCGCAGCTCAAGGGGCATCCAGCTGATGTCAGCCCTCCAAAACAGCAGCACTAAATGTTGCCGGGGACTCCCATGTCTGTGTTATCAGCAGGGTTTAGTTTGAGGTTTGCCTTTTGACAAGGGTTTTGAATGGGAAGCATGCGCTGTTTGCAAAAGCTATTACGAATTTACATTTTTGAGGAGACTTCCTCCTCCAGAGCACTGGGAAAATGTCCCAGGTCCAGAGATATACATTATTATAAACGCTTATCTTTAGTTCTTCTCCTTCTAAGTTCTTATAGCCATCTCCTGGCCAGGACAGAACATTTTAACTTTAAGGAAAAGCCTTTTGCTGACATTCTTCACTTGCCTGTCCTGGGTCTCCAAATTCTCCTGCAGCTCCTCGGAGGAGCCCTGCCCAGCGAGGGCCCCGTGGAGGGACACGCAGAGCTTGGCAGAGCTTCTGCTGCGCTTCATCTCAAAGTGGGATGGAAAGTCAAAGCTGCTGCTTTTTAATTTTTAAGGAGTGGAAACTCCTTTCAAAACCTGCTTGAAAGGCTGTTTTGTCTCTATGTTTTCAAACGAAACCCTGGCACTCGGTTTCAGGGAGCATTTTGTTTCCTGTGTTGAATTGACCTGAAACCTTCAGCTTCGACATTTCCCTTCCAATTGCCTTACAGCGCTGCCATCAGGAGGCACGGCCCCATCTGGACGCCCCGTGTGCGGCCGGGGCCGAGGTGGCTCACACAGCTCTGGCTGAGGGACCGTGGGCTCTTGGAGTTGTGGCTCCTGCTCCCCATGAGTCAGGGGTTCCTATGAGGCTCTTGGGCCATAGACAACATGTGCCAAGGACACGCGCTCTCATGTTTTGTTAAGTAGATGCAATAGCAAGTACTCTTTGTCAATGCTAAATCAATAAAGTGATTTAATTAAATTATGCAGCATTCTAATGCCTATTGAAACAGCCAAAAAATGTAGCACTTCCTCTTTGTTTTCTCACCAGAACTGAATTTTCACTGTAGAAAATGTTGATTTCGTGGACACTCATTTCTGGAGGAAAGTCCTTCCAAGACACTTGTCCTTCAGTAAAGGCACTTTTGGGATGTCTGCAATTTATGGCTGCATTGAATTCTTGTTTGATGGAACAACTGACAGCCAAATGATACATGACGTGAATTCAGACAGGCATTTCTCTTCAGAAAACCCCTATACTTTTACACTAAGGACTTTTCCCAGTCATATAAACCCATAAACAGCCCAAATTCCTCCTAGATCACTTTTAATCTGTATGAACATTGGTTTTCAGTAGATTTGAGCCCATGTCAGATGCATGAACATTGTATCGGTCACCAGCTTTATTTCTACATAAGTATTAGATAAACAGGGGTATGAAAAGACGGATCTAAGAATAAATTCAAAATTGCAGAAATTTACAGCCTCTGACTTTGACTTCTCTTCTCTCCTTGGACCAGCTGAGATTAAACCGTTTGCATTTCCAGGCAGCTCTATCTAAACACGAGTATTACCTCATGGCACTTGAAGAACGGGGATGTCTCCAGGGTAGCGCGGATACCCTTCAACCGGTTAAGGTAACTGTTCTGGAATTACAAAAAAAACAAACAACCCAAGCCATCAGCACTGTGGGAAGCCTACATAAAATCTGCTGCATGGGGGAGACAGGAAAGTCACCCCTCCCAGCATCGTCTCTATGATACCATGTTTGCATGGAGAGATGCCGGGGGGTGTCCCTCAGCCACCCTGCACTCAGCGTCCTCCCACAGACCTGTCCCCTGGAAGGGTGTCCCCTCTTTTTTGGGACCCACTTATCCTTTTGGCCTCTACAGCATTCTGTGAGCTTCTGTGGCTTCCAAAACTTAGTGAGAGCATTTGCTTTTGCTGAACCAGTGCTTTCTGCAGACTTTTCCCACTGCGTCCATGATGCTCCCAAGGAGGGAACAGCTAATTCAGCAGCTGCTGCTGTGCATACACAGCCAGGCTGCTTTTTCTCTCATTGCACTCTTTTTAATAGGTCAACTCTTCACCTCACCTGTTGCTTTATCACTCACTCAGTCAAGCATCGTGAGACACTTCTGTAACTCCGTATCAGCGCTTCTTCAAAGTTGGTACCATAGGTGGAAGGGCTTTCACACTAGTCAGCATGCAGGTCAAGACCCACGTGCCTGTTCAAGCATCCCTGCAAATTGCTGGAAGGCACTAAACATTCTCAGGAGGCCCCTTTGATAATTTGATTTTGAAGTTTAGATAGAAGGACTAAGCATAGGAACATGCGCAGCAGGTATCTGGGCACTATAATACACCTAAATTTTCACTCTTTGACTGTGTGGGGGGATGTGGGGGTTGCTGTGTGGCAATAGTTTGGCCAAGGAGCCCCATCCACAGCCAGGGCATGACGGCGTGAATGTGCTCCAAGCTCTTTGGGGATAAAATGCAGCTAGGCAACTTCATTTTCAGATCCAGGAATAATCCCTGGGTAACTCTTGTCAAAGTGAACATGCCAGTTTGAAGGAGGCAGTGCCAAGGGCCACTTCAGCTGGAGCCTTGTGTTTGTAGGCTTTATATAGTACAGCTTAAAATGGGAGTGCTTTGTCAAATAAGATATTTGACACAGTCGGTGTAAATTGTTTACAGCTACATCTCTTATTCTCCTGGCAATTTAGAGAAACTTGGGAAATGCCAACCACGGCTTGCCCGTGCGGAGGGCGCCTGGCGCAGGCAGGGGGATGCCTTGGCCACCTGTCCTGCAAGACCGAGCGTGGGGCAGCCCACTCTGCCAGGCTGGGAGTCCCCACTGCCCATGCCATCATGTAGTGGGGTAAAGAGAGGGCTTGGGGGCTGCTGTAAGCCCCAGGGATGAGTGGGCAGAGCATGGCTGTGCCTCTGCAGCAAGTTTTGGGACCAACCCTTGAGCATCCCCAGCAGCCTCAGACCTGGCCTAAGCAGTGCTGCTGCAGCATATGTGTCCCCTACCAGCCCTCCACTGCTCTCCCCTCACCCCTGCACCAGGATGGCATTTCTCTTTGCTATTTTTCATGCTTTTTTAAGAGCAATTGCTCAGGCTGCAGCCCCTCAGGGCAGGGAACTGATGAGCCAAGGGCAGCCTCTGCAGGAGGAGCCCTCTCCTGGGAAACCCTCCCCAGCACTCCCCACTCACCAAAATGTTGCGGTTTCCTCTGGTGAACTCCCTGAAGGCCTCCATAACTTGTTCCTTTGTCCTGGTCTTCTTGAAGTCCCGGTTCACAGTGCCATCCTCTTTCTTGAAAAGAAGGGAGAGCGGTGAGCGGGATGGGGAGAGAGGGAGCCGGGGCAAAGATGGGTGTTTCTGCGGCCACGCATATCCCTGAATAGGACGTGACCAGCTTTTTTTGGCAGCTGAAGGACCTGTCTATGGAGGTGGGGTGAGAAGAGGTAGCAACTCTCTGCCTTGCACGTCCCAAAGCCTCCTGCAGCTCCACTGCTTGCCCCCTAACGCAAACAGCAAGTCTCCACCATCACGTACTTGCTGAGGTCACCAGCAATGTGGACGAGCTGCCTCTCATGGACTGGGCGCTCAATGACCACCAAAGGCTGGAGACCACCTGCTTCTGGCCACACTATGCCCAGGTGGCTTCCCAGCATGGCTGTGGCTGAGCACAGGTGCTGACCCCAGCCTTGGGCTACACCTCTGCTTGGGGAGGAAAGCAGAGCACGACCGTGGCAGGACACAACTGAGTGAGGACAGAGACAACATCTCAGAAGCAGGTGCAAAACCCCTCCGCACTAAGTCCTCCACAAACCACTGAAGCAAGGAGATGAAGGTAAGGAACAAGCCCCACAGCTGTCTTGACTCACTAGTCCTTTGATTGCCCATGGATTGCAAACCCTCAAAACCAGCAGCCTGTCACCAAGATGCAGTGAGCAGCCCAGTGGTCTCCTCTGCCTCTTCCCCAGAGGCACATCCGTGCTTGGCCCACCGCAGGGATGGCATGGCTTGGTCTGCCATGGGGACGGCACACAGCCCTGACCCAGAGGCTCCTGGCTGAACCTCTGGGCAGCTTTGTAGGTCACTCGCCATTTCCCCGCTACTGCTGGGGCTCTGATTTCAGATCAGCATGTTTCATTGTCCGGAGTGGCCGTGAGTCGGGCAGGCAGAGCCGGCTTCCTGGATACAGGGGCTATTTTAAACCGCACGTGCTCGTGCTCACAGCTCCGCTTGCAGAGCTCCATCCCTCCACTCCGGACAGCTCATTTGCACACAATAGAGCAAAGGGACAGAGGCCAGAAAGACATCCTGTGGGCTGGGGAAGATGAAGTAAGGATGAAGAAGCAGAGTAGAGGCTGGGGAAGGAAAAGAGCACAATGAAAACACCTGCTCCAGAGACTTACGTGCACTGGCAGGACTTTGAGACCCATCCAGGGAAGTGCCCCAAGATGGGGCCATGTGCATCCCCCTGGACAGAGGGCTGCCCATGGGCATGGTGGCCAGTCCAGCCTGGGAGAGGGCCGAGCACCCAGGCTGTGGAGAGCTGGGCAAAGCGAGCCCAGCACCAAACCCACACTTCCACGAGTCACGCAGCACACTTCCAGCTTGCATTTTGTGCAAGTGTTAACAAAGACAATAACGAAAGCAATGTGTGAAAAATCTTGCTCTCCAGGAAGAACTTTGTTTGCACAGGGTACAACCAATGGACCCAGCTTCAAACCACCCTGGGCCCACCCTGACCACCATGCTGCCACAGGGTATAAAAGCAAGGCTAACAGCTGGCAGAGCATGCGTTGGCAGGGTCCAGGGACAACCTTCTCACTGGAGACCTCCCTGCTGTAGCAGCCATCCTGCTGACAGACCAAGCAGAGCCAAGCTCTCTGCTTTTGGCTGTGTCCTGCGAGGCAGCAGGCCTCGCCCAGGGTGCTCTAGTGGCATGTGTGCGGTGTATAGGGGAAGGGTGCTATGTCGCTATACATGTGTCACATGAGCCCTGACATGCCAGTTCAGAAATCAATCCACCCTCTCCCTGGGGGACGATAGATATCAATTTGGAGAAGTGCCACAGCACTAATTTCACATGTAAAGAGCACAACTTTCCACAAAGCATCCAAGAAAGGAGATGGACTTCCAAGTGCTCCTAAAAATAAATGAAAACCACAGATGGCCTTTCAGATAAGGCAATCCAGGCTTCAGGAAAGCCAAACAGCCTATTCGTAGTGCTGCTCCCATCATTACCCGCCTCCCGTGGTTTCCTTGCCCAGCCAGAAGCTGCTGCCGTGGGGCTGACAACTGCCACGACATTTACAGGTGTCCAAGCCCCGAGGGGGCTGGCTTCCACACAGCAAAATGTGAGGGGGGCTGATAAGGGCTATCGCAACCTCCGCCCCACCAGCGATTCCAGTTTGCACTGGCGTCACTGGGGCAGGATTCGGGTCAGCCGGCTCTCCCTCCAGCACTGTGTCTGGCCTCAGATGAGGCTTGCGAGCTGCCCGTCTTGGGAAAGTCAGGTGAGGGCTTTCAGGGCTTGTTCTGGGACCCTGCAAACCTCCCAGCCCCAGGAAATATCATCTCACCATGACCTTGCTGCGGGCAATGGTGAGTGACTCTCAGACCAGAGCGGGAGCTCAGGAGTGACACTTCTTGCAATGAGCTCCATTAAGCTTCAACCAGGTCACCAGAGATCACTTGTATTACTTTTAGCATGGTAATTTTATTAATAGCTACTGTTTCTGACAGTTTCAAGCTATTCCAGAAAATGAGATGAGTGTCATTATCTCCTTTTGCAGAGGAAAGTTTCCATTTTAAAGAGGAAGAACTGGACCCTCCAGGCCACCTGGGAAAGCAAGAGCTCAGCCAGGAAAGGGTCCCCATCCTTATTCCCAACCCTAAGCTGCCTGTTCACTTCACCTGCCCATGCTGCCCCAAAGGCTACCACCACTCCTGTCCTTCCCCTGTGCCCGCTTCCCGCCCATGCACCCAGTCCTGTCCCTCCCTTGCACAGCAAGGTGCTCTCCTGTGTCAGCCTCCGGCCGTGAGCGAAGGGCAGGGCAGATTCACCCCTGCTCTTCCCAGGAAAGCATGCACAGCAGGAAAGAAAACATGGGGAGACTTGTCATTAAATAATAGTTTCACAAAATTTCCTCAGATGGCTCAGTAGCAGCTCAGGGCACCAAAGGAGCTTTCCCTAATGCGGAGACTTGACCCCAGCAATAGGGCAAATATAGGGATACAGCACAGCATGACCAGCTCTACAGCCCTGCTGGAAAAAAAGACAGCCAAGAACCAGCGTGAATTGTTAATGCTTTAGCTTAGGGGAAAATAATTGAGAAGCTGAGGGATTTAAGGAGAATTACAGTAATTAGAGTCTTGATCAAATTAGTCAGTCCCTAGCAGCAGCAGGATTACTCCTGGAGGCCAGCACTTCTCAACATTTTTCAATTAAAGGGCTGCCTCACCCCTCGGAAAAAATCCACTGCTCACATCATGCAGTGGCTCGGTTATGGTCGGCTAAAACACAGGTACAACTCTCAGCACTCCTTTATGGCTTTTATTTCCCTCCACAGTGTTTTTTTGGCCTGTGTGGGAACACGATTTGGGTTTGGTTTTTACATTTTTCATTTCAAGCAGTTCACATATGACCTGTTTTGCCATAAAGCCCCCTAAACATCCCCAGATCACAGGCTGAGAAGCACCGCTGGAGGCCAAGGATATATCGTGATGGACTATAAATAGACAGATATTCCTGATTATAGCAAGAAAGCAGGGAGAAGAAACAGTGCATGAGAGCTTTGGTCCCAACTGGCCCACTCCTTTTTTATATAGCCTCAGTTTTATAATAAGCATCAGCAAAACAACAGCAATGGGAACTAGGCAAAGGGTTGTCCTGAGCAGTTCACAGCATGCTCACAGGCATGTTCCGTGGCATAAAAGTGATTCTGGGAGAGCTAGGGGGATCAGGGAAGAGCTGTGGGAGCAAGCAAATGCCCTGACCCAATGTAGGCACCACAGAAAGCTGCTGTGGGGGAGCATGAGCATCAGCATCCCAGGCAGGGGCATGGGATGGGCAGGGGTGCCTCACACTGCTCATGATGGAAAACTCTAAGGAGTTCAGCTGAAGGGCCGTTCCTCAGGTTTCTGAAAGTGGTTGAGTTAGAGATAAATGCAATATCCTCTGCCAGCCATGAAACAGTTGAACTAAGAAGGTGGCCCCCTCCCTGTGCGCAACATGCTCTGCTGGGCTTCCCACAGTCTGGGGACTTTATCCCACACAGCAGGGCAGACAGACGGATCTCTTCCCACCAGTGGTTTGGTACGTGGGTGATCAGAAGAAGCAGCTCCAAGTGACCCACTCCTGTCAACTGCCTTTTAAACCTGTGGTCTAACATTTGCTTGCATTTGCTTGCTGTTTGACTGATAAGGTCAAGGGAAATGCTACCAGGAAAATCTGCAAAATCTAGTGTAAAGGCTTTTTCATGGAAGGGCTTAATTTCTTTTAATTCTGTCATTTTGACACCACCATGTCTGGTCAGGAGAGGTGCAGGAGTTTAAGGTGATAGAGAGCCAAATGGGTATTCTGGGAAAATCCCAGCCAACTCAGGGAGGAGAAAAACAATTCATGATCAAGAGAAGGAAACTCCTCCAACCAAGATCCATGTAGAAATCAAGCAAGCAGCTGCCCTGAGCTACTGCCTGGGCCCCCACAATGCCCCAAGCTTGAGTTACTCCAGGTACAACTTGATCGAGCTCCCCTCAGCTGCCAAGCCAATGCCATGCCCAGGCACGCACTGAAATCCTTAGCTCAAGTATGATATTACCTTTAATTCATGTTGGCTAGCTATCAAAAGGCATATGCCGTTGTTAATGTTCATGCAAGTCTTCTATCACTAATACAACTGCTCTGTAGTTACAGACCTAACTCTATTCAAGAGCCATCCCAGACATCTCTCTCACCACAAACTCTGCTTGAGAGGAGAAAAACTCCTGGGCTGGCTCATCTAATGGGGTCACCAAAGCATCCCAGCAGGTATCTCCAGAAACGTGAGTGCTAGCTCTGAGAAAGCGCAGTCAGCAGGTTACACACATATGCAGGTGCCAGCAGAAAGTGCCGATGCTTGTGATCACCCCATTTCACAGGGCTCAGTTGCTGAATTTTTCCAGACAGAGATGTAAATACAGCCTCCTTACCAACTGCGGCTAAACTCGCAGCTCCAACCACAGATCGGCACACATTCAAGCTGGGATTTGGATTAACGGCTCAGCCTAGCAGCACAGCAGTATCAAAAGCAAACAACTAATTTGAGTCTTCAAGCCGGAGGACAGCGCTTTGCATTTCACACTCAGGGAGATCAACCAAGCAGCTGATTTAATGAGATTATGGCTAAAACTGTCCTCTCGCATTGATGCCCTGAGCTCAGCTGTGCTCTCAGAAGAGCAGCACTGCCCCAGGCCAGGCACCTGATGAGGGTGGTTTGGCTGCAGGGACTGGGGATGTCCTGATGTGACATGGTCTCACCACCAGCCTGCTGTGTGTGCGCCTCCGTGAGTGAGTTTGATTACCAAATGCACCCAGCAGCTGTTCCCCCTGCTCTGCACACCTGGAGCAGCCTCACCTTTATCCCCTCAATCCTGAAGCCCAGTGTGGCGGTGGAGCTGATGGTTTCCCTCCACTGCATGTAGCGGGGCTTGGTTACTGCCCGTAGCACATTCTCCTCCTCGGTGGGGGCGTCAGGGTCCACCTCAATCATCTTCTGGTACATGTCCTTCCTCAGGCTTGGCTTCTTCCGGGCCTTTATCAGCTCCTCCTCCAAGTATGTCCTGCAAGGAGTGAGGGGGGGACATTAGCTAGGCCATAGGGCCACCACATGAGATGCCACATACCACCCTTACCCCAAAAATCAGGCCTATCCAGGATCCTTATGGAGTAGGGCAGCATAGAAAATAATGGAGCAAGCCTCACTGCAGGTGAATTGATCTGGATTTAATTAGCACCACATCATCAACACCTGATATCTTTTCAGTTCATCAAGGAACCACAACTCCTTTGGCAATAACAAGGCAGGTTATTTTTCACAGATGCCCACGGTTCTGCTGCTGCCACCCCTTGGTCCTAGGGGGGCCTGTGCCCCAACACTCACCAAACATGAGCAGTGACTTAGTGGCTCTCACAAACTAAACATGGCTTTCAAGATGTGCTCAGGAAACCGCCCACGTGCTCTGGGACCCGGCTGAGTTGAAGGCAAGAGGGAAGCTGCTGTGTCCCAGCCCTCGGTGTTAGCTGCTGCTCCCTCCGAGGTCTGGCCAGTGTGGGCAGCTGCTGCCAAAAATGCTCCTGTGCCTCTCCTGTGCTCTCCCATCCCTTCACCCTGTGCACCGTGAGAGCTGCGCTTCTCAGGGCTTTACACAGGGCTGTTCTGCTGTTGATGGTTTTGCCCAGGATAGGTCTGACTTAAGCAGACTATCTAGCAAAAGCTTCCTGTACAGGTCAGAGCAGAGGAAGGGATGTAGCCTTGGCCAGGTGCTTACTATCACCCCTGGGACCACAGGGTGCAGTCGGGATGGGGGAATGGGTGAAGGAGGATGGAGTGTGCAGAGGAGTATGCAAAGATCTTGGTGTTATGCATCCTTCAGAGGAGCACCACTCTGCGCCAGAGCATGCTGGTGGAGAACTTCTGCACTCTGGCATGCAGAAAAACATCATCCACAAAATAATACTTCCTGCAGAAGTAATAAACCACTATGTAACTCCTCTTGCAGCTCCCAAATCTGCCCCAGCTCAGCCTGGCAAGTGCCCAGGCTCTCTCAAAACAACTCGCCAAGCTGGATGTGCCAGCAAAACGACACAGAAATGACCCTATCTGTTGCCTCCTTCCCCCCAAATTCAAACTGCTCTACACCTTCCACCAGCCATGCCCAGCTCTGCAGAGTGGCTGTGCCCTCTCCCCATGTCCCTTGTGCCAAAATCCTAGCACTGAGTGTGCGGTTCACCTCCAGAACCAAGCAGAGCACACAGGGAGGATGCTAGGCAGACTACGTGGGATGGTGTTCCTGTGTTTCCCACAGGCTTAGCAAGGCAAACTGGTGTCTTTGCTCAGGGCAGGCATATGATTACTGAGCAGACATCCTCAGGGCATCAGCCCCTTTGAAAAACACTGCAGATAAAAGCGATGAAAGGCTTCAGCTGAAATCACCAAACCCATGATTTTTGGGCAGATGGAATAAAATAGCAGAATAAAGCAGCGGTGTGCTCAGAAGTCCTGCTCATGCCACTCAGAAAGCTAGATTTCCTTTTGATGAGAACAACTGATCATTTATGTTTGTGGTTTGGTCCCCCCACATTGCTCCAGACTTGAACCATCACCAGGGCTTAAGAAAGACTAATTTTTGTTAGGGGTGACTGGCGGAGGCTGCCACATCCCAAAGCCAGAGTGGCAGGAAAAAAACAAACCTGTATCTGCCTGGCAGCAAGCTGCTGGCTCAGAGGACAAGTTTAATAGCCCTGAGGTTTAGTTTATCTTCCTGACCCTCTCCTGCCTGGCCACAGGGATACTCCACTCCCCAGCATTAGCCCAATGCACCCTCCCTCACCAACTTGTCCCACAACACCATCTTATCTAACAATGGTGATGCCCAGCACATTTGCCCCCTTGCCTGCTCTGCCTGTCTCAGATCCAAAAACCCAGGTGCACAAATCACCCAACCTGTGATTTGTGTGGGGGAGGCTTTCCTCCTCCCAGAGACAGCCTCAGGAGCACCCAGGCAGCATGACCAGCAGGTCTTCCTCTGATGGCTGCCATCTCTGGGTCCAGAGTGGGTCCTGTCTTCTTCCCACGGCAGCATGGAGTGTGCCAGCCGGGGGCCACGTGGCTGCCCTGGAGCACCCTGCCCTTCTCTCCACCTCTCCGGTGGAAAGTATTCCTCTCCTCTTCCCTGCCGACAGCCCGACACGCCAGTTCGAGTTTCACATCAGGAGTTCAGGAGGGGAAAAAAAAGATTCCTCCCTCCCACAGAAACCATCAGCTTTTCCATCAGTGCAAGTGTCTCCACCGTGTCTGGGCTGCGCCTTAGCCAGTGAGGAGGGTCTCAACCTGCCCTGCCGCCAGTCTGCAGCAGACTCAGGGCTGAGCGGTGGCCTGAGACTGCTCCAAAACTGGCAGCTGCCTGGGGTCACCAGCCCTGCTCACATTTGCTCTGGGACACCCTCATCAGCTGTGTTGCTAGCTCAAAAACTGCTGCTGGCCAAGTGGCTGCAGCCTGGGATCTTGGCATATCTGTAGATGGTTCTCAAGGACATGGGTAATGTTGCTCATCTGTTAGGAAATGTTTCAGGAACTTTGCATGAAAGGCACTAAACTACTTAGCACACACATTTTATCCCTCAAGTGTGCATGGAAGCAAAGGGTGAGGAAAGTCTGTTGTTCACCAAAGCTGTGCCATTCAAGTGTGTTTATTTCACCTCTCTGGTACCCTGGGCAGGATTTCCCACACCTTCTGCTCCCTGTCCTTTGGCCGTGTCCTCCTGCAGCAGAGAGAGGCAGGTTGCCATCCCCCTAAAAGCTATTCTGCCATTCTGGTGTACCCAAACCCAAACAGTGTGCTGTCCCCTCCGCTGCACCAAACAACTTTCCCAGCACACGGGACAGACAACAAGCAGAGGAGGAAAGAGCCTGGTGTGTCCCTCCTGTACCCAGGCTTCCCCATGGCTCTCTCGTCACACTGTTGGCTTAGCTCTTCCTGAAGACAGGTAAGCCTGGTGTTCTCATGTGTGTCTTTCAGAGGGTTTTACCCAGGAGATGCATTTGCTTTGAGTATCCCATCTTAAAGCTCATAAAACATCCCCAAAGCCACTCACCTGACCCCCATTTTGCAGTCCATAACACAGGGGGAGTCAAATTCAGCCAGCAGATCTTCCATCTGGTTGTATCGCTCCCCGTCCTTCACAACGTCTCCGTGGTAGGCAGGAACATAGGGCTTCAGGACATCATTCATCAGGCGGTTGAGGCAGCGCTGCTCTGATTCACAGTGCTTCTTCAGTATCCTGCCGTTGGCCGCTGCCTTGAAACTACCTGAGGGTGACAAGGGACAATGTGGCACTTGCTTTGGATGGGGCATGATGCTGTGTCTTCCCAGAACAAGAAGGGCAGCCCAACACCTTGGAAGCATCTCCATTTACACCCCTACCCAAAACAGTCCCTGCAGGCTGGGACTTAGAAGCTCGGGCTGCCAGATTCACATGTAGTGTCAGAGGTTTATGACCAGCAATGTCACACCTGAAACGGGGCAGAGACCTGCCCTGCAGCACCCAGCACATTTGCTTCACATCCTCTGTGTACTTCATGGTAGGTTCACACTTTTGTCTCTAGGCTCATGTGTGGGGCATCTTTGGGCTGGGCAGCATCACCTGCTTTGCTGTGGAGCAGCAAGAGGGGTTGGGTCTCATCCAAAGGACTCAGCTTTCTGCTGCTCGAGAAAAAAACTGTCGTAATACCTGCTGGCCCCGGAGACTGAAAGCACAGAGCACTGCACCTTCACATCACCCTCCCTAGCATTTAGGTAAGTCAGCCTCCTGGGCTAGAGACATGGGAGCTGAAATCTGTGACATTCATGCAGCAGTCTGAAGCAATTCTGGCCAACAAAGCCCATTCACCTGAGATAACAGTCTTTTCACCACTTTCCACCCCACACTCCATACCTGCGTGTCCCGCTAGCTGGATCCAAGGGTACTTCTTCTTGAAAGACATCACAAACGGGGACCAGTGCACCATATTCTTGATCTTCCGCCATGATTTGCTCTAAAGGAAAAAAAAATCATAAAGGTGAATGCAATGTTTTAAGCTTTCACTGTCTGTGAAGTCACTTCAGGCAGCACGCAGCTATTTTGGACAGGGGAGGAGGCACCAGAGCCAGCACAGGATGGAAGCAAACAGAGAATCTGCTCTTTTCCCATTGCCCTGTGCCAAGCTGGAGCTGCTGGGCCTCGACTTTACATTCAAAAATCACGAGTAACTTCACTAAAGTAGATGGCGTTACAGTGTTGTTCCAGTTGGCTGCTTCTGCTGCGGAGGGCCCAGCCATCTACATTACCTTGTCTCTGCTCCCCGCATCCCTCTGCAGAAGCAGCAGGGACATTAACCCATCCTTGGGTACTGCATGAGATCACGGCAGACGCGGTGGGGAAGGGAGCCCAGGATTGCTACCCAGCCACAAAACTCAACTCCAGCTCCCGTGGGGAACGGGGAACGGGAGAGACGATCGCACAAGTGCGCATAGGCTCATCGCCTGGCTTTTGTTCCCCACTGAAAGGCAGCTGCTTTGTCCATTAAGCTGGCAGCCCGTACACAGCTGATCCGCCTGCTTTGGCCCATCCGTTACTACATTTGAGAGAACAATTCCCTTCTGACATGTTGTGTTTCTCGCCAGATAGATTGCACAAAATTATTTACACGACTGTAACGAGGGCTGCATCGAACATACGAAAGCCACCTTCAAAGGCTCTTTCCTGTGAGAGTTTTTCCCTGGATTGTTCTGGGGAATATGCCACCAGTAAAATGCAGGGGGACAACCTCTTATCTCAGCCCCTGAAGGAGATGGTGCAAACAAATCAGGCGAAAAATATACAACGGCAACAATGGAAAAATGCCTTCTTACAGGAGCTGGGACAAACATACGGCACAGTCCTGGCTGCTTCGAGCTACTGGGTTCAGCCGGAAGCCCACAGATAAATTATCCTCATTTGCTCCGCTCTGAAGGCATGGGAGGGAGCCTTCCAGAAAGCCCAAGTAATCTCTTCCTCGTGTTTGGAGAACCAGCCCCTGTTCCAGTAATGCTTTGCAGACAGGCGGGGAAGAGCCAGCAGCCCCGACTTGCAGTTTGGATGCCTTGTCGGGGGTGAACTCATGGCACAGGAATCCGTGCTGGGAACTGCTGACATGTTTAAATGGCGAGGAAGAAGCCAGACAAAGATGTTAGTGTCTAAAGCATGGAAATTACATTGGGTTACCCCCACGACATACACCAGCCCCGCTGGGGAGTGGGGACGCATCGCATGGAGATGCAGGGGCTGCCCGCACAGTGAGGATCGGGGGGTAGAAGAGTGGAAGAAGGGTCCTTCCCCACCTCCCAGCCTGGGAGGACCAGGGTGGCCCTTCCCTGGACAACTGCCCGTGGCCGGGAGTGTCCCGGCGTGCCCTGGCACCGGTACAGCAGCGCAGGAGTTTGGCAAGCAGCTACCCAAGCATGGGGTGACACCGGGCATCCCCTTCGCCCAGGCTCCTCTGCGCTGTGGGTTTGCTCTGCCGCCCGGCTTGCTTGCTTTGGCAGAGGGGTCGGGCAGTTCCCTACCTGACATGAGGATGAATGTTTTTATTTCCAAACAGAGTGCCAGAACTTGTGCGCTTTAGCTGTTCTTTGTTCTCCTTTTGGCAGAGAGCAAGAGGGAAGGGGGGGGGTGTCCCCTCCTTTTGTTTTTAAAATAGTAACATCAAGTCCTGGCTGATGTAATGAAAAAAAAGGGGGAAGAAAAAGTCTCCGAGGGAGTTTGGACTCCAGATGAGTATGACCCACCTCCTCTAAAACAAGGAGGAGTCCTCCCCCCACTATGGTACAGCATCATAAGTCACTCAGTCCCAGGAAACATGCCAAGGCAACGTGCCTTCCCAAGCCAAGATTTTGGTTTTTGGTGGTTAAAGCTTTATAGCTAAAACCTTGAGGTACTTCAAAGCGCAAGCAGAATGAAGGCTAGTGGCCCCTGAAGCAGGGCAAGCCACCCTGGCTTCCCCCTGCCAGGGCTTTCCCAGGAGCGATGTGCTCTGCTCCGGCACCGCCCCAAGTGCAGGGTAACGGCCCTGAGTCCCCGGAGACACAAACCACCACAACAACCTTTCTGCTGAGCTGAACAAGATAGAAAGCTGGTCACTGAGCACACCACCTGATTTCAGGCACACCTTTGGCCAGGCACTTCCAAATCAAGTTTTAAGGACATGTTTAAGGACTTGTTTTATGGAGAGGCTTGAGGCAGCTTCGTCCATCTCAAGTCACTCCTCACTTGCTGGAAATAGTCAGCGAGGCAACTTGTTGCCGCCGCAGGGGTCACTGCCAATTCTGCTTCATGCAGTCCCTTCCCCCCTGCCTTTGTGGGGGCAACCACGTGAGCACTTGCAGGAGAGAAGAGGGACTGTCCTCTTGGCAATTCCTCCGGGAGTCATTGGATTTTTGTTTTATGCTTGAGCCCCCCCGCAGTGTTATGAGGGAAAGTTTGATTCATCAAAACGAAGCTCTCCCATGCCCTCAGCCCATCACACATTACTGCCCAGCATGCACAGCTCATTTTGCAGAGCAGTCTGCTGGGCCCAATATTTTTTGGGGGTGTATGTATCTATACCAAATGTCAGATCGCTCTGTCATGGGAGTGCTCAAAAGGTGGTGAGTTTTGCGAGAGGCAGCTGCACTTTATCTGTCTGCTCTGTGGGGCTGCTGACCTGCTGCAGAGGAGAGATGGGGTCTGGACCATGGAGGAGCAACACTGACCAATGCCCCCAGCCAGCCTGCTACCCCCTTTGCCTGAAGATAATGAAATTCTCCCCAGATAAGGAGTTGCTCCAAAAGGTCATCCTTCATACTTTCCCTACAGCTTCAAGAGAGATGTTACGTGGCTGCGCACCATCGGCAGGGTCCTTCACAGCCACTGGGGATGGCTGAGAGCTTCCAGCAAGAGCTCTGCACTTATTCAAACACCAACATGCATTCAGACATCTCAAAGCCAATGGCTTGGGATCCCAATTGAGCCAACCCCCGTTTCGGGCTCCTGCAACTGGCCATGGAAAATCAGAGCCACGAGATTCACACCACTCCAGTTTGACTCCACAGCCATGTGCAGGAAACAGCCCCTCTGTGCTCGGCGGCTGCTGCCTCCCGCCTGCCCAGCGCTACAAAGGGAGTATTAAAGCTATTTACAGTAAAGAAATCTTCTTTAGCCCAGCCTGTCGGAAGCCGTAAGGGTATCACCTCCAGGCTCTTCTGTAACTTTGGTTTATACTTCAAGGAGTTATTTGCACATAGGTCCAGAAGCACAGGCACAGCTATACGTACATGGAGGAAAAAAATAGCTTTGCAGGTGATGTTACCAAGTGATGCTGGTGAAGGGCAGATACGTGCTCTTCTCATTTCCCTGCACAGCAGTGAGCACGCAGGCTGTCACGCCAAAAGCTGAGCATGCTTCCAACTCTTCTGCATGATCAAAGCCTGCTTGTGGCACCCTACTCTCCCCCAAATCCAGCTCCGTGGTTGCTTTCCCTCCCAGAAAACTCACGAAGCCCTGTTGACCGGTTGCGCTCTTGTACACACAACAACAGCATGTAGCCTGTATAAGCAGGGAATATGCACGTGGTGTCTGATGCAATTTGACACTTTTTATTTAAAACCTGTTTCAGCATCAGCAAATGCTGACTGATTAGCTGTTAGGTAGCAAATTATTTAGTTACTCTGGAAATATATTTAGTGAGGAGCGTCACTGTTTTCCCTAATTGTCTGACACATGGAAATGAAGCTGAGCAACTGTCAGAATCAACTCTAAAAATGAACTTTCAAGAGTTTCTGCTTCTGCCTCTGCCCTCTTACAGCTTTTGCTCACTGTGGAGCATGGTGCCCCAAGCCAGGGGTGGGATAGAGGCCAGAGGAGTTAAGCCCTCCCAGCAAGCACCCACAACTGGTCAGTGAGAGAGGAGTGCTGAAAAAACAATTTTATCGGCTGCATGTTTAACTTTACTTATCTGAAACTTAAAGCAAACTCTAGGCTTTCCCCATCTGTCAATAGAGCTTCATATGGAAAGAACAACATAGGAGAATTTAGTGCCAACCCAGAAGGTCAGAGGATATATTGTGTTTAATTAGATTAAACAAAAAGTGACTGATGAGCTCAGTGCTTGCTGTACATTTTCCCTATAGCATATGGCATTCCTTTAATGTCTGCTTGAAGGAGACATGCCTTTCTGGGACTGCCTGTCACCTCCCTTTCCCAGCGTGGACTCTGGTGGAATTTGACTAGTGTTACTCCCCGTACACGGAGCCAGCGGGGTGTTCTCCCCTTTCCATGCATTCAGCCAGAGAGATAGGCAGTAACTGATTTAATTTGCTGAAATTACGGTTTCCTATGGTTTTATGGGACCAAACGGTTCTGGAAATAGTGGGAGCTGGACCTCTATTTCAGTGCTTTTTATTAACTAGAGCGTGCACCGTTAGAGGCAAGATTACGCAGCTGGGGCAGGGGAAGGAAAAGAGTGGGAGCAGTGTTAAATTGATGATTTTCCCAATTCTGGAAAGAACTTCAGCTCCTTTCTCTCAGGAAGATCCTGAAATAGCCAGGAAGATCCTGAATCCTAGGATCAGAAGAGATGGAGGAAAACTGTGAGGAGACAGTAGTGTCACCAATGCCCACTGCTTGCCCTGGTTTCAGTGGAGTTGCTGCAACCCAGGGGCATGTATGAGTGACACCCTGTTTTTCCCTCCACTTTGGAGAAAGCCCTGCTCCTGTGGCACACTGACGTCCAGCCACCCTCGGCACTCCTTGCAGCACTGAAACACCCAGGTGGCCAGGCAGCCCCACTGGCACGTCCCCAGCTGCCCACCCCTTGCCAAGCGCAGCAGCTCAGGAGAGGCACTGCGCCAGACTTGCCCTGTGCCCAGCACCCTCCCTTGCTCCTCAGGTGCCGGGGTGACTCCCCAGACACCCTCCTGTGCGGCTAGAGTGGGTGGGAAGTGCAGCAGGCCCTCTCTGCTCTTCGCTTTCACTTCCAGCTCTTCCAAAAGCAGAAGTGCAGCCGTGGTGCTGCGGTGCCAGGGGCCCCCATGGGAAGGGGCTTTCAGCACAGCTCAGAAGGGCTCCAGGATGCTTCACTCACAAGTAGGAGGGTCAGCGAGTTGCTCCTCGTGTCTGGAGCCTTGCTGGTTTAAAAAACAACGTGGTGAGCAGCTGAGAAGGGCAGACTTTGTGCTGGAGAGCCCTCTTCTTTAATAACTAAATAAGCGGGGGGAGTGTTTGCCCACAGAGTTCACTCTGTGTCAGCCTGCTCCGCGGCCACGCACATGCAGCCAAGGAAAAAGAGGCCATTTAGTTTTCCATGTTTAAAAGAATGAATGTGTTTTCTTTTGGTCTTTCAAAAGTAGTTAAGGTTTCCCTAGTGATGATTGTTTCCCATGACTGGGAAAAACCTTGTCACTCCGGCTGTGGCGAGGAGGCCAGCTTTGTTCATTGTGCTGGGCGCTGGGCGCGGAGGGCAGTGGGGCAGAGCTGGCAGGTACCGCGGGATGCCTCCTCCCAGCGCGTCCTGGCATGCGGGCGACCAAAATGCAGGATCCCATCCAAAAACCCTCCCGTGACGTGCTCCAGAGTGCAATCATTAATGTGGTGCAGAGCTGGGGTTATGCTCTGCTCAGCTTTGCCGTCTCTCAGCCCCTTGAACTTCTCCCTTGGTCCAGGCAGCAATAGAAAGGGCCCAGTGACCATTTCAGCACACACCAGGCTGTGACCACTGACCCTGATGCTGGCAGCAAGTGACAGCCTGTATTTTACATCATCTTCCTCCTATGCAAACTCCCCTCATCCTCGCTGATGCGTTTGCTTCTGTACTGCACAATGGCTAAGTAGCCTTGGTTTGGCCAGAGGAGCAGCTTGCAGTAGGAAGGCTTTGGATCAGTGGGTATTTTGTGGTTTAGTCACACAAGGCATTTAATAAACTTTTCAGCAGCTCCCCAAAACCTGGCAGAGGCCATGTCAGTCAGGCTCCCGCAGCTCTTGTTGAGCAAAGATAAAATGAAGCCCAACAACAGACTTCACTCAAGTTAATATAAGGAAATATAAGTTTGGTGACTGAAAGGCACTTCTGGGTGCCTAGAAATTTTAGCCCAAACCCCCAAGCTCCATTAGATAAATTATTTTGATGGCTGGGGTGTAGAAATTTCTGCTGGGGAGCTACAGATACAGAAGCTACAGAAGCTATCCTGTAATAGCTTCTGCTGCTTTCCAAGGTCTCCATCTCATTTGGAGAGAGAAAAAATCTGAATATGTGCATTATTTCTTTTATGTCAGATGCTCTATTTTCCAGACTAGTCTCATTTTAGCCAGCAAGGATTTTGCCTCTTGCAGGAGAGAAGCCACTCCCTTCTGGCTTTGTGAGGACTGCCCTTTTCTCCAGTGGGACCAGGGAGCGGTCCCACCAAGACCAAAGATCTGGGGTAGAGGGTCATAGAGATAAAGCTACTGCCTTCTCTGCTGCCTGCAAGAGATCAGCATGTGCAATAGAGGAGCCTTGGTAAAAACGCCTGAAAGCCAGGAACATCTGCTCGAATCATCGAAAAAATATTCCAGTGTATTGGAAAAAAACAGGAGCTTGTTGCAGGCTCGCTCTTCCTGCTTGTGATGGAGGCGAGGAGAATTAGAAGCAGCAAAGGCAGATGAATGAGCAGCAGTCCTTTGGTTTGACCACCCCTCTCACAATGGAAGGAAACGGAGCAGCTGTGGGAGCCAGCTGCACAGAAGTCACCCATCATGTGTAAGGACATTTGCAACCTCCTCACCCACAAAGCACAAGCAGAACGCAGCAGTGGTGTGGGATCCACATCAGCACCACGCTTAGGGTTAATCGCTACAGAGAGGAGAGGCAGTGTTAGACCTCTCTGTCCAATCTGGCAAAGAAGGAAAGAAGCTGAAAAAGCCTAAGTGAGAGCGAAGGCAAGGCCTGCATTGGAGCTCAGAGTAACTGAGCCTCAAAGCTGTCGTTGTCTCCAGGAGGCATTTCTTCCTGATGGAGAGCCTCTCCTTCAGTAAAGCTGAAAACCTCCTAACGCAGATCAGCCATAATTGACCTTCCCGTAAAGCTGGCTGAATTATTAATTGCCAGCATGAGACACGTTCAGCCTACTTTCCTGAGTGGGAACTGATCCAGATCTCTGGACACGTATCTGTTACTCATTAAGTACACACCAATAAGGTTTGTTAAGCAATTTTCAGTTTGGAGGAGGTAAGCGAATAATTCAGAAACAGCTTATCGCTTTTGGTGGACTGCTACTTAAGCAGTACAGTGCTTCTTCCTCAGCAAGCAGCTAGCTTTTAAAAGCCAGCAGATTATAAAAATACTTGCTGGTAGCCAAAAGTGGGCCTCGGTGAACTGATTTGTGAGAAGAGTCCCGGAGCGCTGCAGCCCATCTGTGCAACACGCTGGTGCACAGAGCTGTAGGCAGCCAGATCAGGCGTCCAGCTGAGAAACGCGATGTGCTGTCCAAAGATCTGACCCCATATCAGGGAACTTGTCATCGGCTTTGATGGAAACTGCTCTGTTTCCATCTGGAGACTTGCGTTTGATCCCTTTCCCAGTTCCACAGTATTCACCACTGTCTTTCTGGTTCAAAACATCATTTCTGCTCATTGGCTTCTCTAGCAGTGCAGCACAAGTTGGAGATATGGGCTCCTAAGCCTGTGCTGCTGGTGGGGAAGGACCCCCCCAGCCTTCCCAACCCTGCCACTGTAAATCCCAAACTGCTGCTAGCTCCCACATGCCCTCTGAGACCAGAAGACATGCCCTTCTCGACACCAAACAATGGCATCAATCTCTGGTTGCTTGATCTGAAGTCCAGCTCAGCAGCCTAAAGGCCAGAACTTCACTTTAGGGTATGGAAGAGATCCAGCTCCTAAAAGTCACAACAGAGTGCCCTGGTGGGGAGTGGCTTGGCAGGACACAGCCTTCCTGCAAGAAACAACCTTTGCACAAGAGCTGTGCTCTTACATGCTGGGGAGGTGGGATGGGAGCTGTAGGCTTTGCCAGATCCTCCTGAGGGATGGCCCAGGCACCTGGGTCCTTTGGGAAGGGGGGTCCCTGGCACAGGGCACGTTGGGAAGCAACACAGGTGATGGTAAAGTCACAGTTATTTCCAATCTGTCTTATTTAGACTGGTAGATAGAGTTACTCACATGACGTGGACTGCTGAACGCCCTCTTCTACAATTTGAGGGCAAGTTTCTAGGGATCTAAACCAGGACACTACATTTACAGTCTGCTTAGAGGCATTTTGGGTCAGAGACACCAAACGCAGAAGTAACATCAATGAGTGGAGCAAAGCAGCTTCTAATACTTGTTTTTTGAGTCTGATTTCTTTATGTTTGCTCAGGAGGTGACCCAGAAATCTTGGGACTGGACTAGCCTGGTCTCTGACATGGGCCATGATGTGACCTGCAATGCCCAGAGCTCATGCCCCCACAAAAGGAGGGTGTAGACACATCTCCTCCTTCCTCACGGCCCACAGCAGGCACACGCTACATCACTCATCTGTTCAGTCCGACCTATCACCAGGCAGGGTGGACATGGACCAGACAGTGCAGTCACTGACTTCGCATGCTGTTGTAGCCCTCTGAAGTGTTTCCTTTAGCATTAGCACTGAGGGCATTGATACGGACGCTGTAAATATAACATCCTAGGAGCATAATGGCCATAAGCACTGACAACGCACGAGCAAGGTTATGCAAAAGCAATGCCGAGCCATGCAACGTGAGTGAAACAATCTGCAGGAGAAACTGGATGATGAGAAAGGTCTGGCTTTTAGACTTGAGCTTTCCTGCTGCTGAAACCACCAGCAGCTCGCACTGGTCTTGGACACAGAAAACATTTCCATTGCTGTTCCCTCTGCCTGCTCATGGAGTTAGCTCGCTGCTCTTCTGCTATTTGACCATAACCAAGCTTCACTTTGTGGAATATGTGAGTGAGGAATGCATCTCTCTTCCATGAGCAAGTGAAATGTTCGGATGCGTTTTAAGTGCCTTCAGCTCAAGTGGGAAGGCAGAGATGGAAGGAAAAAAAAAAGGGCCAGGCTACGGCTGCAGTAATTTGTTTAGAATAGAAAATTTTTAAAATTAGTCATAAGCCCTTAGCGTACCCACATTTGCTGGGTATATGAAGTGTAAAAAGCTGATTTAGAAGAACAGTTATAAGTTTCATAAACATGACTAAACTCTAAAGCTGAATGTTCAACAGGCGTGACCTTTTAATTCCCCTTTAAATCAGTCTAGCACTTTCATTTGTGTTTGGAGTTCCTCATGTTTGGATAGCACTTTGATGATTTAAAGTACTATTTAGAGTTTTATTGTCTCTCCTGCTACAGAGCTGGGATTGCAAATCCTCTGCTAAGTGGCTGGAGGAGTTTCTGCTTGCACAGGAGCTGCTGGGAGCACCAGCCTGCCTTGGCAGTGACTCCCCAGTACCCCCAACACACTGCCATGGCATGGGCCCCTTTTCCTAGGCAGCTCCTAAATACAGTCAGCAACCAGCAGAAACTCCTCCAGGCATGGAAATGCTGTTTGACACTCCTTGGTTTCAGATCCTTACAGAAGGAGCATATTAGAAAGACAGTGGCTTGGGGAAACCTCTTTGCCCAGAGAGGGGCATTGCAAGCAGCCAGGATGCTGCAGGCACGTACGTGCAGGGGCAGCACACACCTTCTGTGCTGTGCAGCATCCTCCGCTCAGCTGCAGACCTGCTGCACAGTGCCCAAAGCATCTCTCTGGGTGATTTTGCACAGCAGCCAAAGGGCCTCCCTTGAGCAGGAGACCTGGCTCTGCATCCCACAGGCTCCAGTCTTAAAACAGCATTGATCTCAAGCACTATTAAAAAAAAGTGGTCTAGACCCAAAGGCAAAGAGAGGCTTGTTACAGGCACCATGCAGCCTGTAAGTGCAGACTGCAGACCAGTCTCAGTCTCACCTTGTGCTGCAAGGTGATGCGCAAGCAAGGGCAGTGCAGGTTAGCTTTTACAGCTCTCAGCATCTGTTACTCCCAGCACCAGGGCTTGTGGGCACACACAGGGCTCCTCTCCACCAGGATGAGACAGGCATAAGTTTATTTGCCATGGATTGCTTCCGAGCCCCCATCGTGGGCGCCCTGGAGACTTTCTCCTCCACTAGTTTTCCAGTTGCACTGCCCCAAACAGGTATGGGCAGCACAAACCTTGCACTTTAGGAGAAGCTGCTTGCAAGGACTCCTTCCTCGCTGGACACGTCAACCAGAGGCTGTGCTGGAGCCAGGGGCTCCCAGGAGCATGGCAAAGCCAAGCTAATTACAGGCCTTCAAACACCTTCAAACACTGAGCACCTCACATGCTCAGCTGCTCATTCCCAATGCCCCACACAGCAGCACCAGGCTGCAAACAGGGAGTGTATCCCCATGGACTCCAGCCAGATTACCCCATTCCCTGTCTGTGAGGATCCAGACCCTGCTGTGCCCACCCTCCTTTAGGCAGGGGGCTTGTCACCGCCGCACCCAGCAGTGGGTTCACCCAGCCAGGCAAGGACAAGGGGTGGCACAAGCTCAGCACAGCAAGAGCACCGGCTGTGCACAGCCACTGCACCATGCGGGTACAAGTGACCTTGGAGAGCAGGACGGAGGGAGGAATTCATGTTAACAGCACACTTCAGCTGCCCCCCAGGCCACCGCAGCAGAACATCTGACAGCGAGCAGATATCAGCACAGCACCAGCAGTAATTTTATCCTCAGCTTCATTTTCAGAGTGAAAGCCCTACGCACGCCCTTTCGCCATTTTAGTTATGAGTCATCGAAAAATGCCAGCTTTAGCAACACGGCTCAACTTCTGCAGGGCTGGCTACATACCTCCGTCGCCAAAGTCAACGTCCTGCCACGTCTGCCTGGTGTGAGAGCATCCGACGGGTGTGCTGGTGCTGGCTGGGCAGCCCTGTGCCGGGGAAAGGCCAGTGGGGCAGTGGTGGAAGAAGCCGTCACGGCATCAGGCAAGAAGGTTTCTTGCTAGCGGTGAGCCACAGGGGTTTCCTACACTGCTGCTTTTATGCTGCCTTTGAAGCTCGTGCGTGGAGCTGGCAAGCCCTGCTGCACCCTGACACACCCCTGAGCCCTTAGGGAAAGGGACGGGATCCTCAGAGAGGGTTACCTAACCCAGTGTTGTACGTGGGGTTGGATTTTCTAACCCAACTGTGTGCTGACAGGCAGGGGTAGGGCAGGGGAAGAAAAAGAGGATTTCAGCTGGTAACTCCTAAGAAACTGAGGAAAAAATGTGCTGCTGCTATATAAATGACCCTGATCTCCTGGTGCGTGCGATGCCGCAGAGATGCCAGCTGGGGGGATGATGGGTTTTTGGTGGAAAGAGGAACACAGAGGCTGGCAAAGAAATTCAGAGCATGTTTACAGCCTTCCACGGGGTGCCGGGGAGGAAGAGGTTTCTCTAACCCGAAAGGGAAATGCTCATCTGAAACAGGAAAATGGAACTTTCTTTTGAGCATTAATAATGGAAAATCGCCTCTGCAATGGCTGTGTGTTGAACCCTGGGTGTGCAGCGGGGAGATGATGCTCGGGGCAAAACACCCGGACCTGCTGTCGGCTCACTTGGGATGCCAGGTAACCCCAGGGGGCTGAAGCTGGCACAGGCACAAGGGGGAAGGTGCTGGGGTTTTGCAGGGGAGTGTCCGCTCAGCTGAGACAATGGCAAAGTCACTAAATGCCCTAAGGATGCCCCTCAAAATGCCAGCATGCCCCTCCCCAAATGCAGGAAGAAAGGGTCTGAGTACCACAGCAATGCTGGCAACACGCCAGACACATATAGCATCATCCGGGCAATTCAGATTCGTCATTTATAAAGAGAGATCCGATTGCCTTTTTTTTTTTTTTATGAAAGTGAAATTGTTTCTAAACGAAATATCTCTCTTGAAAGAGGCTATTTTTAAGGCAAGCGGCACAACATGGTGTTTATGGACACAACTCCAGCGCCAGCTCCCATGTACTATTTATTTAGCAAGCAGCAGCTTCTCTCTGATGAGCTGCAAAAGACTGTGACATCCTTTAAAGAAGTAGAGATCATGGGTTTTGTTCTAAAATCCAGATAGCCTTTCTTGGAACAGTGCTGTTATGGTTGAAGAGGATGCTCAAGCCATTTTCTGGTCCAAAACAGGACAAGAAGATGAAGGGTAGTTATATTTAGCCATATAATCGCGAGGGTACTGGCAGAAGTGATACAACGAACCCATTATAAACATGGGTGTAGCAAAGACAGAGTTTAGCTCATTGTGTCTTAGCGTTTCTAAATATATTTTGTCTTGGTGGAAGAGAAGGGAGAAGAGAAATGAATGTAGGGAAGATGCCTGGTTCTCTGAACGACTGAGGTTTTCAGCAAGGCATGAGCCCACGATCTCTGAGGCTGCGTCTGTGGGCAGCAGCCGGTTGCTGAAGTCCTCCTGCTGCAGGCGACTATGTTTAGCTCCTCTTAGAGGGTGAGGGAAGCAGAAGAGGGGGTAGAAAAACTTAGTCATCTTCTCCCCTCAGACATTTTGCTGTTCATTTGCTTCAGCAGCACATGAAGCACTTAGTCACTTGGTCTCTGACAGGCTTTTTCTAATTTTATTTTTCCAAATCAAAATAAAAAGAGAAAAAGGAGGTTCCTTCCCAAATAAGCAGCTAGTGGAGGAGGCTGGGGGGATTGAGCACCGAGTGGCCAGGACTTCACCCCATGGCTCAGCCGGCTGCTGCAGACACCCGGGAGAGGTTTGCAGAGTGCAGAAGGAGAGAGGGCAGGCGCTGCCGCTTCCTCTTGTTCTCACTCAGTGACAGCTTGTTGAGCCATTTCAGCAAGCCAAGGTGCAAAGCATCCTCCGCTGCCTCCGGAGCTGAGATCTGCTTCATGCCCCCCTACAGGCAGTTGGTACCTGCCCTCGCAGTAAAATCAATCTGCAGTGTTATAACACACCGCTCACGCTCCAAGTGTTTTCCTGCAGCAAGGCAAGGGGAACCTTGCCACCTAAACCACACATCCAGCTCGGATGTCCCCCATTCTCCAACCCAGAAATACCAACATCAGAACAGCAATTCCTTTGAGGCCGATTTTAGTGAGCCAGCAACCATAGCCGTCACGTTAAAGGAGTCCTTAAGGTTAGAAACTTTTGTCAAAACTGGCTCGCTCCAACATTGCTGTAGGAAAACTCAGCACAGGTGGTGTCCTTCCAGACGTCTCTCTCCCTCAGGAGCGCAGAGGGCCCTTGGCACTGTCCCCTCCCCCAGCGAGTGCCTGCCCTTCCTTGGCCTGCAAAATGCAGGCACCAGCACAGGCACCTGCACCGCCATGCACGCTGGTGCTGAGACGCCGCCTCAAAAGGGAGAGCATGAACAACAGCAAGAAACAAAAAGCCTCTGAACGCAAGTGCAATTGAGAGCTGGGCATTTGGTTTCTCTCCTCCGTACAGCATCTCGGAGGGTCTGAGGATGGCAATCCCCAAAACCCATCTTCTTCCCCCATCAGAGTGCAAACCTGCTGTAACCCAGTGTGTTTTACAACTGACTCGGGATGGGGTTTTTGGAGGGCTCAGAAGGCACCCAGATGGCTCATGGCTTCCTGTTGCTTCAGCTTTACTACAAAGCAACATAAAAAGGTCTTCATTCTTTGTTGATGTTTGGTGCTGTACAGCAAAACATGCATTGTTAACCTAAAAATAGGAAACGCTGTTGCAGCTTTGAAGAAATTCAGCGTTTTTCCTGTACTGATACAAACACAGTGGCCAAGTGCCAGATGTCTCTGTCCTGCTTTGAAGACCGATGAAATTCTTTGCAACACTCATAAATTACGGCTTTGTTAGCACCAGGCAAGCTCCAGCGACACCAGCAAACCCTGGTATTTCCTTCTTCTCCCTTGTAAGGGAGGGGGGGATGCTTAACACTACATTTCATCCCTGCACAGAGACGGACAGTCCCGTGCACCTATCGCCGAGCCGAGCGCAGGCGGAGGTTGCTAAGACACCCGCTGACGCACAGCCGGGCCCCACTTCTATATTTTTCCATTACACGGTATTGAAGCTTGCAGAGCAGGAGGTAACTTTCTTGAGCGAGCTATCGAGAGATCAGCAAGAGACGGCAGGATCCTGCAGGGCATGCTGTGCGCTACTGACACTACGTTTAAATGAAGGAGCGCACGACGGAGCCAGAAACCTGCCTTGTTCGGAATAAACGCGCACATGTTTTCAGATCTGGCTTGAAAAAAGGGCACACCTACTACTACACTGCTTGGAGTGCGAGTACAGAAAAGCCAAGGTCCCAAACAGTGTGAAGTGTGGGTGGAAAACAAAAAATTCCTGGTGGCCTTCCCTGGGGAGCACAGCGGTGACTCCTGGGGGAGGATGCGCTGGCACAGTCCTCACTCCAAATGTGGTACCTGGACTGGCTGGAACCAGGGCAATGTGGCTGCACCAGCATGGGCACTGCTGCCAGTCCCTTTACTGGGGTCCCACCCACAGGGATGCCCATCCCACTGCTGTGCCATCGCTCCCAATGCAGTTGAACGGGGCTTAGCCAGCCCTGCACATGCGTGGGGCAGACCTCTGCCTTGCAGCACGGATGGAGAGCAGCAAGCAGAGCCTAACCAGCCACAGCCCGACCAGAAACATGACCTCATCCAAGAGCAGCCATTTGCCATAAGGTCTCTCCCAGCTCCATGCTCTGGTGGCTCTAGGGGTCAGGTCTCTCCAGGAGATGTTCATCTTAGTTCCTGGACTGATTTTAACCCACCCCCAGCACCAAGGCTCCTCTCCTGCTGCCGGGTGCCAGTAACCACGAGGGTGGTCCCTAAAGCAGCAGCTCGGGGCAGCAGCCTGCCCAGCTTCTGCAGAAAGCCAGCACTTTGTGGTCATGGCTTATCTATTTCACACAGCAGCTTGAAGCTGCAGGCCAGATGCGTGAGCTACTGAAAGCCACAGACACAGCAATTTACACAGTTTTTAATCTCCTCACAGCCTCAGAGATGGGCAACTGGGGATCATCAAGACAGTTTTTGGGCATACCCATGCCAAGTAGAACTCAAACATTTTGGAGGATGGAGGATGCTCCCTAGAAGTTCAGCTAACTGTTGGACTGTTTTACACATCTCCTCGTGGTGTGATTCCATCACGACAATTCAGGATTAACATTTTAGGCTTAGTGTTTCCTCTTTGGTTCAGTTATTGTGCTGTGTTCACAATACTATTTGTGCCTCCCTGGTGTGGGCAGAAGTAGAAATCTCAGCATTTTGTTCCCATGCAGGGATCTCCTGTCCTGCAGGGTTAATTCCGCCACCACTTTGGGGTACTGTGCAAGTACCAAGAGGCTGCAGCTGCTATTGCAAAGGCACCCCACTGCACAGTGAGCTGGCTCACAGCATGGAAATCCTGTCCTCAGAGTCAGGGACCAGCAGACAGGTGAAGAACTAAAGTGTTAGTTCAGTGGTACTGAATCAGGGCTTAGGAAACCTCCCCTCCCTGAAGGAAAAAAAATAAAAGGAAATAAAACCTGGGCACTTCCAAGCGCTCAAATTGCTCCTGTTGTTGGTTAAGAAAGGCAGTTTCACCTATGGGATGATCCCTAGAAGTTCCTGTATCTCCCTTGGAGATTTCCTATCTGAAAAACAAGTCCAGCTCTCTACAGAAACGTGCTGAGACCTTCACAGTCTCAGACTGAATAGTACTGAGGTCAACTAGAAATCACAAGTTACCTTTCAGTACTTCAACTTGGAGCTAGCTGCTTTTTGGTGACTTTGCTGAGCTCCAGTGCCTGGCTGGCTAGCACTGTTCCGAGCCACTTTTTGGCCTGTGGAGGATAAGACCTAATATTTTACTGCAAAGTCACAACTATGTGCAATAGCATATGGCTGCCAGGGCCTCTCAGAGACGTAATGTTAGATGCTCCCCAGCCTTACAAGGAGAGATTTGCAGAAAATAAGCCATACTGCTTTGCAAATGTACTGTCCCTGTCCCTGTCACATGGCAAGCTACTAATAAAAGCAATATTTGCATTTTTTGCATAAGACCATTTTGGATTTGCTGTTCCTTCACCTGCACAAACACTAAGACAGGAAAAACAAGTCAGGAAGCTGCTGAGGAGAAAGTGGCATTCCCGATGCTACAGCTACAGGAATTACTGAAAAGGCTTCATGTGCTCCCTCTTAGAGCAGACAAAGCCACTACAAGACATCTGGGTCCCAGTGACAGCACCGTGAGTAGAGGGGGCCGGCACCTCCTCACCAGTGCCACGCTGGCATTACACGGCTAGGATGCACGGTTAACTAGGGACGTATCCTCAGGCCACACTAGGGAGGAGGATTAATTTCTCCTGAGCCGGCATCTCTGAGATAGCCGAGCAAAACTGCTGCTAGTGCTCTTCCTGTGCATGGGTCCTGGGCCAGGAGTACGACTGCCACCCCAGGGTTAGCTACCAACCGTACGCCAGCACTTGCAGAGCTCTGCACAGGAGCTATGCAAATATTATGGCTAAATCCTCTCCGTTCCTAATCACAAATGTAATTGTCTATGCAAAGATGGTGCACCTAGCTAGTGACTGTCTGGCCCCTTGCCACAGCCTGCTCACCCCTGCGTGATGGGTAGGCAGGGACCCTCAGCACCCAGCGTTGCCATCAGCATCAGCTGAAGCTTCAGCTCACGGGGGCAGATGTGAAAACCTCACGAGACCTAAATCTGCAAGTGGTGTTGCCCAGGCAGTCATACTATGGCCACAGTGCAAGAAGCAAAAATCCATAAATAAAAGTACTTCATCTTGGCCACCACATGCCTATGGAAATAGCAGCACAGGTCTATCCCTCTCATGTAGTCATGGGGGGTACATGGTACAAGCACATGGACGGTGTCCTATTTTATTTAGCTTATAAACAACTGTAAGCTTTTTAGGGTGTTACAGTAAGTTGTTCTGGAATGGAAAAGTTTATATGCTGAAAACAGTGTCTCCTAATGAACTAAGGTTTTTTTAATAGCCCGGGAGTTAGAGGTACTAACAAAAAACGTGTTGATGAGGTGACTATTTGTGACACCCGCTGATGTGCCAGACAACAACAAAGTACTCACAAGTCAGTGACTAGCACATCCCGGAGGGTGGCTAGATTAGGCGAGTGTGGAAGGGGAGATTCTGGTTTTCTGTAGAGAGATGTAGTTAAAAAAAAAGTCATCGAAAGCATCTGGAAAATGATAGCTATGGCTAGCAGCTAACAGAGTCTCATTCCGAAGATGCAGGCCCCATTAAAGGGTTGGTAACTTGAGTTCAAGCAGCTTCAAAGGAAAGGGGCAGAAGTACTTGCAGAACTGAGGATCTGGACAAAATCAGGAGGGAAGCTGCAGCTGTGTTTCAGCCACACAGTGGTCAGTGCTGGGATTTGGGATTGGCAGCAGACCTTGCTGTGTGGGCTCTTGGTTT